>NC_029792.2:70530000-70532271 GCF_000816755.2 Arachis ipaensis
TGATTTAATGCAAAGTACTACTGTTTTATATTCAATTCAACTTATTCCGCTTCTAAGATATCCATTCGCACCCAAGAACATGATGAATGTGATGATTATGTGACGCTCATCATCATTCTCACTTATGAACGCGTGCCTGACAAACACTTCCGTTCTACATGCAAATAAGCTAGAATGAGTATCTCTTAGATATCTAATACAGAGGACCGAGTCCGAGATATTAGAATCTTTGTGGTATAAGTTAGAACCCATGGATGGCCATTCCTGAGATCCGAAAAGTCTAAACCTTGTCTGTGGTATTCCGAGTAGAATCTGGGAAGGGATGGCTGTGACGAACTTCAAACTCGCGAGTGCTGGGCGTAGTGACAGACGCAAAAGAAGGGTGAACCCTATTCCAGTATGATCGAGAACCTCTAGATGATTAGCCGTGCCGTGACAGAGCATTTGGACTTTTTTCACAGAGAGGATGTGATGTAGCCATTGACAACGGTGATGCCCTATATAAAGCTTGCCATGGAAGGGAGTAGGAAGGATTGGATGAAGACAGCAGGAAAGCAGAGGTTCAGAGGAACGAAAGCATCTCTATACACTTATCTGAAATTCTCACCAATGAATTACATAAGTATTTCTATCTTTATTTTCTGTTTATTTATTATTGTTATTCGAAAAATGCATAACCATTTGATATCCGCCTGACTGAGATTTACAAGGTGACCATAGCTTGCTTCAAGCCGACAATCTCCGTGGGATCGACCCTTACTCACGTAAGGTTTTATTACTTGGACGACCCAGTGCACTTGCTGGTTAGTTGTATCGAAGTTGTGACAAATCATGAATTAAGATTAGAGCACCAAGTTTCTGGAGCCATTACCAGGGATCACAATTTCGTGCACCAAGTTTTTGGCACCGTTGCCGGGGAATGGAATGATCACAATTTCGCACACCAAGTTTTTGGCGCCGTTGTCGGGGATTGTTCGAGTTTGGACAACTGACGGTTCATCGTGTTACTCAGATTGGGTAATTTTCTTCTTATTTTATTTTCAAAAAGTTTTCAAAAATTTTTCAAAAATGTTTTCTTCTTTTTCGTTTTTCCCAATTAATATTCGAAAAAAAATATTTTCAAAAAAACAAAATATATTTTTCTTCAGAATTTTTAAGAATGAATTCTAGTGTTTCATGATGATTTGTTGAATCCTGGCTGGCTGTAAAGCCATGTCTAAATTCCTTTGGACTGAGGATTCAACTAATCACTTCAATGCATGTAATAGCATACTAAAGCTTGGCTGGCTATTAAGCCATGTCTAACCCTCAGATTGGAGCTTTAGACTGAGAGTGCAAGATTCCTGGAATTCATATTAAAAATTTTGGAATCTTTATTTTTCTTTTTCACATTAATTTTTGAAAAAAATCAAAAAAAAAATTATAAAATCATAAAAATAAAAAATATTTTGTTTCTTGTTTGAGTCTTGAGTCAATTTTTAAGTTTGGTGTCATTTGCATTTTTTCTAAAAAATTTATGCATTTTTCAAAAATTCATGCATTCATAGTGTTCTTCATGATCTCCAAGTTGTTCTTGGCCAGTCTTCTTGTTTGATCTTCATATTTTCGTGTTTTGTGTCTTTTCTTGTTTTTCATATGCATTCTTGCATTCATAGTGTCTATGCATGAAAAATTTCTAAGTTTGGTGTCTTGCATGTTTTCTTTTTTTGAAAATTTTTCAAAAATAAGTTCTTGATGTTCATCTTGACATTCAAAGTGTTCTTGGTGTTCATCTTGACATTCATAGTGTTCTTGCATGCATCATGTGTTTTGATTCATAATTTTCATGTTGTGAGTCATTTTTTTTTGTTTTTCTCTTTCATCATTAAAAATTCAAAAATAAAAAAATATCTTTCTTTTTTTCTCTCATAAATTTCAAAAATTTGGATTGACTTTTTTTCAAAAATTTTTAAAATTCAATTGTTTCTTATGAGTCAAATCAAATTTTCAATTTAAAAATCTTATCTTTTTCAAAATCTTTTTCAAAAATCAAATCTTTTTCATTTTTCTTATTTATTTTCGAAAATATCATCAACAATTAATGTTTTGATTCAAAAATTTCAAGTTTGTTACTTACTTGTTAAGAAAGATTCAAACTTTAAGTTCTAGAATCATATCTTGTGATTTCTTGTGAATCAAGTCATTAATTGTGATTTTAAAAATTAAATCTTTTTTAAAACTAATTTCAATCATATCTTTTCAAAAATATCTTTTTATCTTATCTTTTTCAAA
>NC_029792.2:70532808-70533430 GCF_000816755.2 Arachis ipaensis
ATTAATTAATTGTTTCAATTTTTAATTTTAATTTGCTTTCATTCCTAATTTTCGAAAACTACTAACCTTTTTCAAAAACTATTTTCGAAATTTAACTTTAAAATTTAATTTTTATTTTTCAAATTTTCTCACCTCCCTTCTTCTTCTATTTATTTATTTATTCATTTACTAACACTTCTCTTCATCTCATATCTCTGCTCCCCTCACCCTTGTGTTTGAATTCTCCTCCCTTCTCTTTCTTTACATTACATTCTTTTCTTTTTCTACTCACACAAAGGAATCTCTATACTGTGACATAGATGATTCCATATTTTCTTTTTTATTCCTTTCTTTGTCATATGAGCAGGAGCAAGGACAAGAACATTCTTGTTGAAGCAGATCCTGAACCTGAAAGGACTCTGAAAAGGAAACTAAGAGAAGCTAAAATACAACAATCCAGAGACAACCTTACAGGAATTTTCGAACAATAAGAGGATATGGCTGCCAAAAATAATAATAATGCAAGGAGGATGCTTGGTGACTTTACTGCACCTAATTCCAATTTACATGGAAGAAGCATCTCCATTCCTGCCATTGGAGCAAACAATTTTGAGCTGAAACCTCAATTAGTTTCTCTGATGCA
>NC_029792.2:70533493-70565844 GCF_000816755.2 Arachis ipaensis
GATCCATTCACCTAAAGAAAACGCCTGCAGAAGCTCAAGAACTTATTGACATGGTTGCTAATAACCAGTTTATGTACACTTCTGAGACGAATCCTATGAGTAATGGGACGCCTCAGAAGAAGGGAGTTCTTGAAATTCATACTCTGAATGCCATATTGGCTCAGAATAAAATATTGACTCAGCAAGTCAATATGATTTCTCAGAGTCTGAATAGAATGCAAGCTGCATCCAATAGTACTCAAGAGGCATCTTCTGAAGAAGAAGCTTATGATCCTGAGAACCTTGCAATAGCAGAGGTGAATTACATGGGTAAACCATATGGAAACACCTGTAATCCCTCATGGAGAAATCACCCAAATCTCTCATGGAAGGATCAACAAAAGCCTCAACAAGGCTTTAATAATGGTGGAAGAAACAGGTTTAACAATAGCAAGCCTTTTCCATCATCCACTCAGCAATAGACAGAGAACTCTGAACAAAATACCTCTAATTTAGCAAACTTAGTCTCTGATCTATCTAAGGCCACTCTGAGTTTCATGAATGAAACAAGGTCCTCCATTAGAAATTTGGAGGCACAAGTGGGCTAGCTGAGTAAGAAGATCACTAAAACCCCTCCTAATGCTCTCCCAAGCAATACAGAAGAAAATCCAAAAGGAGAGTTCAAGGCTATTGATATAACCATCATGGCCAAATCCAAGAAGGAAGGGAAGGACGTGAATCCCAAAGAGGAAGACCTCCTGGGACGTCCAGTGATCAACAAGAAGTTTCCCTTTGAGGAACCAAAGGACTTTGAGGCTCATCTAGAGACCATAGAGATTCCATTAAACCTCCTTACACCCTTCATGAGCTCTGATGAGTATTCTTCTTCTGAAGAGAATGAAGATGTTACTAAAGAGCAAGTTGCCAAGTTCCTTGGTGCAATCATGAAGTTGAATGCCAACTTATTTGGTAAAGAGACTTGGGGAGATGAACCTCCCCTGTTCACCAATGAACTAAATGCATTGGATCAACTGAGATTGCCTCAGAAGAAACAGGATCCTGGAAAGTTCCTAATACCTTGTACCATAGGCACCATGACCTTTGAGAAGGCTCTATGTGACCTTGGGTCAGGAATAAACCTCATGCCACTCTCTGTAATGGAGAAACTAGGAATCTTTGAGGGGCAAGCTACTAGAATCTCATTAGAGATGGCAGACAATTCAAGAAAAGAGGCTTATGGATAGGTAGAGGACGTGTTAGTAAAGGTTGAAGGCCTTTACGTCCCTATTGATTTCATAATCCTAGATACTGGGAAGGATGAGGATGAATTTATCATCCTTGGAAGACCCTTCCTAGCCACAGCAAGAGCTGTGATTGATGTTGACAGAGGTGAACTAGTCCTTCAATTGAATGAGGACTCCCTTGTGTTTAAAACTCAAGGTCATCTCTCTGTAGACATGGAAAAGAGGCACAGTAAGCCTCTCTCAGTACAGAGTCAACTAAAGCCCCCATAGTCAAACTCTAAGTTTGGTGTTGGGAGGCCTCAGCCAAACTCTAAGTTTGGTGTTAAACTCCCCTATCCAAACTCTAAGTTTGGTGTTGGGAGTCTATAAAATTGACCTGATCACCTGTGTGGCTCCATGAGAGCCCACTGTCAAGCTATTGACATTAAAGAAGCGCTTGTTACGAGGCAACCCAATTTTTTATTTATCTAATTTTATTTTTATTTTATTGTTCTTTCATTTTTTATTAGATTCATGATCATGTGGAGTCACAAAATAAATAGAAAAATCAAAAACAGAATCAAAAACAGCAGAAGAAAAATCGCACCCTGGAGGAAGGGCTTACTGGCGTTTAAACGCCAGTAAGGAGCATCTGGCTGGCGTTCAATGCCAGAACAGAGCATGGATCTGACGTTGAACGCCCAAAACAAGCAGCATCCTGGCGTTCAGCCGCCAGGAATGCACACTGAGGAAAGCTGGCGCTGAACGCCAGAAACATGCTGCATCTGGGCGCTGAATGCCCAGAACAAGCATCAATTTGGCGTTTAAACGCCAGAATTACATGCAAAGGCATTTTACATGCCTAATTGGTGCAGGGATGTAAATCCTTGACACCTCAGGATCTGTGGACCCCACAGAGTCATCTCAGCATCTGTGGACCCCACAGGATCCCCACCTACCTCCACTCATACTCTTCCCTCTTCTCAATGTTCATCCTCTCTTCCCAATAAACACCTTTCCCCAAAATCCTTCACCAATCAAATCAAGCTCTCTTCCCTACTACCCCTTCACCACTCACATCCATCCACTCTTCCCCATAAACCTACCTCATTCCGGAGATCCGACATGAGATCCATTGAAGAGGTTGGGAAGTTCTAATAAACCCCATCCAACAAGTCGGAATTCTAATGGTTCAAGAGTTCTATGCTAATGCATGGATCACTAGGAACCATGATCAAAGTAAGAACCCGAACCCAAAGAATTATCTCACTATGGTTCGGGGGAATTACTTAGATTTTAGTCCGGAAAATGTGAGGTTGACGTTCAACTTGCCAATGATGGAAGAGGACGCACGCCCCTACACAAGGAGGGTCAACTTTGATCAAAGGTTGGACCAAGTCCTCATGGACATATGTGTGGAAGGAGCTCAATGGAAGATTGACTCAAAAGGCAAACCGGTTAAACTAAGAAGATTGGACCTTAAGCCTGTAGCTAGAGGATGGTTGGAGTTCATTCAACGCTCAATCATTCCCACTAGCAACCGGTCTGAAGTTACTATAGACCGGGCCATCATGATCCATAGCATCATGATTGGAGAAGAGGTGGAAGTTCATGAGATTATACCTCAAGAACTCTACAAGGTGGCTGACAAGTCCTCCACTATGGCAAGGTTAGCTTTTCCTCACCTCATTTGCCATCTATGCAATTCGGCTGGGATTGACATAGAGGGAGATATCCTCATTAATGAGGACAAGCCCATCACTAAGAAAAGGATGGAGCAAACAAGAGAGCCTATTTATGGATCTCAAGAGACGCATGAAGAAGATCATCACCAAGAAATCCCTGAGATGCCTCAAGGGATGCACTTTTCTCCACAGAATTTTTGGGAGCAAATCAACACCTCCCTAGGAGAATTAAGTTCCAACATGGGACAACTAAGGGTGGAACATCAAGAGCACTCAATCATCCTCCATGAAATTAGAGAAGATCAAAGAGCTATGAGGGAGGAGCAACAAAGACAAGGAAGAGACATAGAAGAGCTCAAGGACATCATTGGTTCCTCAAGAAGAAAACGCCACCATCACTAAGGTGGACTCTTTCCTTGTTCTCAAATTTTCTGTTTTTTGTTTTTTTTATGTTAAGTGCTTATCTATGTTAGTGTCTTATTACATGATCATTAGTATTTAGTAACTTTGCCTTAAAGTAGTGAATATGAATCCATCACCTCTCTTAAATGAAAAATGTTTTAATTCAAAAGAACAAGAAGTACATGAGTTTCAAATTTATTCCTGAACTTGGTTTAATTATATTGATGTGGTGACAATACTTTTTGTTTTTTAAATGAATGCTTGAACAGTGCATATGTCTTTTGAAGTTGTTGTTTATGAATGTTAAATATGTTGGCTCTTGAAAGAATGATGACAAGGAGACATGTTATTTGATAATCTGAAAAATCATGAAAATGATTCTTGAAGCAAGAAAAAACAGTGAATATAAAGCTTGCAGAAAAAAAATGGCGAAAAAAAAAATAAATAGGAAAAGAAAAAACAAGCAGAAAAAGCCAAAAGCTCTTAAAACCAAAAGGCAAGGGTAAATAAAAAGGATCCCAAGGCTTTGAGCATCAGTGGGTAGGAGGGCCTAAAGGAATAAAATCCTGGCCTAAGCGGCTAAACCAAGCTGTCCCTAACCATGTGCTTGAGGCGTGAAGGTGTCAAGTGAAAACATGAGACTGAGTGGTTAAAGTCAAGGTCCAAAGCAAAAGAAGAGTGTGTGTTGGATTCTGACCTCCCTGCACTCAAAGTGGATTTTCTGGAGCTACAGAACTCAAAATGGCGCGCTTCCAATTGCGTTGGAAAGTAGACATCCAGGGCTTTCCCGCAATATATAATAGTCCATACTTTGGCCGAGTTTAGATGACGCAAAAGGGCATTGAACGCCAGTTCTATGCTGCAGTCTGGAGTTAAACGCCAAAAACACGTCACGAACTAGAGTTGAACGCCAAAAACACGTTACAACTTGGCGTTCAACTCCAAAAGAAGCCTCTGCATGTGTAAACTTCAAGCTCAGCCCAAGCACACACCAAGTGAGCCCCGGGAGTGGATTTATGCATCAATTACTTACTTCTGTAAACCCTAGTAACTAGTTTAGTATAAATATGACTTTTTACTATTGTATTTGACATCTTGGGACGTCTAGTTCTTAGATCATGGGGGCTAGCCATTCGGCCAGGCCTGAACCTTTCACTTATGTATCTTTCAACGGTAGAGTTTCTGCACTCCATAGATTAAGGTGTGGAGCTTTGCTGTTCCTCATGATTTAATGCAAAGTACTACTGTTTTATATTCAATTCAACATATTCCGCTTCTAAGATATCCATTCGCACCCAAGAACATGATGAATGTGATGATTATGTGACGCTCATCATCATTCTCACTTATTAACGCGTGCCTGACAAACACTTCCGTTCTACATGCAAATAAGCTAGAATGAGTATCTCTTAGATATCTAATACAGAGGACCGAGTACAAGATATTAGAATCTTCGTGGTATAAGTTAGAACCCATGGATGGCCATTCCTGAGATCCGGAAAGTCTAAACCTTATCTGTGGTATTCCGAGTAGGATCTGGGAAGGGATGGCTGTGACGAACTTCAAACTCGCGAGTGTTGGGCGTAGTGACAGACGCAAAAGGAGGGTGAACCCTATTCCAGTATGATCGAGAACCTCCAGATGATTAGCCGTGCCGTGACAGAGCATTTGGACCTTTTTCACAGAGACTATGGGATGTAGCCATTGACAACGGTGATGCCCTATATAAAGCTTGCCATGGAAAGGAGTAGGAAGGATTGGATGAAGACAGCAGGAAAGCAGAGGTTCAGAGGAACGAAAGCATCTCTATACACTTATCTGAAATTCTCACCAATGAATTATATAAGTATTTCTATCTTTATTTTCTGTTTATTTATTATTATTACTCGAAAACTCCATAACCATTTGATATCCGCCTGACTGAGATTTACAAGGTGACCATAGCTTGCTTCAAGCCGACAATCTCCGTGGGATCAACCCTTACTCACGTAAGGTTTTATTACTTGGATGACCCAGTGCACTTGCTGGTTAGTTGTATCGAAGTTGTGACAAATCATGAATTAATATTAGAGTACCAAGTTTCTGGAGCCATTACCAGGGATCACAATTTCGTGCACCACCGACATGTCCTGGTAGTTAACCATTAGACAGTCTCTCTGTGCGTGCATCCCCAAGCTAAAAAATAATTTCCATAGAGTCAAACTCCAAGATCAAAATAATATTCCATGGAGTCAAACTCCGAGCTCAAATATAATATTCCATGGAGTCAAACTCCAAGCTCAATAATATTCCATGGAGTCAAACTCCGAGCTCAATAATATAATATTCAAAATCCATATATATATATGCATGCCCATGGGGGAACCCGGGGAGTTAAAGTTCCCAGTCACATCTTGCAACAAAGGATCAATAATTAGTTTCAATGTCATCATCATTCATCAAAAATTCATACTCAAAACTTAATTCATTCTTTTCTAAATAAATCAAACTCAAAATCAAATTATAAAATTGTTAAACCCAAATCCTTCTAAATAACAACTTCAAACAGAGCCTCTAATTTTTCATAAAAACTTCGGCAGCATCTCTTCTAAAACTCGGACTTTTGCCACCCCTCAAGGGTCCCAACCACCAAATCAAACACCTCTCGATCATTCAAATCATTTCCAGTATCAAATTACTTCAAAATCAAACCAATTCCAATATTAAATCGTTTCCAAAAACCAACCAACTCCAATAGCAAAGCGTTTACAAAATTGAATCACACATCACATACCATATATACAATCCATCAAGAATTCATTCAGTTCATTCCTATCTTATGGTCTTCTAGCTTAAGTTTTCACGTGACGTTAAATATTAACTACGAGGAACCAAAACCATACCTTGGCTGATTCCTCTCTAAGCTCGAAACACCTCAAAAACTTCTCCTTTCACAAGCTCCAAGCTTCTAAATGTCAATTTTTCAAGCTTAATCACCTGGATTTCATTCCAAACCACCCAATTGAACTCCAAATCAACAAGAACACAATCTAATTCACACAATATCACTATAATCATCATAGGGTTCACTAACTCAATGATTCACAAGGGTTCAAAACTTTTTTACCTTACCCACGGATCAATTGGACAAAATCCAGTGATTTTCCGCTGCTATAGTTCACCTAAACCATCAAAATAATTCAATTTTTCAACACCCAAACTCAAAAATCTCAAAATTGAGGAGAAGATGAATTGGGTGAGAAATGAAAATTTCTTACCACATTGTTCAAATAGAATTGAAGAGAATTCTGAGACGAATGCGTGACCGATGATGGCTCGTCAATCGAGCTTCGGATTGAAAGTTATGGATGATGGAAGTTAACGGTGGTGAGGGTTAGGGATTTTATGCTAATCTCTGTCTCCTTCAACGTTTTTTGTAGGTGTGAAGAAGATGAAGCTTGTTCACAGTGTTTAATAGGTTGGGCCTTAGGCCCGGTCTGACCGGTTCAGTCCGTTGGTCCGTTTTTGGGTCAAAATCTTTAAAATTAGTGTCAAATTTGTATTTTAATATTTCTACTCCTCTAAATTATAAAAATTGATTTTTCTAATTTCTTTGAATAATAATAATTTATTGACTAATTATTTATTAATTTTGCAGGGTTTATAAGAGGAAGGAGAAGCTCGAGGTTGAGGGTGATGAGAGTGAGTGGGTGTTGCACATTTTCTTTACCATTGTGGAGTTAAGGTTGAATAATGGTTAGAATCCTCAATCCATACAATGCTATTTTTGCTAAAATTTAGAAAATCGGCTGGGTTCTGGTTTGGTTCGACAGTCTAATGCCAATTTTTCAAATTTTCGGTTTAAACTTCTATCCGAACCATATTTTCCATCGATTCACGGTTTGATCGGTTTGACTGGCCGATTTGAACCGATTTTCAGAACCTTGGATTTTATCAATATGCATAATCAAATTATAATATTATATAAAACACAGTATTAACGGTTATATCAAATTATCACCAAAGTTGTGAACCCTATCTCTTTCTTCCCCCTGTCTCAAAATTTTTCTCTCATTTTTGCTCTCAACGTCGGTCACCACTAGTGAAGGGTTGTTGTCGCCGTTCAAAGTAGTAGTGACCTTGTTTCTCTCTCCTTTTCTACTCCATCTTTCACAACCACTCATTCCTTCCCTTCTTCCCCTTTTTTCTTTTTCTCTCTTTTCTTTTTTGGGTTTTGTTTTCCGATTTGGTGCCTTCTCATTCTCTTTTTCTTCTTCCCTTTTCGCTTTTGTTCTCTCTCTACCCACGTTCTCTTTTCCATCTCCTTTCCTTTCTTCATCCCTATCCTTCTATTTTTGCTTGCATTTTTATTTATTCTCTATTCTTTTTCAGATTTAGATTTCTATAACTCTTTAGTGGTTTATTTCTCCATTTTTGTGGTGTAACGATTACCTATGTGGCATAATAGCTCCCTTTTTGAGTGTTTTAGAGTTAGTAGTATAGGCTCTCTAGATTTGAGAGAAAAATTATCAATTTCGAGAAAAAATTGATATTCTTGAAAAATTTTAAAGATCTACAATGAGTTCAGATTTACTCAAAGAAGAAGAAAAGATATATCTGACTGTGTTTCAACACATTTGGATAGTTTTAGAAATACAAGGGACTCTGATTTGTCTCTAGTATACTCGTTAAGATTCTCTATAATTAAATATTATGGCCCCTCTCAAATTATACTTCAACAAAGAGAATATTTATCTGTCTTTTTAGATGATCTAATATTCTTTTCGCAATATATAAGTGTCATTTGGAAATTTCTATGATTAAAAGTTTATTTCTCTGTTAAAAATATTTGTCACAAAATTCAAATTAAAAAGTTGTTCTGTACTGAGCCTAAAGTCCATAAAACCATTAAAGGTATAAAAAACTTCGAAGATTGTCTTTTAATAAGGAATTATTTCATATTGAATGTAATCTCAAAAATTGAGGGAAAAGCGTATGAACTGCCAAATCAAAGGCGTATCAAAGTCATTTAATGATATATTCAAAAGTGTGAAGTCGTTATGCAAGAATGATTCTATAAATAAACATGGTATGATTTCTAACATGGTATCTCTAACATAACTTTGAGCTACACTCATTTAGGCATTGGAGTGTCTTTACAAGTATAAATTTCCGCTGTTTAGCAATCAACTGGTGAGATCCCTGGTTCACAAGAAGGTGAGTACATCTCCTTCAGAACATTGGCATTGTCTATAGGGAACTCGTCGATACAGAACTACAAGAATGATTGATGCAAATAGGGACCCCAGGGTGAATAACAACAATTTAGAACATTCACCCAACACTCTACTGTTGCATATGGTAGAAAAACCTAATCTAGATAATAAACCAAATCAAAATCAATGTGACACTAGGCAACCAAGTGTTCACCCAACCGAAGTTACTCCTGGTATGAGTATAATGACTCCCAACAGAATTGGGATTCGAGGGGTTGGGCACTCTCACTCCCAGAAAATGTTGATGCCCGTAATGCTGAGAACCAAGAAGCTCAACCCCCAGTAATCCTGGGGGATAACATGCCAGACCAGGAGTAAGAAAAACTCAGTCTGAAATTAATGCAAGAATGATGCAAGACATGGATTGGAAAATTCAGCATTTGAAAAAGTAAGTGCAAGAAGTTCGGAGGTCTCGTGCTCAACAAATGCAAAAAGCAAGGAGTCAAGAAGCTGAATCAAGGTTGAGGGAGAACCCAATTTCCCATCATGCAGGGAAGCGAGGACAGACACCTTTTAGGGAAGAGTGAGGACGTGACAAAAAGGCTACAAGGAGATCCAAGACAATCTCTAACTCATCCCCTTGAAGAAGGGACAAGTTGAACTCATCGGGAAGCAGAGGTTCAAAAAGACGACCAGGATACAAAGATCTAGTGGTAATCGGCAAAATGCTTTTTGCAACTAGGACTTTACGCATTCAGCTCCTAAAAAATTTCAATAAGCCTACTGACATGAAGTATGATGGAACTATTGATCCCCAGGAACATGTCATGGCATTCGAGGCTAGAATGAATCTAGAAGGTATTGAACATGAAAGTTGATAAAAGGCATTTTTAGTCACACTATCCAGATCTGCGATGCAGTGGTTTAGTTCCTTACCTTCAGGCTCCATTTGTCAGTTTTTAGATGTTTCTACAAATTTTTTGGCACACTTTACCACAAGGAGAACTCAGGCTAAATATCCAATATTTCTCTTGGGGATTAAACAACGACAAGATGACACAATTCGAGAACATTTAAAACTTTCAATAAATCTTTGCTTGAAGTAGATACACGAGTTCCTGAGGTGATTGGCCTATGTCTTATAACAGGATTACAAGAGAGTGACTTTAGGCGACACTTAAAGTTTAATAACTACACCCTTTAATAGCCCTATAATCAAAGTCTAACAACGAATTTTTGAAAGGTGAATCTTACAAAAGTCTCTCATGATTAATATAACATCCCAGATTTTTGAAAATTAAATAATTATTTATTTAAAAAAAATCATTTTCAATAAAAATAATTAAATAGAATTTTTAGTCTTTGTACCAATTTTTTTTAATTGAGTCCCTACACTTTTTTTTCTTTTTATTTGAGTCCCTGCACCAATTTTTTTTAGTTAGGTCCCTATACAATTAAGCCAATTACTACCAAGAGGGACTTAATTGAAAAAAAATTGGTGTAGGAACCCAATTAAAAGGAAAAAAAATATAAGGACCTAATTGAAAATTTCGCAAAACTATAGGGACCAATAGAGTAATTAAACCAATTTTATATTATTTTTAAGGATAAAGTATACTTTTTGTTCCTAAATTTTGATAAAAATTTTTAAAATACTCCTAAGTCCTCTAAAGAACAAAAGAAAAGAAAATGGACTTATGCATCTATATACATATATTTAAAACATGCCACGTTTCCTTTATATATATAAACACCTAATCATGATTATCACAAAACACATTCTCTCTTCCTCTTGA
Organism: Arachis ipaensis; assembly: GCF_000816755.2. NCBI lineage: Eukaryota > Viridiplantae > Streptophyta > Magnoliopsida > Fabales > Fabaceae > Arachis > Arachis ipaensis. The sequence goes on from NC_029792.2 coordinate 70,543,774, forward strand.
CCGAATCACTCTTAGATAGAAAAAAAAGAAAAGAGAAGAATCGAGAGAGAAAGGAAACGTAAGAAACTATGGAACCTAAAGAACTTTCGGCTTCGATTTCTTGAGATCCGTAATTCTAATAAAAAATCTAATATGATAAAAGTGTTCGTATCTTCCTCCTCTACACGTTGGCGTCACTTTTGTTCGGTGGAAGCTGACGGTGACGTAGCTCCCCTTCCCCTTGAGTTCGGCCAATTGGAGTTCTAGGAGGTACAGACAATTTTTGACATTTTCTTTTCCAGTGGTTCAGTCAAAAAATTTCTCTAAAATTTCTGTTGTTTTGATTTCAAGTGGAGATAGGGGTTTTATTTTAAAATTAATAGTTTTTAATTTAAGGATGCCAAAAAGCTTATTGAGTAATTGCAAATAAATTGTGATTGTTTGGACCGATCGAAAGATAAGCTTGAATTAGAGTTATGACTGTTAAAAATGATTGAGTTTGAAGAGTGTGTTTGATTTCTTGATTGCTTGAATTGTGGTTGAAAATATGTTATGTTTATGCTTTGATCAAATGACATATGAATTGAGAAATTATGAAAGTGAGGAAGCCGTAAAGGTGATTTTGGTTAGTATTACATGTTAAACAAATATGGTCGAAAGGTTTTGTAAAGTTTAAAAGAAGAAGTGAATTTTCTTTAGTTTCAATAGCAAAAGATTTGAAATGGGGCTAATTTTATTGAATTAGAAAGAGCCCACCTTTAAAGGAAACGATTTGATTATTTTGAAATTGATATTTAGAAATGGTTTGATTAATGAAAAAGATTTGATATTCGGAATGTTTGAGAAATGATTTGATTGGGACCCTTGAAGGGTGGCAAAGCCCGAATTTTAGAAGAAATGCTACAGAAATTTTTATAAAGCTCCGAGGCTTTGCTTAAAGTGTTGTTTTAAAGAAAATTTGATTTAAGAATCATAATATTCGATTTTCGATTTATCAACAAAAGTATTATGTTTTAAGTTTAATCCATTGAGAAAAGATTTTCGATTTAAGTTATGATTTGACTTCGGTTTATTAAGAAAATGAATTTTATTTTGATTAAATGTTTAAAGAAATTTGGATACTTATAAACTAAACATTTTGAGGCTAAGATTGTGGAATGATGGAAAGTGTATCTTTTGGTGATGCAGAAGTGTGAGAGATTATGTGGTGATGTGGAGGTATGATTGAATATGTGGTGATGCGGAGGTATGATTAATTACGTGGTGATGCAGAGGTATGATTGATATTGATTATTTGGTGATGTGGAGGCATGACAAAAAGAAAAGGAATGAGAAACTAGGAATGAAAGCATAATTGGATATTTTATGTTTGAATGGGCTTTTGTGCCAAATTGCTAATGCGAAAGTGTCCGCCTGACTGATAGCCTAAGGTTGCTAATGCGAGAATATCCGCCTGACTGATAGCCTAAGGTTGCTAATTGACGATATATTTTAGCTTGAATTGGATGGATTTCATTATATAAACTCACACTTATTCACCAAGATAGCATACTTTTGTGTTTTCTCTCTCTAGATTGAACCTAAATGTGAAAACATGCATTTTTGTGCTTAAATTAAGCAATTTAATCCCATTTTTATTCCATTCGATGCCGTGATATGTTTGTTGAGTGATTTTAGGTCTTAGAGACAAGAATGGTTTAGTAGAAGTGAAAGAAAGCATGCAAAAAAGGAGAAAGCATGAAGAAAACAAAGGAGAAGAGCTCAGCCATGTGTGCATGCGCACAAGGATGCGTGCGTACGCACAAAAGGAATCCGCATGCGTGCGTGCGCACAACTACCCGTGTGTTCGCACAAGAACCCAAGCGAAGCGAACCCAGAGCATCGCGGAGTGTGCGTGCGCACAGTCCTGTGTGCATACGCACAAGTGAGAATTCAGCGAAGTGTGCGAACGCACACGTCTGTGCGTCCGCACAGGTCCCAGTGCATGCCTTCATTAAAAATACACGTGTACTCACAATTTGGGGCTCTTTTGGCCCATTTCTGAAGGCTTGGAGGCTGGTTTGAGAGGCTATATGAAGGGAAATGTAACACATAACAAGGGAGCCATCTTAGATTAGGAAAAACACATAGTAGGAGTAGGAGTAGTGTAGATTAGGAAATTCTCTCTTAGGTTTAATTAGGGTTTGTAGCATTTTATCTTCAAGTTTGATTTTGGATTCTAGCAATTGCATTGTAAGTATCTCTTTAATTTCTCTTTCAATTACATTACTTGTTCTACATTTTCATCTATTTCAATTTCCTTTGTCAATTTACATAGTCTTGCAATTTTGGATTCCTAGTTGTTTAATTTGATGTTTGATAGCTTTTATATGTTTGTTTGAGTTATCTTTATTGATTTTGATCATTTATGGTTCATAGCTTTCATTAATTTACCAATTTTGCCATGTTTTATGTTTATGCCCACTATGTGTTCGATGAAATGCCAATTTTGATTATGGGGTAATTTCCACCCCTTGGCTTGGGGAAAATAAGTTTATGGATTACTAGAGTCATAATGTCCAACATTTAGTGATAATTCTTGGGTTGTTAGTTGTTATTGTTTCCACTAACGCTAGTTTTTTACTAAGGTAATTAGTAAGTTAGCTAGGAATTGTGGATTAATAACAATTATGCTCACTTAAGTTATCCTTCGATGTTAAGGGTTGACTTAGTGAGATTAATCTATCATAATTATCATAGTTGTGGTTATGGCAAAGAAGGGATTCCATAACTCATCCCAAGTCAAGGTTTCATTTATGTTTTGAACTACTTATCAATCACTTTATAGTTTTACTTGTCCATATTACATAAATAGTTCTTTCTTCTTTTATTACTTTATTAATTGCAATTTTGTCTTGTTCTTTTATTTCTTTATTGCTTCCTTATCATTAGAAACCCTTTTGATCATCACAACCAATTTTATGCACTTGTTGTCACTAGTTTCTAGGGAGAACGATTCGGGAATCTAAGTACTCTTGGTTATAATTGTGTTTTGAATTGTGACATTATCTTGAATTGAATTTTGATTGAGAGGATCCATTACCTGTTTGGACTATACTCACAACGGAATTACTTTATCTAGTCTTCCGAATTGGCATAAATTCTCCCTCTATCAAAGGGGCCTTGTGCCAAATTGCCAATACGAAAGTGCCCACCTAACTGATAGCCTAAGATTACTAATGTGGGAATGTTTGCCTAATTGATAGCCTGTTTCTTACCGTGATGCCAAGATATCCTAATTGACATGGGTTCGCCCATGATGATAATTGTGCCTAATTGACACGGTAAAGAGACCATATTTGGGGTTCGCCCTGAGTAACGTCGGATTGCGGGTAAACAATCGATGCAAGAGCTTATGGCCTGCATAGGAAAGGCATTTATCATATGCATTGCGTGAACTACTTGAGTGTTGTTGTGTGCTGTGCTATGTTATTTGTGAATTCCTTATATTTGATTTATGTGTGAATTTTTTGTGTGTATGTATTGCGTATGTGCTTGTGCTTGATGGTTCCTATATGCGTCAAGAATTAAGATAGCCGAGAACTGATTACTGTACTAAAAAAACTGAGTGACATAACTGGGATTTGTTTAAAGTAAAGATAATTTGAAGAGAACTAACTAAAGTCTTTAAAGTAAGTTTTAAGAAATTCAAAAGGAAATTATTTTAAAGTTAAAGAGCAATTATTTGCAACTTATTTCTTGATATGTAGCCGCGACCGAACATCAGAGCTATATGTAAATATGTATCTGTATTTTCTGTAGTTGGTTTAGCCTTAGACTTTTCCCTCGCCATTTATTGTCTTTGATTTTTTTTAAAGGGGTAGAACTTGTAGTTGAGAAACTTGAAATAAGTTGATGACTTGAATCATCTACCTCTTTCTCTCATCAAAACGGGCCACAGAAGTGATGAATTCTCATTCATTTAATGCATTGATAAGAGCTATATCATGAATTTATAGAACATTGCTTTGAAATGAGTTCTTGCATGCATTTCAGGTGAAAAGAAAAACAAAAGAGAAAGAAAACAAGCAAAGGGTGACTGAGCGCTTGTGTGGGCGTGCCACTTCAAGCAAATGCCAAGGTCTTAGAGTGGGCATGGCACGCCATTTATGTTCTCCAGAGAAGGATGTCCAAGTCCCACTATGGGCATGGCACGCCAGCTATTTTTTCCAGAAGAGAGCCGTCCAAGCTTTACTATAGGCGTGGCACGCCAGTTATGTTTCCCAGAGGAGAATCCTTGGAGTTCACTATGGGCGTGCCACGCCAAGGCCAGGTGTGGCACGCCAGTTATCTTTTCCAGAGGAGAGTCTTTGAAGATTTACTATGGGCGTGGCACACCAACTATGTTTTCCAGCGAAAAGTTCTTGGAGTGTTATAATGGGCGTGGTAGGCCACTACTGGGCGTGGCACGCCAGGCATATTGTCCAGAGAGGAATTTTTGAAGACTTACAGTGGGCGTGGCATGCCAGAGCTAGGCGTGGCATGCCAAGTCTAATTTCCAGAAGAAGGCTCTCCTAGTTTCACTAAGGGTGTGGCATGCTACTGCTGTGCGTGGCATGCCAGTATCAACTTCCAGAGCGGAACATTCAGCTCACAAAAGGGGCGTGGCACGCCAAGGTCTGGGCATGGCACGCCAAGTCTCAACTCCAGAGAAGAAAGGATGGTGCAACCTTCTGGGTGTGGCACGCTAGATTTTGGGCGTGGCACGCCAACTCTGCTCTCATCATGGGCATGGCACACAAGGTCTAAGGCGTGGCACTCCAGTTCGATTGGCCAGAGAAGAAGCTTTGTCACGTTAACAAGGGCGTTGCACGCCAGTGCGTGGCACGCTAGTTCAGTTGTCCAGAAAAGAGGAAAGGAGAGTTCACTATGGGTGTGGCACGCCACACATAGGCGTGGCACACCAGTTCATTGGTACAGAGGAGAAGGAAGAGAGCATCACTATTGGCATGCCACTTGGTATTTTGGGCGTGGCACGCCAACTCTGTTTGCACTATGGGCATGGCACGCTAGTCTTGGGCGTGGCATACCAGTTCACTTGACCAGAAAGGAAGGGTTGTTGCACCAACAAAGGCGTGGCACGCCAGACCTGGGCATGGCATGCCAGGCCAACTTTCCAGAAAAGAAGATTGAAGACATCATCGAGGGCGTGGCACGCCAGACTTGGGCGTGGCATGCCAGCCCAACCCTCATCATGGGCATGTCCAGGGGCTGCCTGGGCGTGGCACGCCAAGTCAAAATCTCAGCATGGGCGTGTCACTTGGGACCTTAGGCGTGGCACGCCACTCACACGCCACTCACATGCCACCAATGAGATATGATTCCTTTTTGTTTTAATTGTAATTTCTTTTCTTTTTGTAATTTCTCATTTCTAGTAATAAAAGTAGTATAAATACCCCTTGAAGAGTACTGAAAGGGGGGCTTAGAACTTTTACTTCACTTTACTTTTACTTTCATCTTCTTCTATCTTTTGTACTTTCTCTAAGCTATGAGTAGCTAAACTCCCTCTCATTGGGGGAAGGAGCTCTGTTGTACTTGATGGATTAATGCTAGTGAATATCTTCTTCTTTTCATCCCTCTTTGATTTGATAGAAGGAATTTCGTTCTTCATGCTTAGCATTCAATTATTTTGGAAAAGAGATTGAATGCAACTTGGGTTTTATGGGAAACTTGGAAGAGGAAACATAAGATCAGGCTTGAAATCCCTTCTCACATATAGTAGATCTGGGTTTTGGGTTTAGATAATGTGACGCTAGATCTACCCATTACTTGGATCTATGAGGAATTAGACCAAGGAATTAGCTCTCTTCATGAGCAATTAGACCAAGGAATTAGCTGATTATCAAGATTTGAGAGATTGAATTACCAAGGAATTGGGATTCAATCAATCATGATTGCCAAGAGGTCAATGAGTTGCATGATTGAAGAAGAGATGATCTGAAATTAATCCAGAGAATGCAACATTTTCTAACCCCAATGAATTTTCCCCATTCTTATCTTCCCTATTCTTTATAGCTTTGTTTAATTTCTGTTAATCACCCCATTCCCTCTTACAATTTAGTCAGTTACATTTATGTCATTTACACTTCTGCAATTTATCTTTATGCTCTTTACAATTCAGCACTCTACTACTTTCTTTATCTTTAAGTCATTTAAAATTCTGTCATTTAAATTTCTGCACTCAACACTTATTGTTGATTAGCTTAACTAAGTTACCCTGCTAACTAAAGTTGTTCAATCAATCAATCCTCATGGGATCGACCTCACTCTCTGTGAGTTTTTACTTGGCGATAGTTCGGTATACTTGCCGAAGGAGTTATTAGAATCGTACAGTAATTTCCAACTCATCAAGTTTATGGCACCGTTGCTGGGGATTGATGCTGAATTGACAATGATTAAGTTGATAGGTACTTAGATTAAGCATTTTCTTTATTTTTTTAGTCAATTTTATTTCATTTCTTCAGTTTTCTTTATTTCTTCCAGCACTTGAATTTTCAATGACTCATTGTATATACCAAGGTTGTCAAACTCGCGAGTTTGGGTAAACTCGTGGAGCTGACCTAGACTCGACTCGTAGACTCGTACGAGTTTACCTGTTATACATTTTTTATAAAAAATTATATATATATCATGTATAATATATATATTTACTCAGATATAGACATTCAAACCTAACAATTTCAACATCAAAACACATAATAAATTAACATAATACTACAATTACAAGTTACAACAACAACAAGTACTTTGGTTCACACATTTAAATCCTTCACAAGTATCTATCTAGTTCAACATAAAACACACAATTACACAATCAAAGGTTCATAAGACACAACCAAAACACAAAAGAAAACAACAAAGCAACAATTAAATTTCTAAATTCTAATAAACTCTAAAACTCAAATCCTCCAATATCTTCATCTTCTATGGCATCAACATCATCATCTTCATCATCTTCATCAGAAACATCATTTCTTTAAGGCTCAGGTTCAACACGGCCAACAAAATCATCATCATCATTCACATGTTCATCTTCTTCCTCTATTAAATTTTGTTGTGGATCCCTAATAAACTCATTCTCACCTCCCTCACCCATATTGAATTCATTACTATTCATATCTGGAATAGCAAATTCATTACTATATGGATCATCATTAGTATTTTCATTCGTTGGCAAGTGAGAATGCTCAACACTTTCAGCAATATTTTCATTAACATCCTCAGTTATCCACTCATCATCAGAATGCACTGCATCAAATTCAAGTTCTGGAGTTTTTCTAATTTGCTTGCCCTTTAACTTCAAATTATACATCACATACACTAAATCATTCATTTTCTTTTGATGTAACCAATTTCTTCTCTTTGTATGAACCTACAAACATATAGTGCCAATAGTTAATAAATATACAAAAATTAAAATTAAAATAAATAATGAATAGTTCTAAGGAAGTAAGGATTAAGGAATCACCATTTCAAATGCACTCCAATTACGCTCACAACCAGATGAACTACAAGTTAAGCTTAGAACTCGAATAGCAAACTTCTTTAGTTCTGGACAACTATCTCCATAGAAGTCCCACCACTCAGCAGGTAGCATGGTCTTCCTACTACTCTTTGCAGTTTCATTACCAAAGAGGCCTCTATCATAATGAAATAAAAAAAACTCGCGAGTTAACTCGTAAACTCGTATGAGTTTACGAGTTTAGGTAGTGGAATCGAGTTGACTTGGAAACAAACTCGTTTCTGGGTAGACTCGGGTTGACTCGGCTAGACTCGGATAAACTCGCTCAAACTTGCGAGTTTGCTAGCGAGTCAGCGAGTTTAAATTCGTTGCCCATTTTCGCCAAAACGGCATCATTTTGGCCCAAAAAAAACCTACAGCTAACCCAAACCTGGTTGTGTTACCCTAATTCGAAACCCTCACTCCCTCACGGCCGGCCTCACTCCTCACTCTCTTCTTCTAATCGCCACCATCTACCGGTGCCGTTGTCTGCGTCGCCACGCAGAGACCAGACGCCACCCACCTCGCCTTGTCGCTTCCCCTCGCCTCATCCCTCATCCCCCACCGCTCACCCCACGCAGAGTCGCAGAGCCCACTAGATCACCACCACGCAGTGAAGGACCCCCATGCAGAGGCCACACAGAGTCATAGTCTCGCAGAGCCCACCACCGCGCAGAGTCGCACAGTGCCAGAGCTCACCACCACGCAGAGTTGCAGAGCGCCAGAGCCCACCATCATGCAGAGTCGCAGAGCGCCAGAGCCCACCACCACGCACTGAAGGTTCACCGCTCCTGTTCTGCCCTCGTTGACCGTCGCACTCCTCCGTGTTCTGCTTCACTGTGTTTGCCTCCCCTCCCCTCCCATCTGTGTTCTGCTTTACTGCTTCACTGCTGATCTGCTTCAATTCTGCCGATCTCCAAGGTAATTTTGTTAAACTAATTCAAATGCTAACAATTTTGGTATCAATTATTCAATTCTAAAATTTTATTAAGGCCCTGATCTAGTGATCTACATTTGATATGTTGAAAAAAAGAAATTAAACTGCTGTTGCGTCAATAAGTTAGTAAACTGATGCTGCTTGCCTGCTTCTGTGCTTCATGCTTCATGCTTCATGGTTAAAATGTGTGGATAGTGCTTATGATTAGATTCAGAAGAGAAAACATCATATATATTCAAATGCTATCATTATATATTTTTTCTTTTGTTTTCTACTTCAGTTATGTACTTATGTAGTTATGTTTAGTTTACTGAAACTCTGAAGTCTGAATTGAAATTCTGAAGTCTGAATTGAAACTCTAAAATATCTGAATTGAAACTCTGAAGTCTGAATTGAAACTTTGAAGTCTGAATTGACACTCTAAAATATCTGAATGAAACTTTGAAGTCTGAATTGTTAGTGTTACTGTGTTAGTTTAGCTAGTGTAATTCACATATCAACAATCTCAGAATTTGGCTAAGTTTTTAATTGTAATTTGCATTTTGCAATGTGCTCTCCTCCTTATTCTCTTAATCAGCGCTTGTTTAAATGAAAATGTATCTGTTGTGTGATAAGGTGAGTATTGGAGTGATGATTAAGTCTTCTGATGCTGAAAATTTTTCATCCTTTGAACATTATTGTTATAAGTGTAGCTGAAACTAGTGTTAGTTATGAATTTAATTAGTGGATAATCTTAATCTAAATTTAGTTAGTGGATAATCTAAATCTGAATTTGTTATTTGGGTTGTTGATTTTTAGGGATAAAAATACAAAATGTCTGAAAATGTTGGTTCAGGGACAGGGTCTTCGCTTCCTAGTAATCTTAGACATACACCTGCTGTTTCTAGGAGGAAAAATGCAACTGGAAATAGAAGTGATATAGGATGGAAACATGGGATTGATGTTCAAGGCAATGGTAAAAAAGTGAAGTGTAATTATTGCTCAAAGACTATAAGTGGAGGGATTTATAGATTCAAGCATCATCTTGCCGGTACTAAAGAGGATTCAGAGCCTTGTGCTTCAGTACCTGAAGAAGTTAAGGCTGTGATGTTGAAAGTCTGTGTGGAGGCTAAAGAAGCATCATTGAAGAAGAGAAGATTCGGTGATGATGAGGATTATCCTGAACAAACAGAAAAGGAGAAGGGCAATTCTCAACAAAAGGGGAAAGATATTCACAACTTTGTCACAAAAGGAAAAGGGGCTCAAGTTCAATCAATAATAAATCAAATGATGAAGAAGGATCTAAAAGAACAATGTGATCAACAATGTGCCATATTTTTCTATACAAGTGCTATTCCTTTCAATGTTATTAAGAATCCCGAGTTTTTAAAGTTTTGTGAGATGGTTGGGAGATATGGAATTGGCTACAAACCCCCTTCTTACCATGAGTTAAGAGAAACCCAATTAAGAAAAGCAGTGAACAATGTTGATGAAATGCTTACCGAATTTAAGGCAGAGTGGAAGAGAACTGGTTGTTCAATCATGTCGGATGGATGGACTGATAAAAAAAGGCATAGTATTTGTAATTTCTTGGTGAACAGCCCTAAAGGAACATTTTTCCTTTATTCATTGGACACTTCTGACATCTCAAAAACAACGGATAAAGTTTTCAAAATGCTAGAAGATACCGTAGAATTTGTTGGTGAAGGGAATGTAGTCCAAATTGTTACAGATAATGCTACTAATTATAAGGCTGCTGGAGAAAGAATGATGGAGACTAGAAAAATTTTGTACTGGACACCATGTGCTGCACACTGCATAGATTTGATATTGGAGGATTTTGAAAAGAAGCTAAAGGTGCATGAAACAACCATAAAAAAGGGAAGAAAAATCACCACTTTTATCTACTCCTGGAGTATGCATATTAGCATGTTGAGGAATTTTACAAAGGGAAAGGACTTGGTTCGGCCAGGTGCCACAAGATTTGCCACTGCCTATTTGACTCTCACTTGTCTTCATGATAATAAAGGACCGTTGATGACTATGTTTACTTCTGCTGATTGGAAGACAACTAAGGTTGCATCAACGCCTGAAGGAATAAGAGTCCAAAATATGGCCTTGGATAGTAGGCTATGGAAGAATATTGTCATATGCCTCAAGGCTGCTGCTCCTCTCATTACAGTCCTTTGCTTGGTTGATTCAGATGAAAAACCAGCCATGGGTTTCATCTTTGAAGGCATGAGAAATGCCAAAGAAACAATCAAGACTAACTTCGATTGTGTTAAAAAGAGGTAATCTTGAGTCTTGACTAATTGAAAGCTTTAATATTTAATTATCAATGTATCATGTTACCATGTTTTTTTGTTATATTCAGTTATTTATTTAATTTTCTTATTTTTATTCATTTGCATTGTTATTTTTAGTTATGAACCTATATGGGAAATTATTGATGGAAGGTGGGAAAGTTAATTGCATAGACCATTGCATGCAGCTGCGTATTATCTTAATCCTCATTATCACTATGAACCAAATTTCATGGTTGATGATGCTGACATTAAGATTGGTCTATATAGTTGTTTGAAAAAACTGGTTCCTAACCAGGAAGAAAGGAAAAAGGTTGGTCTACAGCTTTCTGACTTTCATTATGCTAGAGGCCTCTTTGGTAATGAAACTGCAAAGAGTAGTAGGAAGACCATGCTACCTGCTGAGTGGTGGGACTTCTATGGAGATAGTTGTCCAGAACTAAAGAAGTTTGCTATCCGAGTTCTAAGCTTAACTTGTAGTTCATCTGGTTGTGAGCGTAATTGGAGTGTATTTGAAATGGTGATTCCTTAATCCTTACTTCCTTAGAACTATTCATTATTTATTTTAATTTTAATTTTTGTATATTTATTAACTATTCGCACTATATGTTTGTAGGTTCTTACAAAGAGAAGAAATTGGTTGCATCAAAAGAAAATGAATGATTTAGTGTATGTGATGTATAATTTGAAGTTAAAGGGCAAGCAAATTAGAAAAACTCCAGAACTTGGATTTGATGCAGTGCATTCTGATGATGAGTGGATAACTGAGGATGTTAATAAAAATATTGCTGAAAGTGTTTGAGCATTCTCACTTGCCAACGAATGACAATACTAATGATTATCCAAATAGTAATGAATTTGCTATTCCAGATATGAATAGTAATGAATTCAACATGGGTGAGGGAGGTGAGAATGAGTTTATTGGGGATCCACAACAAAATTTAATAGAGGAAGAAGATGAACATGTGAATGATGATGATGATTTTGTTGGCCGTGTTGAACCTGAGCCTGAAAGAAATGATGTTTCTGATGAAGATGATGAAGATGATGATGTTGATGCCATAGAAGATGAAGATATTGGAGGATTTGAGTTTTAGAGTTTATTAGAATTTAGAAATTTAATTGTTGCTTTGTTGTTTTCTTTTGTGTTTTGGTTGTGTCTTATGAACCTTTGATTGTGTAATTGTGTGTTTTATGTTGAACTAGATAGATACTTGTGAAGGATTTAAATGTGTGAACCAAAGTACTTGTTGTTATTGTAACTTGTAATTGTAGTATTATGTTAATTTATTATGTGTTTTGATATTGAAATTGTTAGGTTTGAATGTCTATATCTGAGTAAATATATATATTATACATGATATATATATTTTTTTATAAAAAATGTATAACAGGTAAACTCGTACGAGTCTACGAGTCGAGTCTAGGTCAGCTCCACGAGTTTACCTAGACTCGCGAGTTTGACAACCTTGGTAGTGGATCCTAAGGACCAAGAAAAGACATCTTTCACTTGCCCTTATGGTGTTTTTGCATATAGACCTATGCCTTTTGGTTTGTGCAATGCACCTGCTACATTCTAAAGGTGCATGCTGTCCATTTTTTCTAATATGATTGAGAAATTTATTGAGGTTTTCATGGATAGTTTCTCAGTGTTTGGTGACTCCTTCTCTAATTGCTTACACCATCTTGTCTTGGTGCTCAAGAGATGCCAAGAGACTAACCTGGTTTTGAACTGGGAAAAGTGTCATTTTATGGTTACCGAAGGGGTAGTCCTTGGCCACAAAATCTCTAAGAAAGGCATAGAGCTAGATAGAGCTAAGGTGGAAGTGATTGAAAAATTACCCCCACCTTGTAATGTTAAAGCAGTTAGGAGCATCCTAGGACATGCTGGCTTCTATAGAAGGTTCATTAGAGACTTCTCAAAACTTACTAAACCATTAAGTAACTTGCTTGTCTTTAATATACCCTTCATATTTGATAGAGAATGCATGCAAGCCTTTGAGGAGCTTAAAAGTAAGCTCTCTTCTGCACCTATTATAGCACCAACAAGCTAGAAATTGCCTTTTGAATTGATGTGTGATGCATCAGATTTTGCCATTGGTGCCGTATTAGGTCAAAGGAGAGACAAGCTAGTGCATGTCATATATTATGCCATCAAAGTTCTTAATGAAACCCAAAGGAACTACACCACCACAGAAAAAGAACTCCTTGCTATAGTCTTTGCTTTTGACAAATTCAGGTCTTACGTTATTGGTTCTAAAGTAGTTGTGTTTACTGACCATGCAGTACTTAAATACTTGTTAACCAAACAAGAATCCAAGCCTAGATAGATTAGATGGATCATATTACTCCAGGAGTTCAATATTGAAATCAAGGACAGAACTAGAGCAGAAAATAAAGTGGCAGACCACCTATCAAAGATCCCACATATGGACATTGAAGCTCACAACCCTGGTGTAAATGAGAGCTTCCTAGATGAGCAATTGATGATGCTTCAAGAGGTTCCATGGTTTGCAGACATAGCCAACTTCAAGGCCATTGGAGAGCTACCCTCCAACATCAACAATCACTTAAGAAGGAAGCTCATCAATGATGCCAAGCATTTCATATGGGATGAACCATACCTCTTTAAGAGGTGTGCTGATGGACTACTAAGAAGATTGGTGCACAAATTGTGAATCATACTTTTCACAACTCGTACCACTGACCAGCAAGTGCACTGGGTCGTCCAAGTAATACCTCACGTGAGTAAGGGTCGAATCCCACGGAGATTGTTGGTTTGAAGCAATCTATGGTTATCTTGTAAATCTTAGTCAGGAAGTCAGTTATGTTTATCAGTTGAATTGCAAATAAACAAGAGAGCATGGATTAAAGGTTACTTGTTATGCAGTAATGGAGAATATGTTGGAGTTTTGGAGATGCTTTGTCTTCTGAATCTCTGCTTTCCTCTGTCTTCTTGTTCACGCACGCACGTCCTCCTATGGCAAGCTGTGTGTTGGTGGATCACCGTTGTCAATGGCTACCTTCCATCCTTCCAGTGAAAACTACGCTCACGCGCTCTGTCACAGCAAAAGAGTACAAAGTTCAGATCTAAAATGTCATGAGATGCAAAATAAGTCTCTAAAAGTTGTTTAAATACTAAACTAGTAGCCTAGGTTTACAAAAAATGAGTAAACTATGATGGATGATGCAGAGATCCACTTCTGGGGCCAACTTGGTGTGTGCTGGGGCTGAGATTTAAGCAATTCACGTGCAGAGGCCATTTGTGGAGTTGAACGCCAGTTTTTGTGCCAGTTTGGGCGTTCAACTCCAGCTTTTGATCCTTTTCTGGCGCTGGACGCCAAAATTGGGCAGAGAACTGGCGTTGAACGCCAGTTTACGTCGTCTATCCTTGTGCAAAATATGGACTATTATATATTGCTGGAAAGCCCTGAATGTCTACTTTCCAACGCAATTGGAAGCATGCCATTTAGAGTTCTGTATCTCCAGAAAATCCACTTTAAGTTCAGGGAGGTCAGAATCCAACAGCATCAGCAGTCCTTTTTCAGCCTGAATCAGATTTTTGCTCAGCTCCTTCAATTTCAGCCAGAAAAATACCTGAATTTACAGAAAAACACACAACTCATAGTAAAGTCCAGAAATATGAATTTTTCCTAAAAACTAATGAAAATAGACTAAAAACTAACTTGAACATACTCAAAACTACATGAAATTAACCCCAAAAAGAGTATAAAATATCCGCTCATCAAAGATGCATTTCCCATGAAGAAGGACAAGAGGTCCTTTGGCATTGCCATGGATCTATGGAGGGCACTTTAGTGGAGAAAGGATTACAACCAAGGTTTTGCAGTGTGGATTTTTCTGGCTTACTATCTTCAAAGATGCAAAGGAGTTTGTGACAAGATGTAATGAGTGTCAAAGAGCTGGCAACCTACCCAAGAAGAATGAGATGCCACAGAGGTTCATCATGGAATTAGAGCTGTTTGATGCTTGAGGGATTGACTTCATGGGACCCTTCCCATCCTCATACTCAAATAGCTACATATTGGTGGCTGTGAACTATGTATCCAAGTGGGTAGAAGCTATAGCAACGTCAACTAATGACAACAAAGTAGTGATCAACTTCTTGAGGAAGAACATATTTATCCGGTTTGGGATTTCAAGAGCTCTCATAAGTGATTGGGGAAGTCAATTTTGCAACAAGCAATTAGAGACCCTCCTCCTCAAATATGGTGTCAACTGTCAAGCACAAAGTAGCCACCCTATACTACCCACAAACCAATGGTGAAGCAAAAATTTCAAATAGGGAGCTCAAGAGGATCCTTGAAAAAACTGTTGGGACCTCAAGGAAAGATTGGTCTAAGAAGTTAGATGATGCTTTATGGGCCTATAGAACAGTTTTTAAGACACCTATTGGCATGTCTCCATACCAATTGGTATATAAAAAAGCTTGTCATCTGCCTGTGGAGGTTGAGCATAGAGTATTTTGGGCTCTAAAGATGCTAAACTTTGATAATCAAGTTGCTAGAAAAAGGAGGTTGTTGCAGCTAAATGAATTGGATGAATTCAGAACTCAAGCCTATGAAAATGCAAATATTTATAAAGAAAAGACAAAGAAATGGCATGATCAAAGGCTGGTAAAAAGGGAATTTGCAGAAGGCCAAAGAGTTCTCTTATACAACTCAAGACTCAAATTCTTCCCAGAAAGCTGAAATCAAGATGGTTAGGTCCCTTTACAATCATCAAAGTTTTCCCTTATAGTCATGTGGAACTCATGGATGGGAAAATACAGAGGACTTTCACTGCCAATGGCCACAGGCTTAAGCATTACTTGAGAGAATTACTGGAAGAGCAAAGAGTAAACTACAACCTTAGCTAAAGAGGAAGAACCGTCAAGCTAGTGACGTTAAAGAAGCGCTAGTTGGGAGGCACCCCAACATTCATATCCTTTCAGTTTACTGCTTTTTAGATCTGTTTTATGTTAAGAACTTTAGTTTATTGCTTTTTAGCTTCTAGTGTAATTACTTATTTTGGGAGCTTTAGATTTCTTTCTAGATTTAGAGTATTCTTAGTTTTTCTGGAAGTTCAACTTTGCATATTTCATTATGCAATGTTCTTGATTGGATTGAGAAACTTGCTGAAGAACTAAGTTTGGTGTTGCCACCAGCCTACTTAATTTTTGAACTTATGTGACAACATTTTAAATTATCTTATGAGTAAGCCAAAAATCAAGTTTGGTGTGGCCACCATCATGAGAAATTTTTGAACTGTGCATCCAAAGAAAGTAAGCCCAATGAATTGGTACCTCAATGCAACCAGTAACATGGTGAGATAAATGAAAAAGGTACTTAATTACATACACATAGAGTGGAAGTGGAATGGTATGAAGAATTTATTACCTTCCACTTATGATGTATATAATAAAGTCTAATCATGAGCACCAGTTACCAGATGCAATGAATTTAAGTTTGGTGTCCGAAAGACACACAAAATAAATACCAATTAATTGCAAAGAAATGAAACAACTCTTTGATCACTAATGTGAATATTGTAACTACAATTTTAGGAGGAAAGTGGGGCCCACAATGCATTGATAACTCATCAAGTCAGGGGAGTCAAAGTGTGAAGTACACTTTGGAACTCACAATTTGAAGAAAAAGCTGTGGCGCTTCTCCCACGCCAGGCGCCAAACCCCATCCTGAAATTATTTAATTTTGCCATCAATTACACAACCTTCTAGATTTTTCCCCCCTTATAAATTGCACTCTCCCACCCCTCTTCATCACACTACATATACACCACCCTTCTCTCTTTCGTATCAAAACTCTCTCTTCTTTACTTTCTTACTTTTCTTTTTTGATTGGGACAATCAAGTTTCATGTTTGGTGTTGGTGAGCTTTTGCTCTTCACTTTTTTCTCTTTCTTTCTTCTACTATCACAAAATCTACACTCCACAAATGGCACCACGAAAAGCTTCTGGCTCAAAGAAGAGAAAAACAAAGGAGACCTCTGGTTCCTCAAGCTATAATGAGCATAAGTTCCTTTCATTCTTCCACCAAAAGTAATTCTTTGGGTGGGTGAGTGAGAGGCAAATTATTCCAGAGGTGGGATTCCAAATTGGAAGGGGTGAGCACAGGGAGATCAATATTGAGATCAACAGTAGGGGATGGGAAGTACTATGTAATCTACCAAAGAAGGTGGTAGAGAGCCTAGTAAGAGAGTTTTATGCTAATGCTGTTCCACAGCCAGGCCAACAACTCACTTACCTAAGTTTTGTGAGGGGGAAAACTATTGATTACAGCCCTGCAAACTTGGAAAGAATCCTGGAAGTGAGGCACACAAGATCCACTCGGAGCTATGAAGAAAGAGTGAAGCAACTTGATCCAGGCTTTGAAGACATTGTGAATGAGATATGTGTCCTCAACACTGAGTGGATCAAGGACAAAGATGGTAGACCAAATCAATTGAGGAGAAGAGATTTGTGTTCCCAAGCAAGAGGATGGCTGGACTTTGTGAGGAGGCCCCTCAATCCTACTTCCAACACCTCAGAGGTAACTCTAGAAAGAGCAGTGCTAATCTACAGCATCATAAAGGGGGAGAATGTGAATGTAGGAGAGATGATCGCAGGCAACATTCATAGGGTGCTAACAAGCACCAAGCAAACAAGGTTGGCTTTTCCAAGCATCATTCAGCATTTATGTGATGAGGCTAGAGTGGAGACCAGTGCAGATGAAACGTTACTGGAGCAAGAGAAGTCAATCATGGCCAAAAATATGGAAAAAGTGGTGACCTCTAATCCACTACAGAGGACAAGAGAGCATAGAGCTCATGTGCAAATACCACAAGAGCCACCACACTAAGAAGAGCCACAAGTCCAAGCACCATTCCATAAATCCAAGCACCAATTCCAAAAGGTTTTAATTGGGAGAAAATGCAGGGAAATATCCATCAAATGCAAGGAGACATCACCCAACTCATGGAACAACAAAGGCACTGGAAAGAAATGCAAGAAAGCATCAAGCAGATACAAGGAAACATAGATCAAATCAAGGAGTAGCAAGGGCAATTCTATTGGGGAGAGATGTAAGGCAGCCTCAACAAAATTCTGGAGTAACAAATGGTTCAACAGAGAAACCTTGCTGAGTTTAGGTCACTATATGAAGCTAGAACCACTTTAAGAAGGCAGTATGATATAAATACACAAGCGAAGTTGAATCACTTGTGTAATGTAATAGCCACCCTGAACCCAAACTATCCAACATTTGTGCAAGGGATAGAGGAACTAAGTGCCAGAAAAGAGGAAATTCTAGCTAAGCACAAGGAAGATGAAAGGACTTTCATGAGAAGGCTAGGCTTTTGGAAGCCAAAGGATACTCAAGAAGGAGCCTCAACAAAGAAGAATGGTGATGACTCCTCCAAGAAAAAGGATAAAGGCAAGGGACCAATGCATTGATCACAGGCAGAAACATCATGATAAGCAAAGGTGGTTGAGTCCCATTTGGAAGCTATTGTCTGATTATATTGCCTAGTAGTTTCTTTTAATATGCTTGTTGTTTTTTTCTTTGAATTAAAAGTCTTATTTTGAGTCCTTAAGTTGTTAGTTTCATTTTGAGAAAGACAATGTTGAATGCTATCTTTATAATATCAATGAATTTAGTTTGTTTTAAAAAATTCAATGATGAGTTGTTCACAAAACAAAAGTAAAGAACTATGACCTAAGTGAGTTTAATTAAAAATAGGAGATGAGGAGCAAGTATAGAACCATAAATTGAAGTTTGGGAAGTGAGTAATCCATGATGAAACAACTATACATAGAGGACATAACAAATAGATGCTAAGGATAACCCTTGAATATAAATAGATCCAAGAAGTAGTAAGCATGATCCAAGGCTCTGAGCATCAACTACTAGAAAGAAAAGAAAGAAACAAATGGCTCAAAGAGCCAAGATCCTAGTAGATGCTTGTGGTGAAGATGTGTCAAGAAGAGAGAACTGAGCAAGTAAATTCTTAGGGGTGTCTCAACACCTAGTACCCTAAAACCAACTGGTTTGGGAGTGCTGATTGAAAGCTTACCTTGAAAGGTCGTCTTGAGACAAAACATTTAAAGTCATGGTCAATCAAAAAAACAGAAAAATAATGAAATAGAAAAAGAGAGAACACCCTTACTATTTCAAGGTGACAATCAATAGAAAGGGCTCTCAGAGCAGGCACTTAAAGGGATCCTCAAAGATCTAAGGGTTTCATTGTGACATGAAAGAAAACAACAAAGTTCATGCATGATTTGATACTTAGTCTTTATCTCTACTTATTAATTGCATTCTCTTAAGGGTCAAGTTTCAAGTATCTGGAACAATTCACATTGATTTGCTTGAGGACAAGCAAAAATTAAGTTTGGTGTTGTGATGACTTGCATCATCTACATCTTTCTCTCATAAAAAAGGGCCATAGAAGTGATGAATTCTCATTCATTTAATGCATTGATAAGATCTATATCATGAATTTATAGAACATTGCTTTGAAATGAGTTCTTGCATGCATTTTAGGTAAAAAAAAAGCAACAAAAGAGGAAGAAAACAAGCAAAGGGTGACTAGGCGCTTGTGTGGGCGTGCCACTTCAAGCAAACGCCAAGGTCTTAGAGTGGGCGTTGCACGCCACTGCTAGGGCGTGGCACGCCAACTATGTTCTCCAGAGAAGGATGTCCAAGTCCCACTATTGGCATGGCACGCCACTGCTGGGCATGGCACGCCAGCTATGTCTTCCAGAAGAGAGCCCTCCAAGCTTCACTATGGGCATGGCACACCACTTCTGGGCGTGGCATGCCAGTTATGTTTCCCAGAGGAGAATCCTTAGAGTTCACTGTGGGCGTGGCACACTGATGAATCCATATTTGACAATATATTTTGGTTTGATTTGAGAGGATTTCATCACATAAACCCACATTGAGCCTAATTGTGAAAACGTGCTCTTTTGTGCTTAATTTAATCAATTTTATTCCATTTACATTCCATTTGATGCCTTGATGTTGTTTGTGAGTGATTTCAGATGTAGAAGGTAGGAATGGCTTGGTAGAGATGGAAGAAGAGCATGCAAGAGGGAGAAAACATGAAGAAAACAAAGGAGAAGCACACATTGGAGTGTGCGTGCGCACAAACCCTTATGCGTACGCACAAGAACCACAAAGCCATGTGTGCGTACGCACAAGAAGAAAACGCCAGACGACGCGTACGCGTGACCCATGCGTACGCGTCCCAGCCAGCACATGACCTCATTAATGCAAATCGCTGGGGGCAATTTTTGGGCCTCCAGAGCCCAGTTTTGGGACTCTCTGAAGCTGCTTACTATATCAAAGGAGGCCTCATTCCATGTGAAGGGGGGGGGTGAGAGAAATTAGGGTAAGTTTAGCATTATTTAGGTTGTTTTCTAGAGAGAGAAGGTCCTCCTTCTCTTAAGGATTAGGGTTTTTTAGTTTAATTTCTTTGTAACTTCTGCTTTTAATTCTTGTTTTCATATAGTTTCTTCTACCTTTCTTTGTTCAATTATCTTAATTTCCTTATTTTATCTTGTTATTTTATCATTTTAGTTATTTTTATGTTATGCACACTCTTGTTATTTTAATTTACATTTAATGCAATTTAGGTTTCATGCTCTTTTATTGTTAATTGAGTTGTTATTCTTACTTTCCTTGCTTAGTAGTTGTAGCATTTATTAATTCTTGTTATTTTATCATGCTTTCTTTTCATGCCCACCAAGTGTTTGACAAAATGCTTGGTGGGATTTTTACCTAGTTTTTCACACTCTTGGTTGGAAAATTGGGTGATTGGGTGAAATTGAGTTGTGGATGTCCATTCCACATTGTGTGAGGATTGTTAATTGATTTGGTTTCCACTAACACTAAGCCTTCCATTAATAGAGTTGGTAAGGACTTGTGGATTGGGATCAATTATGCCCTTTTGACTAATTCTCGATGTTAGGATTGACTAATTGGGATTAATTCCACACAATTATCATGTTTGTGGTCCATAACTAGGATAGGAATCCTTAATTCCCCAATTCCTACCAAGAGTCCTTTTTGTCATTTAATTCCATTTTCATTGCTTTACTTGCTTTCCATTTAATTCATTGCATGTCTTTTTATTTTATTGTCATTTACATTTCTTGCCTCTTATAATCAAAACGCCAAAAATCCCCCATAGCCAATAATATGCACATTTCATTGCAACTCCTAGGGAAGACGACTCGGGAGTTCAATACGCTTGGTTAAATATTTTGTATTAATTATGAAATCTTTTGAATTAAAATTTGATTGGGAGTTAATTGTTGATTCAGACTATACTAGCAACGAAGAGATTCTAATTCGTGAAAATTTAGATCAACAATAAATTTCTTTTGTCAAATTTTTGGTGCCGTTGCTGGGGAGTTGCAATGGTGTTGTTATTGGCTATTGTACATATTGCGAATATTGTGAATAGCTTATTTTTGGTTGATTGTGCATATGTTACTTGCTTATTTTTGGCTATTGTAAATATGTGAATATCTTGCTTATGTTAATATGTGAATATGTGAATAGTTTATTTTTGATTGATTGCTTGTTTTTGCTAGTTTTAGGAGTTCATTTTATTTGTTCTCATTACTTTTGGTTTTCATTTTCTTTTTATCCTATGAATTCTTACCCATTGCATTGTGAGTTTTGTTGCTATTGTGTATAGGAATTGGGAATTTCAATTGCTTGTTACCTAGATAGAATGAAAGGAACTCACAAGAAGATTTGGGTGTACAAGCTTGGGAATCTCAATTGCCTTGGAGAATACAAGCTTGGGCGAGAGCTTATCAATAAAGTCCAACTTAAAGACTCTAAATAGAAATACTAGGTGGGAGACACCCCACCAAGGTAACATTGTTTCAACCTTTCTCTTTGTTTATAATTTGCCTTAATTGCTTTCTGTTATGCTTGATTGACTTAGGATTAATTTAATTTTGAGTTTAGATAGGTTAATTTTGATTTGGATAATGAATTTATGGGTTTTTGAATGTTTGAGGTTGAGTTTTGGTTGAGCTAAGCTTGGTACCTTAGATTTTGAAGAAATTTTTTTGGGAAAAACAGGGCATGTGCATGCACACACCATTGTGCGCACGCACACAACAACAAAATTTTGAGTCTTGTGCATACGCACCCAGCTGCGCGTACGCACACCAATCTTTGCAGCCTCTGTTGGGAGCGCTAGCACAGCCTGTGCGTATGAACCCCTGCCCAATTCTGTTCTTGTGCGCGCACACAGACCTGTGTGCGCACGCACACATGATCCTTCACAAAAAAAAAAAAAAAATAACCCCC
>NC_029792.2:70565856-70578666 GCF_000816755.2 Arachis ipaensis
TGTGTACGCACGCACACCAGCTTGTGCCTCCTCTGTTGGGAGCGTTCGCACTCCTTATGCGTCCGCACCCCTCTCTTTTTGCCTCTGTGCATGCGCACAGGCCTGTGTGCATACGCACGCCCCTGTTTCACATACTTTCTTTTCTTCTCTTCTCTCTATCTCTTCCTTTCTTTTCTTTTCTCCTCTCTTCTTCCCCTTTCACCCTATTTTCTGCTTGTTCTTATTCATTTTTTTGGCGTCTCACTTTTACTTTAGTAATTACATTACTTTTTGTTTAGTTATTTATTAATTGAATAAGTTGCAAGTGTTTGATCGATGTTGATTGGGTAGCTTCTTGCTTGAATATTGGCTTAATTATGATGAATTTGTGCACTGAGCATTGAATCTTAATTTGATTGCCTAAATAAATTGTGAGTTTGATTCATATGTGTCGCGACCATGTGGGTTAAACTATATCCTTGTTTGGCATCTTGAATTGTACACTCTTACTTTATTAAATTAAGTTGAAATTACTTGTTTATCATGATTTTCATATCAAATTCATCACATGTCCGGTACTTGTTTCTTTTTAATGCTTTGCATTTGTTTGAGTGACTTAACTTGATTCTTATCAAGCTTGTCACTTTTTGCAACAAGTACCATTACCATGTGAGTACTTCATTATTTTTCGTGATGAATAAGTAGTTTCCCGTTTCATCATTGAATTGGTTATTGTTCATTGTGCCATTTTCTATTCACCTTGTGCTTTCACTTGCACAACTTCAATAACCAATGTCTTTTATACTCAATTCACTTTAGTTGTGGTTACCTAGGTTGTTTATACCTTGGTTGTTGCTTATTCTTTACTTGCAACCTAGGCCACTTAATTGAGAAACATGCTACTTTTTTTCTTTTGTGGTTACCGTTTTGCCTGGCCAATGTGTGTTTTCTAAATCGTGTGCATTTAGAACACACACATTGTCTTTTATCATACCACACTACTATGACTTTTTCCTCAATTCATGTTTGTTTTTTTTTTACAGTAACCCAAGCCCTGGTGCCCACCAGCTGAAGGTGGAGCCTCACATCTCTTCACCTCCGGATTGAGTGCATGCACGGAGGACTGTGCAACGTTTAAGTGTGGGGGAAGATCCGCAATTTTTGGGGCATAAATCTCTCTTTCTCAACACTTTGCACTATTTTTCTTTAGTTTTTAGTAGCTATTTGTTAGTATTGCCTGGCATTGCATTTTTTTAACTTAGTTTGCACACACACACACACACACACACACACACACACACACACACACACACACACACACACACACATATATATATCATAGTTTGCTTATAGTTTTATAGTAGTAAACATTTGCATGGTAAAGGAAATAAGTTTGATAAACAACAAAGAATTTTCAAGAAATCTCTCTTAGGGCGTTCCATTGATTGGATTTGAAAACTTGTTTTTGAACTTGCATGAGGTATTTTTTTATGGAACATAGAAAAGAGCTTGAACAAATACCTAGTGATATTTGAGCTTTAATTGGATGGTTGCACATTTTCAACCACAAAATTTTGTTCTTGTGTGATAAACTCCTTTTATGATTGTGATCTTAGATTTGCTTGAATCTTTATGTCCTATATTTAATGTTTTGAATGCATTTAGTATGATTGAGGCTATTTTTGAAATGAACTCACTTAGCCCATATGGCCAACCCTTACATGTACATTTGCGAACCACTTTTGAGCCTTTTAATTCCCTTTTTTGTTCTAATTTTAAGCACATCTTTCACCCTAAGTGAAAGACCATTATGTCCATGAATTGTACCTTTGATTAGCTTGGGTTGAGTAGTGTGTGTCACTTAAGTGTGGGGGGGGGGGGGGAAAAAAAGAAATTTTTTGCATGTTTTACTACCAATTTTTACTTGTTTTCATTAGGTTTCATGCATTTCTTAGGCAATAAGTAAGTGTTTGAGTGAGAATTTCATGCTTGTCTTGATTCAATTAAACATTGTTACTTTTGTGCATTATCATGAGATTTAGGCAATAATTATGTGATTATTATGAATGATGCAAAATTTTATGATTTTGGCAAGGCTTTGATTGCATGATTGATTGATGACAGATGAAAAGAAGAAGAAAAGAAAAAATTTTGGACACACTTTGAAGTTTGAGCACGCTTTGGAGCCTTAGGCCATGCTTTTAAAAGCGTGGCCCATGATTAAATCAAGGAAGAGTGCTCCTTGGGCGCAAGCGCTACGTTCCTTTTCAAAGAGCGCCTGCGATATTGAGGCTGAAAAATTTGCCAGCGACGCGTATGCGTGGGTGACGCGTATGCGTCGAATTGATAATTTTGGAAGGCCACGCATACGCATGCATGACGCATACACGTGAGTGTGGCATTTTGAAGGGCCATGCGTACGCGTGGATGACGCGTATGCGTGGGGAGCACTTTTTTCGCGAGCGCTACGCTCTCTTGGAGGACGCTGAAGGCGACACATACGCGTGGATGATGTGTACGCGTGGATGTGCCAAAAATGCAAAATAGCGCGCACGCGTGGATGACGCGTGCGCGTGGGTGTAAAAGCATTCCATTCTCCAAATGAACGCTACGCTCTCCTGGAAGTGAATTTCTGCTCAAATTAACTTCATTCCAAGCCCATTTGAACTACAAGCAAGCAAGCCCACTCTTATCACTCAATGAAGACCACAAGGATCATCTAGAATAGTTTATTTTCATTAATTATAATTTATTTTCAATTTTATTTCAATTGGTAATTTAGGAAAGCCTATATAAAGGCTTTAGTTTCATAGTTGAAAAAAAAAGAAAAGGGCGGACAGTAGGAGTAGGAGTAGGAGGCTCTGGTAGAGAACTCTCTTGGAGGATTAGAGACTCTAGAGAGTGTAGTGTAGAATTCTTAGTTCAGATACAATTTTTCTTTTCTGCAAGTTAAAGCTTCATTTACTTTTATGCAATTTTAAATTTCTGGCACTCCTTCTCTGCTTTGCAACTTTACATCTCAGTTTGCTATTGAGTTCAATTTAATTCCATGCAATTAAATTTTCTACACTTCTGTTCTTTGCAATTCTACATTTCTTTTTTAATTTCCTACTTAGAGCAATGATCAATTAAACCCCACTTCATTAGGGGAGGAGCTCTATTATAACTCACATGATTGAGTGAATTTCTTCTTCTTCTCAATTCAATTGTGTAGCCATTGGATATCCTCTATTTTGATTGAGATTAATTCACTCTAGAAGGAGGTTTAAATCTGTTGAATGCTTGTGTGAGCCTCGAAAGGGGAATCATGAACATTAGAACTGAGGCTCTATCCTTCACAACTCTCTTGATCAACACCATTAAGGAGGAATTGAGATCTTGAGAGATTGTGTGGCTTATGGGTGAGAGACATGCACTTAACCTCTTCTCATGACAATTAGATCAAGGAATTGGTAAGATTGATTGTGATTAGAGAGATTGGATTGCCAAGAAATTGGGATCAAATTAATTTCAACCTGCCATAGATCTATTCATATGATTGAAAAAGAAGTTGAAATCCATTTGATTCATTGTGGATTATGATATCTCCAATCTCTAATGATTCTTGTTCTCTGTTAATTCCCCTTTACATTTCCAGCAATTTACTTTTCATGCAATTTAAGTTTCTTGCCATTTAAGTTTCTGTCAATTTACATTCCTTGCAATCTATATTCTCTGCAATTTACATTCTGTTGGTTAAATTTCACTCAATTCACTACTGTCAGCTTGACTAAACTAATCACCCAACTAAAATTGCTTGATCCATCAATCCCTGTGGGATCGACCTCACTTTTGTGATTTTCACTACTTGATGCGACTCAGTACACTTGCTGGTTAGTTTGAGCGGATTTGATTTTCCCTCATCAGGGGGGAATTTGTAGAAAATATTGGTAGGGAGTTTACTTTGGGTATTCATTATGAAAATATTTTGGAAAAATGGGTAAATACTCATGCATTCATCTTTTAAAACATATGCATATCTTTTTGTTGATAAAAGAAAAATTTTGGTGTACATACTTTGTTTATAAAAAAAAGAAGAAAAAGAAAAAGAAAAGAAAAAAATAATGTAAATAAAGGATGCATATGTGTTTGAATTAGAAAGAAAAAAAATGCATGAGTGAATGAGAAAAAGGGAAATGAATGGGAAGTTAGGTTATTTTTCTTTGGTGTAAATAGGTTAGTATAGGATTAGATGGGATACTTGAGCTAATTAAAGATCCAATCTATTAGCCCACTTGACCATATTAATCCTACCCTTACTCTAACCCCATTACAACCCTCCAAAGACCTCATGATATTTGCATTTATTCATCAAATATTAGTTGATTGTTAGATGACTTGCAAATCTTTGAGAAACATGATTAAAGGAGGATTGAGTGATTAAGCCCTAAACACTGAGCGATTAGAGTGTAAACACATCCGGTGAGGGGTTCGATCGCTCAATTCTATGTTTCCATCCCTTATTTTGTGTCTTCTTGCAAGTTGTTTATATTAATTTTTAAAAATTTCAAATCAAATCTTTGGACATTGATCATATTGCTATATTTTCTTGTCTTGGCCCTAAGTTCCTACTTTAGATTGATTGGAATTCTATTGTTTGTTTTTGCCAAACTCAATAGGAATCATAGTATAGATATAGATAGATAGTATTTAGAATAGTTGGACGCATGTAAGTAGTTGCATTGAATAAATTGCTTGCCCCCCTTATCCTTCTCCTTTGATTGTGATTAGCATGAGGACATGCTATTGTTTACACGCCAAGGCCAGGCGTGGCACGCCAGTTATCTTTTCCAGAGGAGAGTCCTTGAAGATTTACTATGGGTGTGGCACGCCTGGGTGTGCCACGCCAACTATGTTTTCCAGGGAAGAGTTCTTGGAGTCTTATAATGGGCGTGGCATGCCAGGCATATTGTCCAGAGAGGAATTATTGAAGACTTACAGTGGGCGTGGCATGCCAAGTCTAATTTCCAGAAGAAGGCTCTCCAAGTTTCACCAAGGGCGTGGCACGCTAGTATCAACTTTCAGAGAGGAACATTCAGCTCACAAAAGGGGCGTGGCATGCCAAGGTCTGGGCATGGCACGCCAAGTCTCAATTCCAAAGAAGAAAGGATGGTGCAACCTTCTGGGCATGGCACCCCAAGTTTTAGGCGTGGCACGCCAACTCTGCTCGCATCATGGGCCTGGCACGCCAGTTCGACTGGCCAGAGAAGAAGCTTTATCACATTAACAAGGGCGTGGCACGCCAGTCCTAGTCGTGGCACGCTAATTCAATTGTCCAGAAAAGAGGAATGGAGAGTTCACTATGAGCGTGGCATGCCACACATAGGCATGGCATGCCAGTTCATTTGTACAGAGGAGAAGGAAGGGAGCATCATTATGGACGTGCCACTTGGTGTTTTGGGCGTGGCACGCCAACTCTGTTTGCACTATAGGCATGGCACGCCAGTCCTGGGGGTGGCATGCTAGTTCACTTGACCACAAAGGAAGGGTTGTTGCACCAACAAGGGCGTGGCATGCCAGACCTGGGCGTGGCACGCCAGGCCAACTTTCCAGAGAAGAAGATTGAAGACGTCATCGAGGGCATGGCATGCCAGACTTGGGCATGGCGTGTCCAGAGGCTGCCTGGGTGTGGCATGCCAAGTCAAAATCTTAGCATGGGTGTGGCACTTGGGACCTTGGGTGTGGCACACCACTCACACGCCACTCACATGCCACCAATGAGATATGATTCCTTTTTGTTTTAATTGTAATTTCTTTTCATTTTGTAATTTCGCATTTCTAGTAATAGAAGTAGTATAAATACCCCTTGAAGAGTATTGAAAGGGGGGCTTGGAACTTTTACTTTACTTTACTTTTACTTTCATCTTCTTCCATATCTTGTACTTTCTCTAAGCTATGAGTAGCTAAACTCCCTCTCATTCTGGGAGGGAGCTCTGTTGTACTTGATGGATTAATGCTAGTGAATTTCTTCTTCTCTTCATCTCTCTTTGATTTGCTAGAAGGAATTTCATTCTTCATGCTTAGCATTCAATTATCTTGGAAAAGAGATTGAATGCAACTTGGGTTTTATTGGAACCTTGGAAGAAGAAACATAAGATCAGGCTTGAAATCCCTTCTCACATTGAGTAGATTTGGGTTTTGGGATTAGATAAATGTGATGCTAGATCTACCTATTACTTGGATCTATGAGGATGTGTGGTATAATCAGGGACCAAGTTTATCTCTCTTCATGAGCAATTAGACCAAGAAATTAGCTGATTATCAAGATTTGAGAGATTGAATTACCAAGGAATTGGGATTCAATCAATCATGATTGCCAAGAGGTCAATGAGTTGTATGATTAAAGAAGAGATGATCTGAAATTAATCCGGAGAATGCAACATCTCCTAACCCCAATGAATCGTCCCCATTCTTATCTTCCCTATTCTTTATAGCTTTGTTTAATTTCTATTAATCACCTCATTCCCTCTTATAATTTAGTCAGTTACATTTATGTCATTTACACTTCAGCAATTTATCTTTATGCTCTTTACAATTCAGCACTCTACTGCTTTTTTTATCTTCAAGTCATTTACAATTCTGTCATTTAAATTTCTACACTCAACAGTTATTCTTGATTAGCTTAACTAGGTTACCCTGCTAACTAAAGTTGTTCAATCAATCAATCCTCGTGAGATCAACCTCACTCTCTGTGAGTTTTTACTTTGCAATAATTTGATATACTTGCCAAAGGATTTATTGTAATCGGACAGTAATTTCCAGCTCATCAAGAGTCTATGTATATAATGTTATGTGAATATGTATATCTTTCTGATTAAGTGGTTAAGAGTAAAATTTTTGTTTTCATAACTAATGTTTCGGTTCGTATTCGCAAAGGCTCGATATTAAATAAAGATAGTATAGAATAAAAAGGCATAGAAGTAAGTAACGCCTGAGCTTCTAGTATGATCATGAGGTGCTAGAAGTTAGGATGTTACATTATGGTATCAGAGTAGTTCGTTCCTGTTAGAGCTTAGGAATGGACTGACTATGCTTCACTACATACTCTGAGTGTCTATCATGCAATAGGACTTGTCATAATGACAAGAGTTTGAGTTTAATATAGATGACTGTCTATTGATTAATGCTGTTAGTTGACCGTTGCATTTCTCATGGTATTAGATCTGGCCAACTTAATACTGATGATTTGTGTATACGGAAACACTAATGGATTATCATAGATAAAATAGAAATGACAGGTTATGCAAAATCACGGGGTTTGGGACGTTAGAAGTTACGTTTTAAGGATTCGTTTTGACGTATATTCTTTACTCATATTATGTGAGTTGGTGTCACCTCTTCCTTCATTATCTTCATTGGAATCCTTGCCTTGGATTTTTTCAGAATGTGATTTAATTATTTTTCGACCAAAACTTATCGTTCTGGTGTAGCTTCATTGGCCTGCAAATCTAATTGCCTAGCTGTCCTCTTTCGAATATTATCTTTGACATTTTTCTATACTTCTCTTCGAGGACCTTATTCTTTTAGTTGGAGTTTAAACCTATTTTAATATAACAATTTTCGAAGGGGAAAATTTTTGTAAGATGGGTGGGATATAACATCTCGGATTTTTGAAAATTAAATAATTAGTTATTTAAAAAAAATTATTTTCAATAAAAATAATTAAATAGAATTTTATGATTATTGAAGTTTAATTTAATTATGACTTATTTTATTAATTTGAATTCTCTATTAAAATCTATTTTAATCACGTTTTCTTTATATATATAAACACCTAATCATGATTATCACAAAACACATTCTCTCTTCCTCTTGACCGAGTCACTCTTGGATAGAAAAAAAGAAAAGAAAAGAGAAGAACCGAGAGAGAAAGCAAATGTGAGAAACTATGGAACCTTCAAACTTCCAGCTTCGATTTCTTGAGATCCGTAATTCCAATAAAAAATCTAATATGATAAAAGTGTTCGTATCTTCTTTCTCTACACGTTGGCATCACTTTTGTTTGGTGAAAGCTGACGATGATGTAACTCCCCTTCCCCTTGAGTTTGGCCAATTGGAGTTCTAGAAGGTACAGGCGATTTCTGACGTTTTCTTCTTCAGCGGCTCAGTCAAAAAATTTCTTTGGAATTTTTGTTGTTTTGATTTCAAAAGGAGGTAGGGGGTTTTATTTTAAAATTAATAGTTTTTAATTTAAAGATGCCAAAAAACTTATTGAGTAATTGCAAATAAATTGTGATTGTCTAGACCAATCGAAAGATAAGCTTGAATTAGATTTATGACTCTGAAAAATGAATGAGTTTGAAGAGTGTGTTTGATTTCTTGATTGCTTGAATTGTGGTTGAAAATATGTTATGTTTATGCTTTGATTAAATGACATATGAATTGAGAAATTATGAAAGTGAGGAAGCCGTAAGGGTGATTTTGGTTAGTATTACATGTTAAACGAATATGGTCGGAGGATTTTGTAAAATTTAAATGAAGTGAATTTCCTTTAGTTTCAATAGCAAAAGATTTGAAATGCGGCTAATTTTATTGAATTAGAAAGAGACTTACCTTCAACAAAAACGATTTGATTATTTTAAAAATTATTTGATATTTAGAAACGGTTTGATTAATGAAAATGATTTGATATTCGAAATGTTTGAGAAATGATTTGATTGGGACCCTTAAAGGGTGGCAAAGCCCGAATTTTAGAAGAAATACTGAAGAAATTTTTATAAAACTCTGAGGCTTTACTTAAAGCATTGTTTTAAAGAAAATTTGATTTAAGAATCATAATATTCGATTTTCAATTTATCAACAAAATTATTATGTTTTAAGTTTAATCCATTGAGAAAAGATTTTCATTTTAAGTTATGATTTGAGTTCGGTTTATTAAGAAAATGAATTTTATTTTGATTAAATGTTTAAAGAAATTTGGATACTTATAAACTAAACGTTTTGAGGTTAAGATTGAGGAATGAAGGAAAGTGTATCTTTTGGTGATGCAGAAGTGTGAGAGATTATGTGGTGATGTTGAAGTATGATTGAATATGTGGTGATGCAGAGGTATGATTAATTACATGGTGATGCAGAGGTATGATTGATTATTTGGTGATGCAGAGGCATGACAAAAAGAAATGCAATGAAAGGATAATTGAATATTGTATGTTTGAATGGGCCTTTGTGCCAAATTGCTAATACGAAAGTGCCCACCTGACTGATAGCCTAAGGTTACTAATGCGGGTATGTCCGCCTAACTGATAGCATAATGTTGACGGGGCCTTGTGCCAAATTGCTAATGCGAAAGTGCCCGCCTAACTGATAGCCTAAGATTGCTAATGCGGGAATGTTTGCCTAATTGATAGCCTGTTTCTTACCGTGATGCCAAGATATCCTAATTGACATGGGTTCGCCCATAATGATAATTGTGCCTAATTGACCCAGTAAAGAGACCATATTGGGGTTTGCTCGAGTAACGTTGGGTTGCGGGTAGACAACCGACGCATGAGCTCATGGCCTGCATGGGAAAGGCATTCATCATATGCATTGCGTGAACTACTTGAGTGTTTCTGTGTGCTGTGCTATGTTATTTGTGAATTCCTTATATTTGATTTATGTGTGAATTGTTTGTGTGTTTGTGTTGCGTGTGTGCTTGTTCTTGATGGTTCCTACATAAATGTCAAGAATTAAGATAGCGAGAACTGATTACTGTACTAAAAAAACTGAGTGACGTAACTGGGATTTGTTTAAAGTAAAGATAATTTGAAGTGAACTAACTAAAGTCTTTAAAGTAAGTTTTGAGAAATTCAAAAGGAAATTATTTTAAAGTTAAAGATCAATTATTTGCAACTTATTTCTTTACTCTCCCGGCATTCACTTTCCTTACTGAGAACATGCGAGGACGACATTCTCACCCCCTACAGATTTTTCTTTCAGCAACAGGTTCAGGAATTCTTGACATGGAGTCACGACTGAACATCGGAGCTATATGTAAATATGTATCCATATTTTCTGTAGTTGGTTTAGCCTTAGACTTTCTCCTCGCCATTTATTGTTTTTGATTTTTTTTAGAGGGGTCGAACCTATATTTGAGAAACTTGAAATAAGTCTATGTATATAATGTTATGTGAATATGTATATCTTTCTGATTAAGTGGTTAAGAGTAAACTTTTTGTTTTCATAACTAGGTTTCGGTTCGTATTCGTAAATGCTCGATATTAAATAAAGATAGTGTAGAATAAAGAGGGGTAGAGGTAAGTAATGCCTGAGCTTCTAGTACGATCATGAGGTACTAGATGTTAGGGTATTATAATTAAACCCAGGTCAAACCTAAACGGGAATCTCTTTTGTGATTATCACAAGGTCCATGGGCACCAAACTGAAGATTCTTTCGACTTGAAGGATGCGATAGAATAGGATATTTGTAAGGGTAAATTGAATGAATTTGTGCAACATGTCAAACCTCCCAAAAGACAACCTGGTGGTAAAGAAGGCGACTGGGAAGGAACCTAGTTAGGAACCCTAAGACACAACCCTAGGAACCTAGTTAGGACACAACTCCGGTAATAGTTAATGTCGTGGTTAGTAAAAATGGCAATCCTTGGAGGGGAGGTATGATTTGAAGGGAGTTCAAAGTATTGGCAACAGATTTTCCAAGAATGATTCAACTTCTAAAAGTCATGTTTTTAGTGGATGATTACCTAAATGGTCATCAGAACATGATGAACCACTAGTAATCATGTAAACTTGGGAAAGGAGACAAGACAATGATCGTACATGTTGAGTTCGTTGTTTTAAAAGATTTAACTACGTACAATGTCATCTTAGGCAGGAAAATCTCAAATGACATACATTTCTTGTTTCTACAATATTCTCAGTAGTCAAATTTTTACTAATAAAGGCGAAGTGGTGACTTTGCGAGGAGATCGAGCCGCTGCTATCACTTGTCATAACACGATGATAAACCCCAATTTGGTGGTTTATCTTGTGTTGAATTTAGGAGATTTTATCAACTTATCTCACATTTATTCAATGAAATAGTATGGCTTTGTAAATCTCCCTAAATTTGTGTTTAAGAGTGAAAACATGCCTTTTAGGCCTTAAAATAGCTAAATTTAATTCACTTCAATTCCATTCGATGCCTTGATATGTTTATTGAGTGATTTCAGGTTCATAAGGCAAGTCTTGGATGGAATAAGTGAAGAGAAAAGCATGAAAGTGGAGAATTCATTAAGAAATAAGGATTTGGAGTATTCAGAATGACGCGCGCGCGTGATAGACGCGTGATGAGCAGATAATTTATACGCTTTTTGGCATTGTTTTTACATAGTTTTTAGTATGATTTAGTTAGTTTTTAGTATATTTTTATTAGTTTTTCAATAAAAATCACATTTTTGGACTTTACTATGAGTTTTTGTATTTTTCTGTGATTTCAGGTATTTTCTGGCTGAAATTGAGGGACTTGAGCAAAAATCAGATTCAGAGGTTGAAGAAAGACTGCAGATGCTGTTGGATTCTGACCTCCCTGCACTCAAAGGGAATTTTCTGGAGCTACAAAACTTCAAATGGCGCACTCTCAATTGCATTGGAAAGTAGACATCCAAGGCTTTCCAGCAATATATAATAGTCCATACTTTGCCTGAGTTTATACGACACAAACTGGCATTCAACGCCAGTTCCATGTTGCATTCTGGAGTTAAACGCCAGAAACAGGTTGCAAAGTGGAGTTAAACCCCAGAAATAGGTTACAAACTGGCGTTCAACTCCAAGAGAAGCCTCTACATGTGTAAAGCCCAATGCTCAGCCCAAGCACACACCAAGTGGGCCCCGGAAGTGGATTTCTGCATCATTTACTCATTTCTGTAAACCCTAGTAACTAGTTTAGTATAAATAGGACTTTTTATTATTTTATTCGGAGTCTTGTGATGCCAGGGCATTTTGGCCAGTTTCACTGACCTTTTCTTTACTGTTTTTAGGGTAGTTTCATGCATTTCCTTAGGAAATAAGCTAGTTTTGGGTAGATATTCACTTACATCTTGATTGAAGCATACATTGTGAGGCAATTTGGAACGTTAGTAACAATGGTAAGTGTGACTAACGTTTTCGAAGGATGGCAAGCCTACGTTAAAAGAGCCACATTAACTAAGTTAACGTGGACTCTAACGTAGGGAAGGGGGAGGCTTCTCAACGTTATTGGGAAAGTTGAGTCCCAATAACGTGTGCGAAGGACATAGTGGAAACATTAGTGGCAACGTTTGTGCCACTAATGTTGAGGTTAACGTGGCTTTTAACTTTGGTGAGGAACGTTAGTGAAAAAGGTGATTGTCACTAACGTTCTCGAACCCATATTTTCACTGAACATTAACACCACTAACTTCCTGAGCCAAAGTCCCTACCCACTTCATACTTTCTCTCTGCAAGTAAAAGCTAAGCCCAATGAAGAAGAGAACTGCTTCAAACTCAAGATCCAAAGGCCCAAGACTTGAAGAATCAACTAGAAGAACAGAAGAGTAGTATATATAGGAGTAGCTTTGAATTATTTAGGGAGTTGGAAAATATAGGGAGCCTCTTGGCATAGAACTACTCTCTGTATTTTTACTTTCTTTGCACTTCTAGTTTTCATCATGTATTCTCCATCTTTGTTTTCATTTTCTAGAGCTATGAACAACTAAACCCCTTTCATTGGGTTAGGGAGCTCTGTTGTAATTTGATGGATCAATACTAGTTTTTATTATTCTTCTTCTATCTTTTCTCTTGATTTTACTTGAAAGCTTTCGATCTTCATCCAATTGGGTAGTTAACTTGGAAAAG
>NC_029792.2:70578671-70582104 GCF_000816755.2 Arachis ipaensis
GTGCATCAAGTTTATGGCGCCGTTGCCGGGGATTGATTGTGCATCAACAATTATTAGATTGGAGGATAACTAGATTGAGCATTTTATTTTTGTTTGATTTAAATTTCTGTTTGAGTTATTTACTTCCTGTTTTAGTTAATTTCTTCCCTTCCCCCTACTTTTTCTTTGTTATTTACCATTCATCACACTAACCCACTAACTGTTTGAAATATTGCATCACTCACACTAACAGTAATTCTGACGGATATACTTTCTGCACCTATTCTCTTTGCTTGTACTTGTTGGTTGTATGACCGGGAGAAGAAGCGGGGCTTCAACCTCCTTTGATTCTGAACCTGAGAGAACCTTCCTTAGACTAAGGAGGGAGGCAAAAGACAAACGTGTAGTTGGTGCTGAAGAAGAGGAGGAACACTTTGAGGAATACTTTGAACCAAACATGGAAGAAAACATGGAAAACCATCATGAAGAAGAGGCTCACAACCATGGCAGAGGAGGTCGAGCAAATCATGCTGGGGAGGATAGAAGAGTTTTAGGCTCTTACATCAATCCAAACCTAGGAAACTGTGGAAGTAGCATTCAAAAGCCAACCATCCATGCCAACAATTTTGAACTGAAGCCACAGCTCATCACCCTTGTGCAGAATAACTGTTCGTTTGGAGGAAGTGTCCAAGAGGACCCAAATCAACATTTAACCACCTTTCTGAGAATATGTGACACAGTGAAGTCTAATGGTGTTCATCCTGACGCCTATAGACTGCTCTTATTTCTATTCTCACTCAGGGATAAGGCAGCCAAGTGGCTGGAGTCTTTCCCAAGGGAAAGCTTGACAACTTAGGAAGACGTGGTGAACAAATTCTTAGCAAGATTTTACCCCCCTCAACGAATCAATAGGCTGAGAGCTGAGGTCCAAACTTTCAGGCAACAAGATGGTGAGACTCTATATGAAGCATGGGAGAGGTTTAAAGACTTAACAAGGAGGTGCCCACCAGATATGTTCAATGAATGGGTGCAGCTGCACATTTTCTATGAGGGGCTCTCTTATGAGTCAAAGAAGGCCGTAGACCATTCATCCGGAGGATCTTTGAACAAGAAGAAGACTATTGAGGAAGCCATCGATGTCATTGAAACAGTAGCAGAAAACGACTACTTCTATGCTTCTGAAAGAGGGAACACAAGAGGAGTAATGGAGCTAAACAATGTAGATGCTCTGTTGGCCCAAAACAAGCTCATCACCCAGCAGCTGGCTGACCTCACCAAGAAGATGGAGAGGAACCAAGTAGCAGCAATCTCCACTTCATCA
Organism: Arachis ipaensis; assembly: GCF_000816755.2. Taxonomy (NCBI): domain Eukaryota; kingdom Viridiplantae; phylum Streptophyta; class Magnoliopsida; order Fabales; family Fabaceae; genus Arachis; species Arachis ipaensis. The sequence continues at coordinate 70,579,972 of NC_029792.2, forward strand.
ACAACCCAAGAAGGAGGGAATAAAGAAGCAAAGGGTAGCCAGGAGCAAGCCAACTACATTGGGAATTCACCAAGGCAAAACCATGATCCATACTCCAAGACCTACAACCCTGGATGGAGGAATCACCCAAATTTTGGGTGGGGGAATCAACAAGACCAAAGCCTTGATCAAAGATGCCCAAATCCAAACAATGCAGCCACTCAATACTTCACATCTAGACCATATCAACACCCCCATAACAACACCTCTCCACATTCATATCAAGGCCAGAATAACCCTCTTCAGCCTGACTTATCATCACTTGATGAAAGAATCTCAAGGATTGAGAATCTACTTGAAGGCATAAGCAAGGAGATTTAAGACAACAAGGTGTTCAAGGAGGAAGTGCGAGCCAGTTTCAAGAACCAGGGAGACACAATCAAGAGGTTGGAATCTCAAGTAGGGTATCTCTCTGAGCAAATTCCCAAACCCACAGATGGATTCCCAAGTGACACAGAGAAGAATCCGAGAGGTAAAACAAAGAAAGTAAGATGGGAAGATTGTAAGATGGTCATTATAAGTGATAAGAAGATTGAGGATAAGCCAAGCAAGCTGTCAGAACAACCTGAAGATACCTCAGTAGAGGAGGTGGAAAAAGATTACCAAGAACCAGAAATCTCAAAACAGGAGCTGCTGAGACTCTATGCACCTTTTCCACAACTGCTCAAGGGTGCTGTGGAGAGGAGAATATACTCAATATTTCTTGACTTATTTACATCTCTGCATGTGAACATACCATTCATCAAGACTATCCAACAAATTCCTGCATTCATCAAGTACATGAAGGAGTTGCTTCCCAGGAAAAGCTCACTCAAGGGAGGGCAAACAATAGTAATGAACAAGGAGTGTAGTGCCCTCATTCAACCGCATTTACCAACAAAAAGAAAAGATCCAGGGAGTTTTCACGTCCCCTGTGCCATAGGGGAAACAGTGTTTGATAGAGCACTATGCGATTTGGGAGCAAGCATCAATTTAATGCCCTCATCCCTGGTAAAGAGGCTGCAAATCAATGAGATATTTTCCATAGATGTAGTCATCAGGCTGGCTGACAAAACTCAAAAACAAGCAAAAGGAGTGGTGGAAAATGTGTTGTTAAAGGTGGGAAAATACTTTCTTCCCACAGACTTTGTCATCTTGGACATGGAAGAGAGTTACACTCACCCAATCATATTGGGAAGACCATTTCTAGCTACAGCCAGAGCACTCATAGATGTGGAGCGAGAGGAGCTAATATTGAGGATCCATGATGAACAACTCAGCTTCAATGTCTTTAAACTCTCCCAAGAAGCTGACCAAGAAAATAAAGAACCAAGCAATGATCATAATGAGATGCTGACAGAGGAAACAAGCACTGAGGCACCACCAACACATCCGAGAACCCCACTGAATGATGAACGAGGCAAACAGCGATCGTCACAGCTCAAGGAGAAGCTGGAGGAATCTAAACCACCAGAGGCATGTGAAGACAACAACAAAATTCACTTAGAAGAATAAGTCACCAAGAGCAGGGAAGCATCAAAAGGGACGAAGAAGAAGGTACCAAGGGGGTGGAGGAACAAGAAGATCCCTACGGAAGACTTCTCTCCAGGAGATAAAGTGATCTCAGCTTACTTCCCAGATATCCCCCCTAATCTCCCCACTGTACCATCTCAGTTACCTAAGGTCTTCACTATTAACAGAGTCCTCTCCTTGGAACATGTAGAGATCATTGATACAACCAATGGATATAAGTCCAAGGCAAGAGCGGAGGACTTGAAGCATTATCACCCTCCCTGATGAAGGAGAAACGTCAAGCTAGTGACGCTAAAGAAGCGCTTCATGGGAGGCAACCCATGTTTTATTAGCTTTTACTAGTGAATAAATCAATATTCATAAATTCTAATCCAAACTTGGTGACATCCTTATATTGCAGTATATAGTGAAGAACAAGTTTGGTGTTCAAAGCGTACCAAGAAAGCATGAATGCAACAGAGAGCATGCTAGTCTTGGAGCTTTAAACAGAACTGTTCATCACAGTGCTCCAAACTAAGTTTAGTGTCACCCCATGGTGCCACCAAAATGCATATAAGGATACACAGTTAGTTAGTTAGTTGG
>NC_029792.2:70582226-70588839 GCF_000816755.2 Arachis ipaensis
ACGACTATCTGTCATGAATACTATGCTTGAGACACACCCCATGAGACTAGATAAATAAGAAGATCCTAATAAGAAAAAGGGAAAGAACAATAAAAGTTGAGGAATAAAAGAAAAATGGTAAGCAATAAGGCTAGGCACTAATGGTTTTAATCTTGAGACATGTGTCTGTCGTACTCCTGTGTGAGGGATCTACTTGGATGAATAAGCTCTTAGGGGTGCCTTATCACTTGGTAACTTGGGTTAACTAACACGGGATTATCAGCTGAAAGTCCACTATCAAGAGTAACCCTCACTACAGAGCATTTAGTAACCCAAAGAGGTGCTGGACACCAAGGTCTCAAGAAAAGAAAATACATACACTATGTGCCTGTGGTGTGTATGTATGGGGGATAGACTTGAGCAAGTAAGTCCTTAGGGGTGTTTCAACACCTAGCACCTTGAACCAACTGGTTCGGGAGTGTTGGCTGAAAGCTTATTTTAAAGAGTTGTCCCCTTGCAGAACACTTAGCCTAAGGACACAAATAAGCCCTGAAGTAACAACAAAAGGATCAATGAATAAAAGTCTCATGGGATGCAATCAAAGTGAGTGTTCTAGGACAAGATAAAGGTCTGAAAGCCAGGAATGAACCTAAGTTGCTATGCATGAAACCACCATAAAACCAGGGACATGACTTCCATAAGAATGACTCATTCCTCTTGGCATTCCATTCATCATTCTCTGGTTCCAATACTCGCTTAGGGACAAGCAAGCTTTAAGTTTGGTGTTGTGATGCTAGGGCATTTTGGCCAGTTTCACTGACCTTTTTTTTACTGTTTTTAGGGTAGTTTCATGCATTTCCTTAGGAAATAAGCTAGTTTTGGGTAGATATTCACTTACATCTTGAAAGCTAACGTGAAGAAGGAAGGTGATTGCCAACGTTAGTGACACCCAACATTATCACTAATGTTGGAAGGAGCCACACATGCCACCATGAGCCACGTTAACTCCCACATTAACTTAGTTAACGTGGAAGCTAACGTGGATAAGGGAATGATGAGCCAACGTTAGTGACACTCAACTTTGTCACTAACGTTGGAAATGGCTAGCAAGGCCACGTTAGAAGCCATGTTAACCTAGTTAACGTGGACTCTAACGTGGAAAATATGGGCAATTTGGAACGTTAGTGACAATGGTAAGTGTCACTAACGTTCTCGAAGGATGGCAAGCCTACGTTAAAAGAGCCACGTTAACTAAGTTAACGTGGACTCTAACGTAAGGAAGGGGGAGGCTTCTCAACGTTATTGGGAAAGTTGAGTCCCAATAACGTGTGCGAAGGACATAGTGGAAACATTAGTGGCAACGTTTGTGCCACTAACGTTGAGGTTAACGTGGCTTTTAACTTTTGTGAGGAACGTTAGTGAAAAAGGTGATTGTCACTAACGTTCTCGAACCCATATTTTCACTGAACGTTAACACCACTAACTTCCTGAGCCAAAGTCCCTACCCACTTCAAACTTTCTCTCTGCAAGTAAAAGCTAAGCCCAATGAAGAAGAGAACTGCTTCAAACTCAAGATCCAAAGGCCCAAGACTTGAAGAATCAACTAGAAGAACAGAAGAGTAGTATATATAGGAGTAGCTTTGAATTATTTAGGGAGTTGGAAAATATAGGGAGCCTCTTGGCATAGAACTACTCTCTGTATTTTTACTTTCTCTGCACTTCTAGTTTTCATCATGTATTCTCCATCTTTGTTTTCATTTTCCAGAGCTATGAACAACTAAACCCCTTTCATTGGGTTAGGGAGCTCTGTTGTAATTTGATGGATCAATACTAGTTTTCATTATTCTTCTTCTATATTTTCTCTTGATTTTACTTGAAAGCTTTCGATCTTCATCCAGTTGGGTAGTTATCTTGGAAAATAAGCTATTCATACTTGGATCTCTTCTGAACCTTGAAAGAGGAATAAAGAGATCAAGCTAGAAATGCTTTCTCTTGCTGGACCAAATTGGGTTTGGATGGATATGTGACTATAATCCTCTCAACACTTGATTTGGGAAATGCATGTGGTATAATCAGTGACCATACTTCATCTCTTCTCATGAGCAATTGACCAAGGAATTGGCTATTGATCAAGATTTGAGAGATTGAATTACAAGAAATTGTAATCCAATCACTTAAGATTGCCAAGGAGATCAATGAGTGCATATATTGAGGAAGAGATGAAAATGAGATTGATCTGGAGAATGCAACATCTCCTAAGCCCAATGAACTCCCCATTTCTGATCTTACCCATTCTCTTTAATTTCTGTCATTTACATTTATGAGCAATTCCCCCATTCCCATTTAAGATTCTGCAATTTACTTTCTGCTATTTACTTTTCCGCCATTTAATTTTCTGCAATTCTCAACTCAATTTCTGATTCGCTCAACTAGAACATTCCTCTAATTAAAGTTGCTTGATCAATCAATCCTTGTGGGATTCGACCTCACTCTATTGTGAGTTTTTACTTGACGACAAATTCGGTACACTTGTCGAAGGATATTTGTTATGAGACAAGTTTTCCGTGCATCATCTTGGTTACTCCGGTTCCCCTCTGGGGCCGAGACCAATGAACTCCATTATCACTTATGTATTTTCAATGGTAGAGTTTCTACACACCATAGATTAAGGTGTAGAGCTCTGCTGTTCCTCATGAATTAATGCAAAGTACTATTGTTTTTCTATTCAATTCAAGCTTATTCCCATTCTAAGATGTTCATTCGCACCCAATAACATGATGAATGTGATGATTATGTGACGCTCATCATCATTCTCACTTACGAATGCGTGCCTGACAAACACTTCCGTTCTACATGCAAACAAGCTAGAATGAATATCTCTTAGATATCTAATACAGAGGACCAAGTCCAAGATATTAGAGTCTTCGTGGTATAAGTTAGAACCCATGGATGGCCATTCCTGAGATCCGGAAAGTCTAAACCTTGTCTGTGGTATTCCGAGTAGGATCTGGGAAGGGATGGCTGTGACAAGCTTCAAACTCGCGAGTGCTAGGTGTAGTGACAGACGCAAAAGGATAGTAAATCTTATTCCAGTATGATCGAGAACCGACAGATGATTAGTCATGCAGTGACAGCGTATTGGATCATTTTCACAGAGAGGACGGGATGTATCCATTGACAACGGTGATGCCCAACATACAGCTTGCCATGGAAGGGAGTAGGAATGATTGGATGAAGACAGCAGGAAAGCAGAGGTTCAGGAGGAACGAAAGCATCTCTATACGCTTATATGAAATTCTCACCAATGAATTACATAAGTATCTCTATCCTAGTTTATATTTTATTTATGTTTTTATTATCAATTCACCATAACCATTTGAATCCGCTTGACTGAGATTTACAAAATGACCATAGCTTGCTTCAAGCCAACAATCTCCGTGAGATCGACCCTTACTCACGTAAGGTTTATTACTTGGACGACCCAGTGCACTTGCTGGTTAGTTGTGCGAAGTTGTGACAAAGTGTGATTCACGTTTGAGAGCACCAAGTCTTTGGCGCCATTGTTGATGATCGCAATTTCGTGCACCAACGCGCACACATGAAAAGGTGACACATACGCGTGACATGACGCGTATGCCTGACAAGAAAATGCCAGACGACGCGCACGGGTGACCCACGCGCACGTGTGACGAGCGGCACGTGACCTCATTAAAGTGAAAACACTGGGGGCAATTTCTGAGCCTCCCAGGCCCAAATCCAACTCATTTCTGAGGCTATTTGATGCAGAATTCAAGAGGGGTCAGGGGGGAGCAATTAGGTAGTGTAGGAATCATGCTTTAGGTAGTTTCTAGAGAGAGAAGCTCCATCTTCTCTCTAGAATTAGGGTAGATTTAGGGTAGATTTCTTCTAGGTTTAGTCTTTAATTCTTGTTTTCATCTTGTTTTATTTATAATTTCTTGTTCTTACATCTTTGTTCTTCTTAGTTTTCTTGTTAATTTTCCTTTTATGCCTCTTTTTATGTTCATGCACTTTTGTTAATTTTCATTTTCTTTAATGCAATTTTGAGGTATTTTATGTTTAATGTGCTTTCCCTAGTTATTATTTTTAATTTCTTGCATTGGGTAGTTGTAGAATTTACTATTCTTGCACTTTTATGATGTTTTCCTTTTATGCCTTCCAAGTGTTTGACAAAATGCTTAGTTTGACGTTAGAGTAGATTTTTGAGCATTCTTGGCTTGGAAAGAGAAATTAGGTAATCTTGAGTCATTAATACCCAACTTATGTTGGTGATCTTGAGTTGTTAGTTAATATTGTTACCATTGACTCTATTCTCTTGCTAATTCAATTAGTGAGTTAATTAGGACTTATGGATTGAGATTAACTAGTCTTATTCGACTTTCTCTCAAGTGAAGATAACATTATACCTTCTTCCTATGTTGGATATGAGTAAATAGGATTAGATCTTGTTAATCATTGTATGATAATTAAGGACTGATGTGTGGAAAATGATCCAACACAAAACTCACCGGCAAGTGTACTGGGTCGCATCAAGTAATAATAACTCACATGAGTGAGGTCGATCCCACAGGAATTGAATGATTGAGCAATTTTGGTTTAGTGGTTGATTTAGTCAAGCGAACAAGAGTTGATTTGAGTGATTTGTAATTGACAGAAGCTAAATTGCATGAATTGTAAAGGGAGAGGGGCAATTAACTCTAAATTAAAGGGCAAAGAAAGTAAAGAAGCTGAATCTTAAAGTGCAAGTAATATAAATTGCAAAAACTTAGATTGCAAGAAATGTAAATGACTGAAACTTAAAGTGTAAGAAATGTAAATTTCCTGAATTATAAAAGGAATTGGGAAATTGGGATTGCAGAAATTAAATAAGAGAAAGTAAAATGGCATTAAACAGAGAAGTGGAGTATGAATTAAAATTGCAACAGATCAACTCAGAAGAGAACAACTGCTTGAAAATTTGAACAACAAGCAAAATGTAACATCAATTGCAATGGTTCAAAAGAAATCACAGATCTCAGGGTTAGAAGAGACTAGAGAACAAGTCTAGATCTCAATCCTTTCTTGATCCAATTAAGAACACAATTGCAAAAAAAATGAAAAATGGAGATCAGTAAAGAAACTTGAATTATGCAAGAAAAGGAAACAAAGAGATCTCAAAGGTGAGGTTGAGACAGAATTTTCTCAACTCTTCACTATCAAGACTCAAGCAAGCTTTGCAGAAAAGAAAACAAGAAACCCAGCGAGGAAGAGAACTCAATTCTCCTCCCAATTCTCCAAGATCCAAAATCAAAGTTACAGAATGAAAATTTCTAAAAAAGATAAAAACATTCAAAGTAAAAGTTCCGGTCCTTTCTAAATCAAATTAACTTCTATTTATACACTTTCTTCTATTGATCATTAAGCCTTGAAATTGGGGCTTGGCCTTGATGGAATTGGATTGAAGATAGCCTCAGTTGATTGCTCTTGGACTTGAGAAGAAATCCGTTTGTAATTTGGACTTTGGAGCATTCACGTTTGAGTCAACGTTTAACGTTTGCGTGTTAGCATTATGCAGAACGGTGCTTTTCTGTCACTCACGTTTGAGTTCACGTTTGAGGTCAAACGTGAGCTCAAACATGGTTTTCTCCAGGGAAATTTTTAGCCAACGTTTGACCTCAAGTTTGAGGCAAACGTTGGCACAAACGTTTAGTCCTCCTGGTGCATTTTTTTGAGCCAACGTTTGACCTCAAGTTTGAGGCAAACGTTGGCGCAAACGTTGGCTCCTCCTGGGTTAATTTTTTGAGCCAACATTTGACCTCAAGTTTGAGGCAAACGCTGGCACAAACGTTGCTTCCTCCAGGGTTAAGTTTTGAGCTATTGTTTGACCTCAAGTTTGAGGCAAACATTGGCGCAAACGTTGCTTCCTCCAGGGTTCTTCTTAAGCCAACGTTTGACCTCAAGTTTGAGGCAAACGTTGGCACAAACGTGAGCTCTTCCTAGGGTGGTTTTGCTGCCTTCATTTCCATTGCTGCCATCCCCTTTCTTCAACCTTCCTCCAAGTCTTTTGGTCACCTGTCATCAATCAACAAATGCATCAAAGCTATGCTAAAATCATGAGACTTCTTCTCATCCTTGACATATAAGCAATTATAGCACAAAACCTCATGAAAATGCATCAAATTACTCATGGTTGATTGAATCCAAATACACATGAATTTCCACCCAAATGGCTTACTTGTAACCCAAGAAAGTGTATAAAACCTATTAAAAACAAAGGAAAAAGGCTAGTAAAACTAGGCTAAGATGCCTTGGCATCACAACACCAAACCTAAATCTTGCTTGTCCCCAAGCAAGCATCAAACATAAGAGAGAACGGCATGAAACAGAGAAGTGTGCATATTCTTATTGAGCATATAGTTGAATTTAGTCCATGGGATTTGTATGCAGACAATGGTGGTTCATTTATTGCTTGCTATTACATAAGAGATGTTTTCTCAAAGGTTTACTAAGTTTGCTGCTATAAGGCTTTACTTTGGCTTGTTCCCTTGCTAACTTTTCCTTTTTTGTTTTTCTCAAAGAGCTTGTTATTCTTTGAAGGCTTAGTGGCAAATGTTGCAGCAGCCTTTGGCTTAATTTT
>NC_029792.2:70590384-70633508 GCF_000816755.2 Arachis ipaensis
GCACAAACTTTGGCTTCTCCAGGGTATATTCTTAAGCCAACGTTTGACCTCAAGTTTGAGGCAAACGTTGGCACAAACTTGAGCTTTCCCCAGGGTGGTTTTGCTGCCTCCTGCCATCCCCTTTCTTCAACCTTCCTCCAAGCCTTTTGGTCACCTGTCATCAATCAACAAGTGCATCAAAGCTATGCTAAAATCATGAGACTTCTTCTCATCCTTGACATATAAGCAATTATAGCACAAAACCTCATGAAAATGCATCAATTTACTCATGGTTGATTGAATCCAAATACACATGAATTTCCACCCAAATGGCTTACTTGTAACCCAAGAAAGTGTATAAAACCTATTAAAAACAAAGGAAAAAGGCTAGTAAAACTAGGCTAAGATGCCTTGGCATCACAACACCAAACTTAAATCTTGCTTGTCCCCAAGCAAGCATCAAACATAAGAGAGAATGACATAAAACAGAGAAGTGTGCATATCCTTATTGAGCATATAGTTGAATTCAGTTCATGGGATTTTTATGCAGACAATGGTGGTTCATTTATTGTTTGCTGTTACATAAGAGATGTTTCCTCAAAGATTCACTAAGTTTGCTGCTATAAGGCTTTACTTTTGCTTGTTCCCTTGCTAACTTTTCCTTCTTTGTTTGGCTCAGAGAGCTTATTGTTTATTGAAGGCTTGGTGGCTGATAAACCACTATTTCATGGTTTATCTTGTGCTCAATTGAGTGGTTTTTACCAACTCTTTACCCACTTATTCATACTATTTGCATGGTTTTATATTTCCTTCCTGATTATGTGTTTTGATTGAAAACATGCTTCTTTGATCTTATATTTGCTTATTATTAATCCTCTCTTATTACCATTAGATGCCTTGATATGTATGTTAAGGCAGGGAAGAACTTGCATCAGTATCTCAATTTGAATTCAAACGTGGGTTTGATTCACACTCCATGTTCTGAGAAATATTTACCATCCGAAAAGAGGAAAAAACGGAGTCCTTGTCTAAAAAAATGCCTTGAGAAAGGGCAGATGTATAGAACCTTTCAACAAGATAGTACTTTTTTAACTCTCTCCAAATGGAATCTATTCCAAACATATATACCATGGTTCCTTACTTCGACAGGGTACAAATATCTAAATTTAATATTTTTAGATACTTTTTCAGACCTATTGCTGATACTAAGTTCTTGAACAAAAATCCATTTTTTGGTTTATTTCATCTATTCCATGAACGGAACAGGGGGGATACACGTTACACCACGATTTTGATTCAGAAGAGAGATCTCAAGAAATGGCAGATCTATTCACTCTATCAATAACCGAGCCAGATCTGGTGTATCATAAGGGATTTGCCTTTTCTATTGATTCCTCCGGATTGGATCAAAAACAATTCTTGAGGGGGGTATTCAACTCCAGGGATGAGTCGAAAAATAAATCTTTATTGTTTCTACCTCCTCTATTTTATGAAGAGAATGAATCTTTTTATCGAAGGCTCATAAAAAAATGGGTCCGGACCTCTTGCGGGAACGGCTATAACTTTAGATACAAAGGTCCAAACAACGCGGTTCCAGTTGCGTTGGAAAGCTAACGTCTGGGGCTTCGATTTGATATATAATATGCTATAGTTCCCCTGAAGCTAAGTGACGTGACCGCGTGATCCATGCGGCCGCGTCGCAGTGACGGAAATCCAGCGTGGCAAAATTCGAAACCAGCGAATTCTGGACTGTTTTTGACCCGGTTTGCAGCCCAGAAAACACAGATTAGAGGCTATAAAGTGGGGGAATGTATCCATACATATCACGCTTCCAGAATTCACAATTTTAGGAGTAGATGTAGTTTTTAGAGAGAGAGGTTCTCTCCTCTCTCTTAAGATTTAGAATTAGGATTCTTTTCACTTCATGATTATTTTATCTTTTGCCATCACAGGTTCAATGTTCTTTTATTTCTTTTCTCAATTTTATTTATGATTCTCTATGTTTAGATTGAGTTTCTATTTAATATATTTTGAGGTATTTCAGACTTATGATTGCTCCTTTTTATTATATAAATAATTTGAATTTTTCTCTTTTGGCTTTGGTTGAGTCATTGGTAACTCTTGAGTTATCAAACTCATTGTTGATTGAAAATTGAAATTCTTCAAGAATTACTTCGAGATCCAATAACTCTAACTTTTCCCAAGGAAAGACTGGGACTTGAGGATTCGAATTAATTTGTCCACTTAACTTACCTTCATAGTTAGAGGTTAATAAGGTGGGGGAAGAATCCAATTCTCATCACAATTGATAAGGATAACTAGGATAGGACTTCCAGTTCTTCATACTTTGCGAAGAGTTTATTTTATTATTATTATTTTATTTTATTTGTCATATAACATATTCCCACCTTACTTCCTAAACCCCAATTTACAAACTCATAACCAATAATAAGAACATACCTCCCTGCAATTCCTTGAGAAGACGACCCGAGGTTTAAATACTCGGTTATCAATTTTAAAGGGGTTTGTTACTTGTGACAATCAAAACTTTTGTAAGAAAGGTTGATTGCTTGGTTTAGTAACTATACTTACAACGAGAGTTTCTATAACCTCTAAACCATCAATCTTCTGCTCTTTCAGTGGCAAATGTTGCAGCAGCCTTTGGCTTTATTTTGCTCAACATTTCTTCACCACAAACACATGGCTCACCCTTTTCTTCCTAGGATCGTTGATGCCCAACATCTCTTTGGATAACTAAGTATTTTGTAGCTAGGTTGCTCTTTATTGTGGACTTTCAGCTTGCAATCCCAAATCAGTTGATATAAGTGGCCAAGTTTTGAAATACTCCTCAGAACTTACTTGTCCAAGCATATCCTAGTACAAAAACACCACAGGCATGTGTCCTAGGGTCCAAGCTATTGGTGCCTAGCCTTATTGTTTGTTTTCTTTGCCACTCTTGGCTCTTTCTCTTTCTTTTTCTTTCTGTTATATTTCGTTTTCAAGGGATTTCTAATGATACAAGCCTTTATAACAGCAAACTAGTTCCTTCTCGAAAGAACATATCATTATGCAGCATTTATTTTATGAGCCAAACATTAAATCAACAAATACCACCACTAACTTTCATTCTTACTTATGCAACATTGGATATTTACTTCCTAATTCAAACATTTCTCTTTTACTCAGGCACATGGGAAACAAAACAAAGTTCAAGGTAATGAAGGATGACAACTATTATGCAGATTAGTATTCTTGACAAACAATTTCACTTGCAACCAAATGAATACTTTAGTAAGACATATAGGAATTTCCAAATTAAAGTACTTCAAAGCAGCAAGGATTAAGTATCAATACAACCTATTGAGAATGTCTTCTCAGCTCTTTTTCTATCATCATTATCTCTCCTTGTTGCATTTCCTTTGGACAATGATGCAGGCTCCCTCCACCGATTGAATGTTTTCCTGCATAAGTCTCAAGAGTTGCTTGCTTCTCAAGCCCTTAAGGCAACTGGTTAGTATGCAGAGCTTATTTATGGGCTTTTGAACTTACTTTGGTGTGTGAACACCAAACTTAGTCCCTTTGCCAATGCTTCTTATGCAACAAACTAACCATATGTAAGACCCTTCTGTCTTGCTAAAGGTAATAATAACTAAAAAAACTAAAAAGTAAACAATTGGTTAATTGGTTTATCTGATTGCTCGGAGCTAGCAGCCATGTATGCAGAAAGTGAGAATGTGCTGTTAAATGAGATTTTGGTGGAACACCAAACTTAGAATCCTTCATTCTCCCTTAATTTATTTTGGTGTGTAACACCAAACTTAGCTCCTTGCAATATAGATAAGTCTAATTAACCCTTTTATTGAAATAGCTATGAAAAGTGAACTACCTCAGGTTGGGTTGCCTCCCAACAAGTACTTCTTTATTGTTACTAGCTTGACATTGACCCCCATTAGGGTGGTTGATGACTGTAATGTCTCAGCTTGTCCCCCCTCACCGTGAGCTTCCTTTTTGTTCCTTGATGCTCAATTTCAGCATGTTCAAGTGAGAGTATTTTGCAAACGGTGTAGTAGTCATTGGCTTGTTGTTTTGTTCCCAACTGTTGATAGATCAACTGTACTTTATCACCCTTGGAGAACCCCTCAGTTGGGGTCCTCTTGTTCTTCCACCCCTTCTGAGTCTTTTTCTTGCTTTTCTTTCTTCTTTTTGTTGATCTTTCTTCTTTGACAGAGGACTTTGTTTTGGGATTTTCCTTCTTAGTGGTCAACACTTCAATTTCTTCTTAAGTTCCTTCATCACTCTGCATCATCTCATTCTCTTTTCTTCTTGCTATGTTGTCTATTTCTTTCTTTGGAAAGTGATTACTGGTTGTCTTGTTGCTTCCTTCCTTCCATTGCAAGTCTTCCTTGTCAGTTTCCATGCAATTCTTCCTTTCATCAATGAGCTGTGCTTCTGAAAATACATTCAGAGTGATGCTTTCATCATGCATTCGGAGGGTTAGTTCTCCTTGCTCCAAATTTATAATGTCCCTATCTGTAGCCAAGAATGGTCTTCCAAGTATGATGGAATCACCTTCATCCTCATCTGAGTCTAAGACCACAAAGTCTGCAGGAAATATGAATTTGTCCACCTTAACTAGAAGGTTTTCAATCACACCCCTGGGACAGATCACTGACTTGTCCACTAATTCTAGAGACATTTGTATTGGCTTTACTTCCTTTATGCACAGCTTTCTCACCAGAGAGGAGGGCATCAGATTGATACTAGCCCCTAAGTCACACATTGCCTTGTTGATGATCATACTACCGATGGTACAAGGTAGAAGGAAACTTTCAGGATCTTCAAGTTTGGGTGGAAGTCCTTTTTGAATTAATGCCCTGCATTCTTTAGTGAGCAATATAGTTTCTTTCTCGTGCCAACTTCTCTTCTTATTGATGAGATCTTTCAGGAATTTTGCATATAGAGGCATTTGCTCTAATGCCTCAGCCAAAGGAATGTTTATCTCCAGCCTCTTAAAAACCTCAAGAAATTTGTGGAAGTGTTGATCCTTGGTTTCTTTGTTGAATCTTTGGGGATATGGCAGTGGAGGTGTAAAGCTTTTCTCTGATTACTGCTGTCCTTGGGTTTTGTTCCTCCTTTTCTCCCCTTGAATTGTGTAGATGGCTGTCCTTCTCTTTGAGCTTCTCTGGGACATTTTTGCTTATTGTCATGTCCCTTTTACTAGCTTCCTCTTTCTCTGTTGATTCTTTGTTACTTTCCTTAGGCTTCTTGGTTGCTTCTTTGTTGTCCACCAATGTCTTCCCACTCCTTAGCTGTATAGCTTTGCACTCCTCTTTTGGATTAGGAATGGTGTCGCTTGGTAGTGAGCTTGATGGTCTCTCAATAGCAATTTGCTTGGAAAGCTGTCCAATCTGTCTCTCCATATTCTTCATGGAAGTTTCCTGGTTCTTTGTTGTCATCTCTTGATGCTTCATCATTTTCTCCATTAACATCTCCAAATTGGTGATCCTCTGAGAGTCTTGTGAGATTGGTTGGTTGTGGGGTGTTGAGGGTTGATTGTAAGTGTTTTGATTGGTGGCTTGGTTATTGGATGGATGATGGTTAGAGTTGGGGTAAGTGTTTTGGAGTTTTCTGTATGTATTTTGGTTGTTATTCTGCTGGTTGTTGTTGTTTGTGTTTTTCCAACTGTTTTGGGTTGAATTCCATTGCCATGGCTGTTGACTCTGAGTGTGATTGTCTCCCCATTTGAGGTTGGGGTGGTTCTTCCAGTAGGGGTTGTAAGTGTCACCATAAACCTCATTGTGTCCAGAGCCTTGATTGTGCATGTAATTCACTTGTTCTTGCTGTTGATCTTCACAAGCTTCTTCACCTTGCCCCCATGTGGTTGATGGCTGACTTGTATTTACTGCTACAACTTAGAGGCTATCAATCCTCTTGGCCATTTGCTCAAATTGTTGCTGAATGTCTTGCTGCATCATTTTGTTTTGAGCTAGGATTGAGTCCACTCCTTCCAACTCCATCACTCCTTTCCTTTGTGATGGTTGGCTCTGCCTCTGGTGAGCAAAGAAATATTAGTTGTTAGCCACCATATCAATGAGATTTTGGGCCTCCTCTGCAGTTTTCATGAGTTGCAAAGAGCCTCCAGCTGAATGATCCAGAGCCTCCTGAGATTTCAATGTCAAGCCTTCATAAAAATTCTGCAATATGTCCCATTCATTGAACATTTCAGGCGGGCACTTCCTGATTAGAGCTTTGTATCTCTCCCATGCCACATAGATGGGTTCAGTATCCATCTGTGTGAATGTTTGTACTTCAGTCTTCAATCTAATAATCCTCTGAGGCGGGTAAAATTTGGCAAGGAACTTGCTCACTAGATCTTCCCAATTGTTGATGCTATCTCTCGGGAATGACTCCAACCATTGAGTAGCTTTGTCTCTGAGGGAAAATAGAAATAATAGCAACTTGTAAATGTCAAGATGTATACCATTGGTTTTGATAGTATCACAAATCCTCAGAAAGGTGGATAAGTGTTGGTTTGGATCTTCAAGTAGTCCTCCTCCATAGGAGCAGTTATTTTGAACTAAGGTGATGAGCTGTGGCTTCAGTTCAAAGTTGTTTGCATTAACATTTAGGGTAAGAATGCTACTCCCACAATGTCTAGGATTTGCAAATGTATAGGAAGCCAAAACTCTTCTCTGTGGTGGATTGTTGTTGTTGTTGGCTGCTCCTACTGGTGGATTTGTTGGGTTTGTTGAGTGTTCCTCCATGTCTTAGAATTCTTCTTCTAAGTCCTCTTCTCCAACAATGCCTTTCCCTCTTTCTGCTCTTCTTAACCTCCTGAGGGTTCTTTCGTCTTGTTCACAAAAAGTGGGTATAGCTCCCCTTGTTCCTGACATACAACTAAAACAAAAAAATCACACAAAACCAGAGAAACAGTAACACTTCAATCCATTGCTAGAGTGAAGTTTTGGTTAGCTTAGGTAAAAATTCAAACAGTTAATGTGTTAGTCAAAAATAACGAAAAAAATGCTTAATCTAGATCACCACCTTACTTAATCATTGTCAATCAAATTAATCCCCGGCAACGGTGCCAAAAACTTGATGTGTGGAAAATGATCCAACAGAAAACTCACCGGCAAGTGTACCAGGTCGCATCAAGTAATAATAACTCACGTAAGTGAGGCCGATCCCACAGGGATTGAAGGATTGAGCAATTTTGGTTTAGTGGTTGATTTAGTCAAGCGAACAAGAGTTGATTTGAGTGATTTGTAATTGACAGAAGCTAAATTGCACGAATTGTAAAGGGAGAGGGGCAATTGACTGTAAATTAAAGGGCAAAGAAAGTAAAGAAGCTGAATCTTAAAGTGCAAGTAATATAAATTGCAGAAACTTAGATTGCAAGAAATTTAAATGACTGAAACTTAAAGTGCAAGAAATGTAAATTTCTTGAATTATAAAAGGAATTGGGAAATTGGGATTGCAAAAATTAAACAAGAGAAAGTAAAATGGCATTAAACAGAGAAGTGGAGTATGAATTAAAATTGCAACAGATCAAATCAGAAGAGAACAACTGCTTGAAAATTTGAACAGCAAGCAAAATGTAACATCAATTGCAATGGTTCAAAAGAAATCACAGATCTCAAGGTTAGAAGAGACTAGAGAACAAGTCTAGATCTCAATCCTTCCTTGATCCAATTAAGAACACAATTGCAAAAAAAAATGAAAAATGGAGATCAGTAAAGAAACTTGAATTATGCAAGAAAAGGAAACAAAGAGATCTCAAGGGTGAGGTTGAGACAGAATTTCCTCAACTCTTCACTATCAAGACTCAAGCAAGCTTTGCAGAAAAGAAAATAGGAAACCCAGAGAGGAAGAGAACTCAATTCTCCTCCCAATTCTCTAAGATCCAAAATCAAAGTTACAGAATGAAAATTTCTAAAAGAGGTAAAAACGTTCAAAGAAAAAGTTCCGGTCCTTTCTAAATCAAACTAACTTCTATTTATACACTTTTTCTATTGATCATTAAGCCTTGAATTTGGGGCTTGGCCTTGATGGAATTGGATTGAAGATAGCCTCAGTTGATTGCTCTTGGACTTGAGAAGAAATCCGTTTGTAATTTGGACTTTGGAGCATTCACGTTTGAGTCAACGTTTGAGGTAAACGTTGACTCAAACGTTTGCGTGTTAGCATTATGCAGAACGGTGCTTTTCTATCACTCACGTTTGAGGTCAAACGTGAGCTCAAACATGGTTCTCTCCAGGGAAATTTTTAGCCAACGTTTGACCTCAAGTTTGAGTTAAACGTTGGCGCAAACATTTAGTCCTCCTGGTGCATTTTTTTGAGCCAATGTTTGACCTCAAGTTTGAGGCAAACGTTGGCGCAAACGTTAAGTCCTCCAGGGTTAAGTTTTGAGCCAACGTTTGACCTCAAGTTTGAGGCAAACGTTGGCACAAACGTTGGCTCCTCTTGGGTTAATTTTTTGAGCCAACGTTTGACCTCAAGTTTGAGGCAAACGTTGGCGCAAACGTTGCTTCCTCCAGGGTTAAGTTTTGAGCCAACGTTTGACCTCAAGTTTGAGGCAAACGTTGGCACAAACGTGAGCTCTTCCCAGGATGGTTTTGCTGCCTTCATTTCCATTGCTGCCATTCCCTTTCTTCAACCTTCCTCCAAGCCTTTTGGTCACCTGTCATCAATCAACAAATGCATCAAAGCTATGCTAAAATCATGAGACTTCTTCTCATCCTTGACATATAAGCAATTATAGCACAAAACCTCATGAAAATGCATCAAATTACTCATGGTTGATTGAATTTAAATACACATGAATTTCCACCCAAATGGCTTACTTGTAACCCAAGAAAGTGTATAAAACCTATTAAAAACAAAGGAAAAAGGCTAGTAAAACTAGGCTAAGATGCCTTGGCATCAATGACTAGGATAAAAAGCCTTGATTCTTTATCCTTGCCATGAATGTCTCTCTTTATTACTTGCTTTCTTTAGTTGTTTTCTTTATTTTCTTGCCATTTAATATCTTGTCCCCTTTTATCAACCCAACCCCCTTGAACTTTATAACCAATAATTAGGCATTCAATTGCAATTCCTAGGGAGAACGACCCGGGACTAATACTCTCAGTTATTTTTTATTAGGTTGGACTTGTGACAACCAAAATTAAACTTTGATTGAGCATTACTTGTCGGTTTAGAACTATACTTGCAACTAGGTTATTTCTCTTTTACCGAGAAGAAATTCTTAACCGACGATAATCCTCTTTCAAGTTTTTGGCGCCGTTGCCGGGGAATTACAATGTGTGCTTATTATTGGTTATTGTATATATGTTGATAGTGTGAATAGGTTTGCTCTTGTTTCTTTATCATTTAATATTTTTGTTTTTGTTTTTCCTTTTCACTATGAATTCTCATTCCTTTGGCTTTGAGTTTGGTTCAAACTATGTTGTAGGAAATAGAAATGAAAGCTTTAATGGAAGTATGCATCAAGGATGGAACAATCAAAGGTGGGAGGAGCCTCAAGCATATGGACAACCTTCATGGCAACAACCTCCTCCGGTTTCTTATAGCTATAATCCAACTCCTAATGCATACCAACCTAATGGATATGGTGACCCTCATTGTGGTTGTCAACCACAATCACCATATGCCTATGAACCACCTCCTCAACATAGTTTTGAACCACCATACTCACAAGCTCTTTACCACCAAACACCTCCATATGACCCTAACCCATATCCACCATACCAAAAACCATATGGGCCATACTTAGAGCCACCACTATTCCAACACCAATATTCTTAAGAACCATCAATTCCATATACATCACCTCCATACCCTTACCAAGATGAACCACTTTCCAATTATGAACCCTTTCCCCTAAACAATGAACCATCTCTTACACCACCTTCTTCAATGGATGAAGCTCTCCAAACCTTCTTGCAAGAATAACAAAGAGATATTAGCTCTTATATCCAAAGGCAAGAAGAGAAGCAAAAGGAGCTAAAGAAGCTAGAAGTCATGGTTGCTACTATGGCAGAAGCCATTAACCACATGGCCTCCCACCTAAGCTCATGCATCCCAAGTACTCCCATCGATGAATGTGGAGAATCAACCAAAGAGCATACTGAGGGAGTGAATTTGAAGCTTCAAGGTGAATAAGAGGAGCTAAAGCAAGGAGTGTAACAAGAGGAGGAAGTAGAGATAATCGGACCAAAGGAAGTGGTTGAAGATTTAGGAGATGTTGAGTGAAAAGAGGAATCTCAAGTTGAAGAGCCCTCTTCCATGGAGTTTGAAAATGATGTTAAGGAGGATAGTGCACAACCTGCAAGGCATAATATGATTGAAGAATTGGAAGAAGTGGGGCAAGCACCAAGTCCCCCTATCTATGATGATTCCGCATTAACATATGATCCTTTTGAGCTTGATGAATCTTTCCCCATTGGACTTAGAATTAATGTTGAGGTAGATTTCACTCAACCTCCTATTTATGACTTGAGTGATGGGGAAGAACTAGAGGACATTGGTGAAGAAGAAGCATACGAACTTGAGGAAGCTTGGCAAGAGGTAAAGCATTAAGCATCTTGCCAAGTGGTGGAAGCCCCCTAGAAGAGGATGGACGGGGGTAGAATGTGCTTTATCAAGGTCATTGGAAACTCCTCCACCTAAGTCGCCATCTAATCCTTCATTCGAGTGGGTAAAACTCACCACTCTTAGCTTTATTATCCCACTTGAATTTGGTTTGCTTGAAATGGATGGCCAACTTAGGGTGCTTTATGGAATGAAGCGTAAGAGAAGGATGTTTAGTGGTTGGCATTGTAAATCTAGGCTCATTATGGTTGGAAGCTCAAACTTGAGGAGCAAGGGTTGGACTAGTGCTCAATTGGATGGGTTTAGGAGAATAGTTTGGTGCCTTAGTGAGAATTCTGCTTGCTTACCATCCAGAGGGAATCACCATGATCAACTTGAAGATGGGTGTGAAAACAAGGTTTGGGATCCCGAATTACAATGTGAGGATCAACTTTGGAAGCTCCAAGCTTGTGAAGAACTCTATAAAGACTTGGTGCAATTAATTGAGAATCTTGAAGCACAATGCAAGGCCAAGCATTGGTGGAAGTTCCAAGATGAATTCAAGCACAAGCCACCTTGACGAGAGCTCCCCATAAGTCCAACTAAAGGACAATAAACAAAAGTGCTAGGTGAGAGACACGCCACCATGGTAATATCTTTTCATTTTTCTCTTTTGTAAATATTGGTAAGTTAGTTTAATTTCATGTTTAATTTGGTTTGTTGAGTTTATTTAGTAGTCTAGTGTGTTAAATAAGGTTTGATGGTGTTTTGGTAGCTATTTGAGTGTTTGGAATGCTTAGTTTGGTGCTAGAACTTGAAAAATTTTAAAAAATAGAGCACCGGCCACGCGCGTGCGTCACCCCACATGTACGAGTGACACCAGCATTTCAGCCTCTCACGCGTACACCTCGCCAACGCGTACGCGTGACACCCCTAATGCTGCACCTCCCATACAAATTCCAGAGAGTTGCGCACGTTTTGGGCTGGAATTGTGCCTCTAGCACAAAATCCACCCATGCGTACGTGTCGCCTCTCTTTGATATGACCATCACTCACGCGTACGCGTTACACCCCCTTTCACCTCAACACGCTTACGCGTCACTCCACGCGTATGCGTGGGAACTATGTTCCATCCACCTCTATTTCTTCTCTTCTTTCCATTTCCTTCCTTCTTTTCTCTTCTCTTCTTTTTTTTTTTCCTTCTTCAACCATCATCCAACACTATCAATCACCATCTCTTTTAGTTAGTTTAATTTTTGTTTAATTCTTGTTTTCATGATAAGTATTGGACTATTAAACTTATTTGCTGTCAATTGCTGCTGATTACTGATAGGATGTTATCTTAACATCAATTTTTGTTAATATTCATTGTTGGATTCTTTATGGAGGTTATATTTTGTTACTTGGTTTTTAGTTTTTCATGTTTAACATTTGTGAATACCAAGTATATTACATTGCCTTCAACGCATTTTAAATATTTTAAATTACATGTTTTGGCCAGCATGTCATTTGATTACATTATCTAGGATGAGGCAATTATGTATTATCAATGCATTTTTTATTAGGTGATGCTTGTTATGATTGACCCTTATTTACATCACCTATTTCATGCATTGAGTTTTTGGAATTGTAGAATTAGATCGAAAGCTTACCTAGTAACATATTTTTGAGCTTGGTAAAGCTTTGTGGACCATGCTTGCCATATGATTGAGTTTAATTTCTATCTTCTTTTTCCTAAGTTCCATAGAACCTATGTGTTCCACCTCTATGTCACTTAGGTGTTGCAAATAAAATTCAAAATGTGTCATTGATTGATGTGTAAGTTTCATATTCCATTTTGGTTCACTAAGTTTCCGTATATATTAATCAATGTCCATTCATTATCCAATTTACAATCGCTTAATTCTTGCTTCAATGCTTTCATGCTTCTTCACTATTTGTTTGATTGTCTTGACCTACAAGTTTTCTTTGGAGTATCTCAAGCAAACTAGAATGGGTGAAGTGCTTGCTTCTTTTGTGTAATTGTGACATAGCTCTCTAGGCTAAGGTGTGTGTTCTAAATGGAGCCCAATTTAGAATTCTCACACATTATTCTCCTTAATGTCACAAATTGAGTCACTCACTTCATTCTAGTGATTTACCTCATTCCAACGATTTATGCTTCTGTGCTTGTGCATTTACTTGTCTTATTATATCATGTTTCCTATTGCTCAGGATGATTGATCATAAGCAAAAATAGAAGCGAGAAAAAGAATGCCCAACAGCCGATTAATCCACCAGCTGAAGGTGGCAATCTAGAAAGTCGCCATGCCCCCTTGCTCATCTCTGAATGCACTGAGGACGGTGCAAACTTTTAAGTATGGGGAGGTCGTCCGACCGATCGGCGTTTTTGGGTAACAAATTTCTAATCCCAACACTTTTGCATTTCATTTTTTTAGGTCTTCTAGGATTTTTAGTTACATTTTCTTATTTTGCATATATATAATAAGCTTAGTCAAAATAATAAAATTTTCCAAGAAATTTATCTATAGGGCACCTCAATTGATTTGATTAATTTTTTTTTTAGAACTTGCTTGAATTATATACATTGTGGGACATGATTTTTGAGCTAAGAATATACAACCTTGTGAGTTTTGAGCTTAATTGTGTGGTTACATTATATAACCACTTATTTCCATTCTTGTGTGCATTATTCTCTTTCTATGATTGCAATCTTTGATTTGTTTGATTCTTTATGTCCATTATTTTGTATATGAATTCACTTATATGATTGAGGCCATTGTTTCAAATTGCTCACTTACCCAAATAGCCTACCTTTTATCTTCGATTGTCAGCCAACTTTGAGCCTATGCTAAACCCATTTGTTCTTAATTTTAGCACATTACAAGCCTTAAAGTGCAAAACAATAAATGTCCTTAATTTGGATCTTTGATTAGCTTAGGCTAGTGACAGTGTTTATCATTCAAGTTTGGGAAGTTTGGCCACATTTTGATAAACCCCAATTTTGTGGTTTATCTTATGTTGAATTTAGGGGATTTTATCAACTTTTCTCACATTTATTCAATGAAATAGTATGGTTTTGTGAATTTATCCTAATTTGTGCTTAAGAGTAAAAACATGCTTTTTAGGCCTTTAAATTGCTAATTTTAATTCACTTTAATTCTATTCAATGCCTTGATATGTTTTTTAAGTGATTTCAGGATTAGAAGGCAAAGATTGGGTTGAAGGAATGAAGAAAAAGCATGCGAAAATGGAGAATTCATAAAAAAATGAGGATTTGCTGAACTCAAGGCCACGCGTACGCGTCACCCATGCGTACGCGTGAGAAGGAGATCTGCCAGCGATGTGCACGCGTCACCCACGCGTACGTGTGAAGAAGAATTTTGCCAGTGATGCGTACGCGTGACCCATGAATACGCGTGACAAGCGGCATGTGACTTCACTATAGGCAATACGCTGGGGGCAATTTCTGAGCTCAAGGAGGCCCAAATCCAACTCATTTCTGATGCTTTTGAACCTAAGGATTGCAAGGGAATGGGGGAAGGAGTCATAGAGATTTTCATCATGTTTTAGGGTAGAATTCTAGAGAGAGAGGCTCTCTCCTCTCTCTAGATTTTAGGGTTCTTATTTTAATTCCTTTTAGATTTATGTTTTAATGTTGTTTCATTTTAGTTTTCCTTTACTTTTATTTGTTCTAGTACTTTAGTTTATCTACTTCTCTTGTTAATTTCTTATTTTGCTCTCTTTTATGTTTATGAACCCTTGTTGGATTTTAATTTTCTTTTGATGCAATTTTATGTTTCCATGCCTTTTTATGTTTATCTTCACTGCTATTGTTGATTTCTTGTTTTGTTAGTTATAGCTTTCATTAATTCTTGCATTTTGTGATGTTTACTTTTATTGCACTCTAGGTGTTTGTTAAAATTTTTTCTCTAGTTATTGAGTAGTTTTCTATATTCTTGGCCTAGGCTAAGGGAAATGGGTGACCTTGAGTCATTTGATCTCATTGAATTGGTGATTTGAGAACTCTTAGTGGTCAAATTGATACCCATTAATGCTAGCCTACTACTAAGTCAATTAGTAGCTAGGTTGGGACTTATGGGTTGATGTTGATCAAGCCTATTTGACGTACTTCGAGTGTTGAAGTAGACTTTTAACTTACTTCATGCATAGAAGTAGACTTGATGGGTTGGTCCCTCATAATTGTCAATACATGGTTTGTAGACAAGGATGGTGATCTCAATCCCCATGCTTTAGCCAAGAGTTCTTTGCTTTTCCTTTATTAGTTACTTGTCATTTACTTTCTTGCTATTTACTTTTCTTGTTAATTACCAAATCAAACCACCATTGTTCCTTCATAGCCAATAATTGATCAATTCATTGCAATTCCTTGTGAGACGACCCGAGGTTTGAATACTTCAATTTGTTTTTATTGGGGTTTGTACTTGTGACAAACAAATTAAACTTTGATTGAGTATTATTTGTTGGTTGGGAACTATACTATCAACGGAATTATTTGTGTGAAATTTCTAACCGACGATAATGCTCTTTCACGTTTGTTTACAGAGACATGACACAGAGACAGAGACATAGACAATGTGTTTGGCAGAGGACACATGGACAGAGACAATGTGTCCAGAGACACTGAATTAGTGTATTTTGTGTCCATTCTGACAGGAAGGACACAGAGACACTAACAAGGGACATAAATTATTTTTTATTTTTTTCATTATTCTTGTTAATTTTTCATAATTATATTTTTTATTATTATATTTTTCATCTCAAATTTTTTGAATGAAAAAATATGAGAATAAATTGGATTTTCATAATTTGTTCTAGTTTATCACCAAACAGAATACAAGAACACAAAATTTTGTGTCTCTGTCCATCATTATCTTGTCCTGTCCTATTCTCAGTGTCTTGTCCTATCTTGTTCTAGAAAACAAGCACAACCTTTGGGAACATTGGTTAAAGATAAAAGTATATTTTTTTATTTTTTGTTGGAAATTTTGGGAATTGGATACATGCTCATGCATTAAATGTTTAAACCATGTGCATTGATACATTTGTATATAATTCATCAAAAGAAAAATAAAAGAAAAAATGTGAAAAAAATAAAATAATAAAAAGAAAAAAAAAGAAAAAGGAACCAATAAAAAGGGGACAAAATGCCCCAAAGTGAAGTTCAATAATAATCAATGTATATGGGTTGTGATAAAAAAAGAGAATGCATGAGTGTGTGAAAAAGTGAAGAATGGGTAGTTAGGTTATCTTTGAAATTGTATAGGTTATAGGTTAGGTGAGAGCTTAGGTTAATCCAAGATTCAAATTTCAAACTCACTTGACTATATGCATCCTTACCTTGACCTAGCCCCATTACAACCCATGGATAAGTCCTCATGATATTTGTATCCATGCATTGAATAATTGTTGATTGCTAGATGAAAAACAAATCTTAGAAAGTATGATTATGGGATAATTGAGTGGATCAACCCTATACACTTGAGCGACTAGAGCAGATACACATCCGGTGAGGGTTTGATTGCTCAATTACATGTTTTCACCCATGATCATCTCTTTTCTTGCAAGTTTGTAAAATCATTTCAATAACTCAAATAAATTGTGGATTTGATCTCATTGAGATACCTTTAGCCCTTTGGTTCATACAAGCTTTCTTGGGAATTGATGAGCGGATAATTTATACGCTTTTTGGCATTGTTTTTAGGTAGTTTTTAATATGTTTTAGTCACTTTTTATTATATTTTTATTAGTTTTTAAATAAAAATCACATTTCTGGACTTTACTATGAGTTTGTGTGATTTTCTGTGATTTCAGGTATTTTCTGGCTGAAATTGAGGGAGCTGAGCAAAAATCTGATTCAGGCTGAAAAAGGACTGCAGATGCTGTTGGATTCTGACCTCCCTGCACTCGAAATAGATTTTCTGGAGCTACAGGAGTCCAAATGATGCGCTCTCAATTGCGTTGGAAAGTAGACATCTAGGGCTTTCCAGAAATATATAATAGTCTATACTTTGCTCAAGAATAAACGACGTAAGCTGGCGTTCAACGCTAGTTCCATGTTGTATTCTGGCGTTAAACGCCAGAAACAGGTTACAAGTTGGAGTTAAACGCCAGAAACAGGTTACAACCTGGCGTTTAACTTTGGAAACAGCCTAGGCACGTGTAAAGCTCAAGTCTCAGCCCCAGCACATACCAAGTGGGCCCTAGAAGTGGATTTCTGCACTATCTATCTTAGTTTACTCATTTTCTGTAAACCTAGGTTACTAGTTTAGTATTTAAACAACTTTTAGAGATTTATTTTGGATCTCATGACATTTTTAGATCTGAACTTTGTACTCCTTGACGGCATGAGTCTCTAAACTCCATTGTTGGGGGTGAGTAGCTCTGCTGTGTCTCGATGAATTAATGCAATTATTTCTTTTTTCTATTCAAACACGCTTGTTTCTATCTAAGATGTTCATTCGTACTTCAATATGATGAATGTGATGATCCGTGACACTCATCACCATTCTCAATCTATGAACGTGTGCCTGACAACCACCTCTGTTCTACCTTCGATTGAATAAGTATCTCCTGGATTCCTTAATCAGAATCTTCGTGGTATAAGCTAGAATCCATTGGCAGCATTCTTGAGAATCCGGAAAGTCTAAACCTTGTCTGTGGTATTCCGAGTAGGATTCAGGGATTGAATGACTGTGACGAGCTTCAAACTCACAAGGGTTGGGCGTAGTGACAGACGCAAAAGGATCAATGGATCCTATTCCAGCATGAGTGAGAATCGACAGATGATTAGCCGTGCGGTGACAGCACACCTGGACCATTTTCACTAAGAGGACGGATGGTAGCCATTGACAACGGTGATCCACCAACACACAGCTTGCCATAGGAGGAACCTTGCGTGCGTGAAGAAGAAGACATGGGGAAAGTAGAGATTCAGAAAACAAAGCATCTCCAAAACTCCAACATATTCTCCATTACTGCATAACAAGTATTTATTTCATGTTACTTTATTTTTCGCAATTCAAACTAATAATCATAATTAATCTCCTTACTAAGATTTACAAGGTAACCATAGATTGCTTCAAGCCAACAATCTCCGTGGGATCGACCCTTACTCACTGGTGCACGAAATTGCGATCATCAACAATGGCGCTAAAGACTTGGTGCTCTCAAACGTGAATCACACTTTGTCACAACTTCGCACAACTAACTAGCAAGTGCACTGGGTCGTCCAAGTAATAAACCTTACGTGAGTAAGGGTCGATCCCACGGAGATTGTCCGCTTGAAGCAAGCTATGGTCACTTTGTAAATCTCAGTCAGGCGGATTCAATTGGTTATAGAGAATTGATAATTAAAACATAATTAAAATATAAACTAGGATAGAGATACTTATGTAATTCATTAGTGAGAATTTCTGATAAGCGTATAAAGATGCTTTCGCTCCTCCTGAACCTCTGCTTTCCTGCTGTCTTCATCCAATCATTCCTACTCCTTTCCATGGCAAGCTTTATGTAGGGCATCACCATTGTCAATGGCTACATCCCATCCTCTCTGTGAAAATGGTCCAATGCACTGTCACTGCATGGCTAATCATCTGTCGGTTCTCGATCATACTGGAATAGGATTTACTATCCTTTTGCGTCTGTCACTACGGCCAGCACTCGCGAGTTTGAAGCTCGTCATAGCCATCCCTTCCCAGATCCTACTCGGAATACCACAGACAAGGTTTAGACTTTTCGAATCTCAAGAATGGCCGTCCATGGGTTCTAACTTATACCACAAAGATTCTAATATCTCGGACTCGGTCCTCTGTATTAGATATCTAAGAGATACTCATTCTAGCTTGTTTGCATGTAGAACGGAAGTGTTTTTTAGGCACGCGTTCATGGGTGAGAATGATGATGAGCGTCACATAATCATCACATTCATCATGTTCTTGGGTGCGAATGGATATCTTAGAGAAGGAATAAGCTTGAATTGAATAGAAAAATAGTAGTACTTTGTATTAATTCATGAGGAACAGCAGAGCTCTACACCTTAATCTATGGAGTGTAGAAACTCTACTGTTGAAAATACATAAGTGATAAGGTCCAGGCATGGCCGAATGGCCAGCCCCCTAAACGTGATCAAAGGATCAAAAGATAATCCAAAGATGTAAATACAATAGTAAAAAGTCTTATTTATACTAAACTAGTTACTAGGGTTTACAGAAATGAGTAAATGATGCAGTGTGTGCTTGGGCTGAGCATTGAGCTTTACACGTGTAGAGGCTTCTCTTGGAATTGAACGCCAGTTTGTAACCTGTTTCTGGCGTTTAACTCCACTTTGCAACCTGTTTCTGGCGTTTAACTCCAGAATGCAGCATGGAACTGGCGTTGAACGCCAGTTTGCATCGTCTAAACTCGGGCAAAGTATGGAATATTATATATTGCTAGAAAGCCCTTGATGTCTACTTTCTAACATAATTGAGATCGTGCCATTTGAAGTTTTGTAGCTCCAACCTCTGAATTCTGGAGTCCTTCTTCAACCTCTGAATCTGATTTTTGCTCAGGTCCCTCAATTTCAGCCAGAAAATACCTGAAATCACAGAAAAACACACAAACTCATAGTAAAGTCCAGAAATGTTAATTTTNNNNATGAGCGGGACTTGTAGCTTTTTGCCTCTTGAATAGTTTTGGCATCTCACTTTATCTATTGAAGTTCAGAATGATTGGCATCTATAGGAACTTAGAATTCAGATAGTGTTACTGATTCTCCTAGTTCAGTATGTTGATTCTTGAACACAGCTACTTTATGAGTCTTGGCCGTGACCCTAAGCACTTTGTTTTTCAGTATTACCACCGGATACATAATGCCACAGACACATAACTGGGTGAACCTTTTCAGATTGTGACTCAGCTTTGCTAAAGTCCCCAATTAGAGGTGTCCAAGGTTCTTAAGCACACTCTTTTTTTTTGCTTTGGACCTTGACTTTAACCGCTCAGTCTCAAGTTTTCACTTGACACCTTCACGCCACAAGCACATGGTTAGGGACAGCTTGGTTTGCCTTTTGGTTTAAAGAGCTTTTGGCTTTTTCTGCTTGCTTTTTCTTTTTCTTTTTCTCTCCTTTTTTTTGCATTTTTTTCTGCAAGCTTTTGTATTCACTGCTTTTTCTTGCTTCAAAAATCATTTTTATGATTTTTCAGATTATCAACTAACATTTTTCCTTTTCATCATTCTTTCAAGAGTCAACATATTTAACATTCATAAACAACAACTTCAAAAGACATATGCACTATTCAAACATACATTCAAAAAACAAAAAGTATTGCCACCACATCAAAATAATTAAACTAGTTTCAAGGATGAATTCGAAACCATGTACTTCTTGTTCTTTTGTTTTTAGAACATTTTTCATTCAAGAGAGTTGATGGATTCATATTCATAACTTTAAGGCATAGACACTTAGACACTAATGATCATATAGTAAATACACAAACATAATTAAACATGAAGCATGGAAACCGAAAATAGAAAATAAATAGACAAGGAGATTAAGGAATGAGTCCACCTTAGTGAGGGTGGCGTCTTCCTCTTCTTGAAGAACCAATGGTGCTTTTGAGCTCTTCTATGTCTCTTCCTTGTCTTTGTTGCTCCTCCCTCATAGCTCTTTGATCTTCTCTAATTTCATGGAAGATGATGGAATGCTCTTGGTGCTCCACCCTTAGTTGTCCCATATTGGAACTTAATTCTCCTAGGAAGGTGTTGATTTGCTCCCAATAGTTTTGTGGAGGAAAGTGCATCCCCTGAGGCATCTCAGGGATTTCATGGTGAGACTTGTTGAATGGGGTTGGTGAGAACTTCCCAACCTCTTCTTTGGATTTCAAGTCGGATCTCCAGATACTCATTCTTCTTGAGCTTGAAAAGAACCTTAGGGATCACTTTCTTCTTGGCCACAACTTCATAGAAGTGGTCTTGATGGACCTTTGAGATGAATCTCTCCATCTCCCATGACTCAGAGATGGAAGCAATTGCCTTCTCTTTCCTCTTTCTAGAGGTTTCTCTGGTCTTAGGTGCCATAAATGGTTATGGAAAAATAAAAAGCTATGCTTTTACCACACCAAACTTAAAATGTTTACTCGTCCCTGAGCAAAAGAAGAAAGAAAGTAGTAGAAGAAGAAGAAAATGGAGGAGATGGAGGGTGAGGTGTTTTCGGCCAAGGTGAGAAGTTGGGGTTGTGTTGTGTGAAAATGAAGAAGGAATAAGGGGTTTATATAGGAGGGGGAAGGTTAAGTTTCGGCCATTAGGGTTGGGTTTGGGAGGGAAAATATTTTGAATTTTGAAGGTAGGTGGGGTTTTTGGGGAAGGGAGGATGGATGTGAGTGGTGAAGAGGTGATGGAGAAGAGTGATTGAGTTGATTGGTGAAGGGTATTTGGGGAAGAGAGTTATGAAAAGGTGTGAAGAGAAGAGAAGAAAAAGTGGGGATCCTATGGGTCCACAGATCCTGAGAGGATCCTGTGGGGTCCACAGATCAAGTGGGGTCAAAGACTTAACATCCCTGCCCCAATTAGGCATGTAAAAGGCCCTTGCTATGCAATCCTGGCGTTTAACGCCAGACTGCTGTCTATTTTGGCGTTAAACGCCCAAATGCAGCTTATTTTTGGCGTTTAACGCCAGGTAGATGCTTGGTTCTGGTGTTAAACGCCAGCTTGGTGCTTGTTTCTGGCATTAAACGCCAGACAGATGCTTGTTTCTGGCGTTTAAACGCCAGACTGTTCTCCTCCAGGGTGTGCTATTTTTCATTCTATTTTTCATTCTGTTTTTGATTTTTTACTAGTTTTTGTGACTTCACATGATCATCAACCTAAAGAACACATAAAATAACAATGGAAAATATAATTAGATAACATTGGGTTGCCTCCCAACAAGCGCTTCTTTAATGTCAATAGCTTGACAGTAAGCTCTCATGGAGCCTCACAGATGTTCAGAGCATTGTTGGAACCTCCCAACACCAAACTTAGAGTTTGAATGTGGGGGTTCAACACCAAACTTATAGTTTGGTTGTGGCCTCCCAACACCAAACTTAGAGTTTGACTTTGGGGGCCTTGGTTGACTCTGCAGTGAGAGAAGCTTTTCATGCTTCCTCTCCATGGTTATAGAAGGAGATCCTTGAGTTTTAATCACAAGGTTGTCCTCATTCAGTTGAAGGATCAATTCTCCTCTGTCCACATCAATCACAGCTCTTGCTGTGGCTAGGAAGGGTCTTCCAAGGATGATGGATTCATCCTCATCCTTCCCAGTGTCTAGAATTATGAAATCAGCAGGGATGTAAAGGCCTTTAACCTTTACTAGCACGTCCT
Organism: Arachis ipaensis; assembly: GCF_000816755.2. NCBI lineage: Eukaryota > Viridiplantae > Streptophyta > Magnoliopsida > Fabales > Fabaceae > Arachis > Arachis ipaensis. The sequence continues at coordinate 70,612,298 of NC_029792.2, forward strand.
CTACTTGTCCATAAGCCTGTTTTCTTGAGTTGTCTGCCATCTCTAATGAGATTCTGGCAGCTTGCACCTCAAAGATTCCCAGTTTCTCCATTACAGAGAGTGGCATGAGGTTTATCCCTGACCCAAAGTCACATAGATCCTTCTCAAAGGTCATGGTGCCTATGGTACAAGGTATTAAGAACTTTCTAGGATCCTGTTTCTTCTGAGGCAATGTCAGTTGATCCAGATCACTCAGTTCATTGATGAGTAAGGGAAGTTCATCTTCCCAAGTCTCATTACCAAATAATTTGGCATTCAGCTTCATGATTGCACAAAGGTACTTGGCAACTTACCCTTCAGTGACATCCTCATTCTCTTTAGAAGAAGAATACTCATCAGAGCTCACAAATGGCATAAGGAGGTTCAAAGAAATCTCTATGGTCTCTAGATGAGCCTCATATTCCTTTGGTTCCTCAGAGGGAAACTCCTTGTTGATCACTGGACGTCCCAGGAGATCTTCCTCACTGGGATTCATGTCCTCTCCCTCCCTTGTAGGTTCGGCCATGATGGTTAAATCAATGGCCTTGCACTCTCTTTTTGGACTCTCTTCTGTATTGCTTGGGAGAGTACTAGGAGGAGTTTCAGTGACTCTTTTATTCAGCTAGCCCACTTGTGCCTCCAAATTTCTAATGGAGGACCGTGTTTCATTCATGAAACTTACAGTGGCCTTAGATAGATCAGAGACTATATTTGTTAAGCTAGATGGATTCTGCTCAGAACTCTCTGTCTGTTGCTGAGTGGATGATGGAAAAGGCTTGCTATTGCTAAACCTGTTTCCTCCATCATTATTAAATCCTTGTTGAGGCTTTTGTTGATCCTTCCATGAGAAATTTGGATGATTTCTCCATGAGGGATTATAGGTGTTTCCATAGGATTCACCCATGTAATTCACCTCTGCTATTGCAGGGTTCTCAGGATCATAAGCTTCTTCTTCAGAAGATGCCTCTTTAGTACTGTTGGATGATTCCTTCAATCCATTCAGACTCTAAGAGATCATATTGACTTGCTGAGTTAAAATTTTATTCTGAGCCAATATGGCATTTAGAGTATCAATTTCAAGAACTCCCTTCCTCTGAGGCGTCCCATTACTTACAGGATTCCTCTCAGAAGTGTACATGAATTGGTTATTTGCAACCATGTCAATGAGTTCTTGAGCTTCTGTAGGCATTTTCTTTAGGTGAATGGATCCACCTGCAGAATGGTCCAGTGACATCTTTGATAGCTCAGACAGACCATCATAGAATATATCCAGGATGGTCCATTCTGAAAGCATGTCAGAAGGACACTTTTTGGTCAGTTCCTTGTATCTCTCCCAAGCTTCATAGAGGGATTCACCTTCTTTCTGTCTGAAGGTTTGAACATCCACTCTAAGCTTGCTAAGCTTTTGAGGAGGAAAGAACTTGCTAAGAAAGCCGTGACCAGCTTATCCCAAGAGTTCAGGCTATCTTTAGGTTGAGAGTCCAACCATAATCTAGCTCTGTCTCTTACAGCAAACGGGAAAAGCATAAGCATGTAGACCTCGGGATCAACCCCATTGGTCTTAACAGTATCACAGATCTGCAAGAATTCAGTTAAGAACTGAAAAGGATCTTCGGATGGAAGTCCATGAAACTTGCAGTTCTATTGCATCAGAGAAACTAATTGAGGTTTAAGCTCAAAATTGTTTGCTCCAATGGCAGGGATTGAGATGCTTCTTCCATGTAAATTGGAATTTGGTGCAGTAAAGTCACCAAGCATCTTCCTTGCATTGTTATTATTTTCGGCCATGTCTCCTTCCTTTTCGAAAATTTCTGTCAGATTTTCTCCAGAGAGTTGAGCTTTAGCTTCCCTTAGCTTCCTCTTCAGAGTCCTTTCAGGTTCAGGATCGGCTTCAACAAGAATGTTCTTATCCTTGTTCCTGCCCATATGAAAAAGAAGAGAACACAAAAGAAAATATGAAATCCTCTATGTCACAGTATAGAGATTCCTTATGCAAGTATAAGAAGAGAAGAATGTAAGAAGGAGAAGAGGAAAAATTCGAACACAGAGAGGGGGATGGGGTTCGAATTTTTGGGTGGAGGAGAAGTGTTAGTAGATGAATAATTAAATAGAAGGAGGTGAGGAAGAGAAGAATTCGAAAATTTAAATAAATAGAATAAAAATATTTTAAAATTAAAGTTAAAATTCGAAAATTAAAATTGAAATCAAATTAAAAATTAAAATAATTAGTTAGAAAAAATGGAATTTTGAAAAAGAGGGAAGGAATTTTCGAAAATTAGAGAGAATTAGTTAGGTAGTTTTGAAAAAGATAAGAATCAATCAAAAAGTTAAGTGGTTAATTGAAAAAGATTTGAAAATCAAATTTAAAAAGATAAGAAGTTAGAAAAGATTTTGAAATTGATTTTGAAAAAGATGTGATTGAAATTTATTTTGAAAAAGATTTGACAAAGAAATTTAAAAAGATTTGATTTTGAAAATTAAAGTTGATTACTTGACTAACAAGAAACAAAAAGATTTGATTTTAAAATTTAAAGATTGAACCTTTCTTATTAGGCAAGTAACAAACTTAATATTTTTGAATCAATCACATTAATTGTTAGCATTGAATTCGAAAATCTGGAATAAAAATAAGAAAAAGATTTTGAAATTAATTTGAAATTTTCGAAAATATGAAAGAAAAATTAAAAAAGATTTTATTTTTGAAAAAGATTTGAAAAAGATAGAATTTTTAAATTGAAAATTTGATTTGACTCATAAGAAACAACTAAATTTTAAAAATTTTTTTAAAAAGTCAACTCAAATTTTCGAATTTGATGAGAAGAAAAAGGAAAATATATTTTTTTGATTTTTAAATTTTTAATGATGAAAGAGAAAAACATCAAAAAGACTCAAAACATGAAAATTATGAATCAAAATAAGAAAAATATGCAAGAACACTTTGAATGCAAAGATGAACACCAAGAACACTTTGAATGTCAAGATGAACACCAAGAACTTATTTTTGAAAAATTTTCAAGAAAAGAAAACATGCAAGACACCAAACTTAAAAATTTTTATTCTTTACACATTAATGTTTCAAGAATGCATATGAAAAACAAGAAAAGATACAAAACAAGAAAATATGAAGATCAAACAAGAAGACTGGCCAAGAACGACTTGAAGATCATGAAGAATGCAATACATGAAATTTTCGAAAATAATTTTTTTAAGAAAATTAAAAAGATGCAATTGAAACCAAACTTAAAAGTTTACACTAGACTCAAGCAAGAAACATCAAATTATTTTTGATTTTATGATTTTGTTAATTTTTTTTGGTTTTTCGAAAATTATTTTGGGAAAAATGAAAAAGAAAAAAAAATTTTAAAAGTTTTCGAAAATAAAAAGAATAAAAACAAAGACTTAAAATTAAAATAAAATTACCTAATCTGAGCAACAAGATGAACCGTCAGTTGTCCAAACTCGAACAATCCCTGGCAACGGCGCCAAAAACTTGGTGCACGAAATTGCGATCATCAACAATGGCGCCAAAGACTTGGTGCTCTTAAACATGAATCACACTTTGTCACAACTTCGCACAACTAACCAGCAAGTGCATTAGGTCGTCCAAGTAATAAACGTTACGTGAGTAAGGGTCGATCCCACGGAGATTGTCGGCTTGAAGCAAGCTATGGTCACTTTGTAAATCTCAGTCAGGCAGATTCAATTGGTTATAGAGAATTGATAATTAAAACATAATTAAAATATAAACTAGGATATAGATACTTATGTAATTCATTAGTGAGAATTTCAGATAAGCGTATAAAGATGCTTTCGTTCCTCCTGAACCTCTGCTTTTGTGCTGTCTTCATCCAATCATTCCTACTCCTTTCCATGGCAAGCTTTATGTAGGGCATCACCATTGTCAATGGCTACATCCCATCCTCTCTATGAAAATGGTCCAATGCGCTGTCACTGCATGGCTAATCATCTGTCGGTTCTCGATTATAGTGGAATAGGATTTACTATCCTTTTGCGTCTGTCACTACGCCCAACACTCGCGAGTTTGAAGCTCGTCACAGCCATCCCTTCCCAGATCCTATTCGGAATACCACAGACAAGGTTTAGACTTTCTGGATCTCAAGAATGGCCGTCCATGGGTTCTAACTTATACCACGAAGATTCTAATATCTCGGACACGGTCCTCTGTATTAGATATCTAAGAGATACTCATTCTAGCTTGTTTGCATGTAAAACGGAAGTGTTTGTCAGGCACGCGTTCATGGGTGAGAATGATGATGAGCGTCACATAATCATCACATTCATCATGTTCTTGGGTGCGAATGGATATCTTAGAGAAGGAATAAACTTGAATTGAATAGAAAAATAGTAGTACTTTGTATTAATTCATGAGGAACAGTAGAGCTCCACACCTTAATCTATGGAGTGTAGAAACTCTACCGTTGAAAATACATAAGTGATAAGGTCCAGGCATGGCCGAATGGCTAGCCCCCTAAACGTGATCAAAGGATCAAAAGATAATCCAAAGATGTAAATACAATAGTAAAAAGTCCTATTTATACTAAACTAGTTACTAGGGTTTACAGAAATCAGTAAATGATGCAGAAATACACTTCTGGGGCCCACTTGGTGTGTGCTTGGGCTGAGCATTGAGCTTTACACATGTAGAGGCTTCTCTTGGAGTTGAACGCCAGTTTGTAACCTGTTTCTGGCGTTTAACTCCACTTTGCAACCTGTTTCTGGCATTTAACTCCAGAATGCAGCATGAAACTAGCGTTGAACGCCAGTTTGCGTCATATAAACTCAGGAAAAGTATGGACTATTATATATTGCTGGAAAGCCCTAGATGTCTACTTTCCAACGCAATTGAGAGCGCGCCATTTGGACTCCTGTAGCTCCAGAAAATCCATTTCGAGTGCAGGGAAGTCAGAATCCAATAGCATCTGCAGTCCTTCTTCAACCTCTGAATCTGATTTTTGCTCAGGTCCCTCAATTTCAGCCAGAAAATACCTGAAATTATAGAAAAACACACAGACTCATAGTAAAGTCTAGAAATGTGAATTTTAATTAAAAACTAATAAAAATATACTAAAAACTAACTAAATCACACTAAAAACTATGTAAAAACAATGCCAAAAAAGCGTATAAATTATCCGCTCATCACTCACATAAGGTATTACTTGGACGACCCAGTGCACTTGCTGGTTAGTTGTGCAGCATTGTGAAAAGTGTGAATCACAATTTCGTGTACCAGGAATTGACTTATTTTAGTGAAAAGTATATGCATTCATTTAGATAGATTGCATTTAGATAGAGTGCATTTAGATAATTTGCATTGAATAAATGTTGATAACCTTTGTCTCTTTCTTGAGTTTAGCATGAGGACATGCATAGTTTAAATGTGGGTAGGTTTGATAAACCCCAATTTTGTGGTTTATCTTGTGTTGAATTTAGGGGATTTTATCAACTTATCTCACATTTATTCAATGAAATAGCAGGGTTTTGTAAATCTCCCTAAATTTGTGCTTAAGAATGAAAACATGTTTTTTAGGCCTTAAAATAGCTAAATTTAATTCACTTCAATTCCATTCAATGCCGTGATGCGTTTGTTGAGTGATTTTAGGTTTATAAGGCAAGTGTTGGATGGAATAAGTGAAGAGAAAAGCATGCAAGTGGAGAATTCATTATGAAATAAAGATTTGGAGTATTCAGAGCGACGCACACATGTGACAGACGCACACACGTGAAGAGGTGCATCGTCGAAGGCGACCCATATGCATGACATGAAGCGTACGCGTGACCAGAAAAATCCAGACGATGCGCACGCGTGATCCACGCGCACGCGTGATCCACGCGCACGCGTGATCCACGCGCACGCGTGATCCACGCGCACGCGTGATCCACGCGCACGCGTGATGAGCGGCACGTGACCTCATTAAAGTGAAAATGTTGGGGGCAATTTATGAGCCTCCCAGGCCCAAATCCAACCTATTTCTGAGGCTATTTGATGCAGAATTTAAGAGGGGTCAAGGGGGGAGAGCAATTAGGTAGTGTAGGAATCATGCTTTAGGTAGTTTCTAGAGAGAGAAGCTCCCTCTTCTCTCTAGAATTAGGGTAGATTTAGGGTAGATTTCTTCTAGGTTTAGTCTTTAATTCTTGTTTTCATCTTGTTTTCTTTATAATTTATTGTTCTTACATCTTTGTTCTTCTTAGTTTTCTTGTTAATTTTCCTTTTATACCTCTTTTTATGTTCATGCACTCTTGTTAATTTCCATTTTCTTTAATGCAATTTTGAGGTATTTTATGTTTAATGTGCTTTCCCTAGTTGTTATTGTTAATTTCTTGCATTAGGTAGTTGTAGAATTTACTATTCTTGCACTTTTATGATGCTTTCCTTTTATGCCTTCCAAGTGTTTGACAAAATGCTTGGTTAGATATTAGAGTAGATTTTTGAGCATTCTTGGCTTGGAAAGAGAAATTAGGCAATCTTGAGTCATTAATACCCAACTTATGTTGGTGATCTATAGTTGTTAGTTAATATTGTTTCCATTGACTCTATTCTCTTGCTAATTCAATTAGTGGGTTGATTAGGACTTATGGATTGAGATTAACTAGTCTTATTTGACTTTATCTCAAGATAACATTATACCTTCTTCCTATGTTGGAGATGACTAAATAGGTTTAGCTCTTGTTAATCATTGTATGATATAATTAATGACTAGGATAGAAAGCCTTGCATCTCAATCCTTGCCATGAATGTCTCTCTTTATTTCTTGCTTTCTTTAGTTGTTTTCTTTATTTTCTTGCCATTTAATTTCTTGTCCCCTTTTATCAACCCAACCCCTTTGAACTTCATAACCAATAATTAGGCACTCGATTGCAATTCCTAGGGAGAACGACCCAGTATTAATACTCTCGGTTATTTTTTATTGGGTTGGACTTGTGACAACCAAAATTAAACTTTGATTGAGCATTACTTGTCGGTTTGGAACTATACTTGCAACGAGGTTATTTCTCTTTTATCGCAAAGAAATTCTTAACCGATGATAATCCTCTTTCACACGACTTTTTGGTGGATTTAGATTCTTGAATAGAAAGAAATCCACGTCCAGAGCCAAGTAGGGAGCTCGAGAAGTTTCAAATCAGAGATGCCATTGAAAAGTTCACCAAAGATGGATTTGCAAAATTTTTTATTATTGAATTGCGACCTTTTTTCATGGGAACCATCAGACATGCCAAGGATTGATCCCTCCTATATGTCCCATCAACTTGCCATAGATCCCAATGCTAAGCCAATTTCCCAAAGACATCGAAAGTTGTTTCTAGAATGCATATTTAGGTTATAAACAGATCCCACACTGACTAGGAGAGAAAAAATAGCTTTTATAACTCCTGAAGGAATTTACTGTTATAGAATAATGTTGTTTGGTTTGAAAAATACAAGTGCTACATATCTAAGGCTCATGGCCAAAGTTTTCAAAAATTAGATTGGTTAGAACATGGAAGTGTGCACTGGTGACATGCTCATCAAAACGCAATCTAGTATTGACTTGGTAAAAGATTTGCAAGAAATTTTTGATTGTTTGAGAAAACATCAAATGAGACTTAATCCATACAAATGTGCTTTTAGTGTTCAAGGTGGCAAATTTTTGGGCTTTATGATCACCCACAGAAGAATCGAAGCAAATCCAAACGAAATGTTAGGCCATTCTCGAGATGAAGAGTCTCTGAAACCTAGAGGATATGCAACGTTTAACCGGAAGGTTCACGATGCTTTCTTGTTTCCTTGGATCTTCAATGGTGAAATCTCTCCCGTTCTTTGAATTAATGAAAAAATGTAGAAAGTTTACTTGGATAGAAGATTGTGGAAAAAGCATTTTTAAACTTCAAAGAAATTATTTTTTTTCCTCCAATTTTAACGAAACCCTTACCTGGAAAACCTTGGTATCTTTATCTATCAATAATTAATGAAGCTGTGGCATCGACCTTAATTGTTGAGGATGAGTCCCGATAGAAAAAACTAGTATAATTTGTAAGCAAGGTTCTTTAAGAAACTGAAATAAAATATAAAAAACTAGAAAAATTGGCATACGCTCTGCTGACCTTAGCTCAGAAACTGCACAACATTTTCAGAATTATGTTGTTGTCATTCAGACTGATTAGCTAGTTAAAAAAGGTTTGCAAAAATCTGATCTAGCAGGTCGGATGGTCGCTTGGGCTGTTGAACTCTCCTAATTTGACATCCGATTTAAATCTCGACAAGCCATAAAGCGCAGGTTTTAGTGGATTTTTTAGTTGAAATGACGAGTCATGAGGAAGAAGCTATGTCTGGAACTTGTATGTTGATGGAGCTTCCAATCACAAAGGTGGGGGTGCCGGCCTCATCTTGACTAAAGTCGAAGATGTTGTGATTGAGGGGTCCATTAGATGCAATTTTCCGATTTATAATAATCAAGCTGAATATGAAGGTGTTATTGCAAGAATTGAGCTGCTCTTGATGTAGGAGCTACTATGATCATTTGATACAATAATTCTCAAGTAGTAACTTCACAGATCGAGTGAACACCCAACCTGGTCCCTGTCCTTTTTCTCGATGGACATCGCAACCCTTGTCCAAAATAAAGGGACAAATCAGTCCCTGTCTCATACTTTTGTGAGATGTCGTAGTCCTTCCGTCATCTCCCCTGACTAAAACAAATGGAAATGGCCTACATGTCAGTTAACATTGATGATGTGGAGGTTAACACTCTGTTAAGTTCCACGTTGGCCATTAGGAAATGGACAGGGATTGATCTGTCCCGCTTTAGAAACCAAAAACTACATCGTTTTTGGCTCTGCACTGAAATAGAATGGTTTGAAAGTGATTCCACACAGCTAATCTCTCACTCTTCTCCCAACCCAAATACAAACCCTAGGAGACCATGATTGGAAGTGAAGAGCATTGTTCATTATCAAACTGACACCCAATTTGTTATTGTGGTTCTCGTATAATTTTGTTCATGTCAGGGACGGTGAAGAATCCAGACAGATTATTCTTTCACTGCCTATACTTCAAGGTAGTTGTATTCACTTTAGCTATTTTTTTTAAATTTCTATTCCATATATGCTTACAAATGTTAAACATTTTCGTAGACTGAAAAATGGCATTGCAACTTCTTTGCATGGTTAGATGATTATGTTTTTTCATGTGGTGAGGATGCTAACAAGGTTGTCTCAGTTAGGGCATCAAAGTAGAAATAGAATCGATTGGAAGGACATAGTTATGTGGTGGATAACAAAGTTAATGAGTTGGAGGAAAGATTAATTAGATTGGAAGATCAGTTAGAAAAGTGTAGATTGAAAATGGGTGAAAATAGATGTATTAAGTATGGGTTTAATTTGTTAGCATTTCTTGGTGGGGTTGTAATTGCGAGCTTATTCAGAGCAAGTATGTAGGATTTTGATAACTGAATTTTGTTATTTCCTAGAGTTGAGTTGGGAACAACACTTTTGATGATGAATGAAATAAGAATTATTGTGGTAAATTTGTAAAATTTGAACCGTGGCCTGTGATGAATGTGTTAAATTTCATCCTTGTATAGATAAATAATAGCAAATATGTCATAAAATAAACTTAACAAATATGGATGCTAGCTAAGCAATACATGTGTAGCAATAAGTATCTAAACTCAATAAAACATGGATGTTCATATATTGATACTAAAGGAGCAATCCAGTTGTTGAAACAACTTAACACATAATATGTCCATTCAAAATATGGGTAGCAACATGGCCCTGAGTCAGATAACCAAAGTATAGGGATCTTAACCAAAAACTTTAAACCTAAAACTAGTAGCATTAAGTAGCAAAATATAGTAGTTTTTTTTACCAAAACATGTATCTTAAAGGCTTGTAGCTAACATCCAAATTAGCAATGAAAGATGGTCCAATTTCATGTCTTCTTAGGTGGCCTAAGTCCCGGATGCCTGAAGCCGGGAGAGGGCACAAATTTGAAAAGCCTTGAAGCAGTTCTCGAGCTTGCGGTAGCCATTGTTTTGGCTGATATTGTACCATCTCCACTTGTTAGATTTGTTGGAGGAGCTATTGGGCCATAAGTAAGATTTACCGAAGTGTGAGACCTCAGAGCTGGACCTTGTCCTGGTTGAGATTTGAACCAATAGTATAGGCCTTGGTGCTGGTAGGGGTGTGGGTATGAAACTTGGCATATTGCTTGTTGGTTTAGATTGAATTGTTCTAGGTGCTGGACTGGATTGCACATACTGGGTTGGTGGAGGTGGGGGACTGACAACAAGGTTCTTCAACCTTTGGGTTGGATTAGATTGAGTTGTAAAGGCTATATCAGATGGAACTTCTTGAATGCTTCTAAAATTTGTAGCATGCTGGACCTACAAAGAATTTTTGATAATGTCTCAGAAAATTTATGAAGTTAAAGTAACTGGCTTTAAAGTTATATAGGGTAACTTTACCTCTTCTGATTGTGGGACATTCTGTGACAAAGGAATCTCCTGTGGTTGACCTTTTGGACCTACACTAGTTGTTTTTTTCTCTCCTCTTGGTAGTTTCTTCTTATTTTTCTTAGCCTTTTCCTAACAATGATCACAATAGCACCACCAAGAGTTAAATACATATAACAAAGATTATTTAGCTAGGACAAAAATAACGAAATAATATTAGGGTCAGTTGTAGCTCTAGCCACGTTAGTGGCCTCATTGCAGTTTCCCTCTCCTCCTTCCTGCTATCATATACAACAAATGAACATTACCATCATTTTTAAAGACAACTAAACCCTTGACCAAAATAAGTTAGGACATTTAAACCCCTAACCACTTAATGCTAAAGACAAATGGATCCCTATATAGTTCCAGGACAATGTACTTGCACATTGGTGGTGTTTTCAGAGACGTCAACTCCAACCTTAAGAAAGTAGTCTTTTAGAGCTTGTTTGAATACCTCCGTTGTAGGAAACATCTGTCCAACCTTAAACTCCACTTCACTATACTCAATGTCTTCATTATATGAGTCATATGATGTCCTCCCCTCATCATCACTGAAAATTAGACTGTTGAAGACCTCACTTTCATATTCATAAGGCCTATCATAGTTACTGTCATTTTCTAAATTGCTTGGGTCAATGTTGGATCCAGAACGTAGCCCACCATCTATAGGGCCACTACTTTGCTCCTTATTTGGGCCTGCATCAGTTGAATGAGTCACACTTTTATCCTTGCTCCCACCATTAGACTTTCCATCCTTCAAGATATGCTTCCTCCTCACACCAGAATACTTCCTTGAAGCCAGCTTCTTAGCAGTGTTAGGGGAGATGTCCTTGTCACTACCTTTCTTCTTGCTTTGGGTTACAACCTTTTTTGGAGTAGACTTCTTATCTATCTTCTTCTTTAGCACTCTCTTATTAGAACTACTATCAGAATCCTCCTCATAACTAGCTGGAGGTGGTTTCCATGTCTCATCCTTGGCACTCTCATATCCGTCATCAGAACTTGATGATGAATCACTCAAAACAACACTTTCAGAAGCCAAGCCATCACCTACCACCTCTGATGTATCTACAGGATAGTGAAAATAAATGTAAAACTTATCACTGTCCTTGTTCCTGAGTTTGTTCTCCCTCATCTCATTAATCTCATGATCACCCTTAATGGGATGAAGCCTAGACTCCATGTCAGGGGCCAACATGTCATACCAATACATTTCCTTATACTCAACATACCCCGACCCCTTAAATAAAACAACCAAATAAAAAATTCACATAATCCATATCCATTGGTGGGAACCTCTTTACTTTACCATTTATATAACTCATATTGATGCACAAAAATCTGTATCACTACAAATTTTTCTTGGCAAGTACACCGAATGTTGTCAAGTAAAAACTCACAATAGAGTGAGGTCGAATCCCACAGGGATTGATTGGTTGAGCAACTTTAATTAGAGGAGTGTTCTAGTTGAACTGAGCAGATTTGAATTGAGAATTGCAGAAAGTAAATTGGCAGAAAACGTAAATAACAAGAAATGTAAATGACGGAAGGTAAATTAGAGAATATAAAGTGCAGGAAGTAAATTGCAGAAACTTAAATGGGAATGGGGATGATGAGCATAAATGTAAACAGCAAAATTAAAGAGAATAGGAAAGATCAGAGATGGGGACGTTCATTGGGCTTAGGAGATGCTGCATTCTCCGGATCAAGTTCATTCTCATCTCTTCCTCAATCAATGCATTCATTGATCTCTTGGCAATCTTAGGTGATTGAATCCCATCTTGAACAATTACCCAATTCCTTGATCTAATTGCTCATGGGAAGAGATGAAGTACGATTATTGATTATACCACATGTTTTTCTAAATTAAAGCATTGGTAGGATTATATGTCACCGTATCCATCCAACCCCCAATCTAGTCCAACATGAGAAAGTATTTCTAGCATGATTTCCTCATTCCTTTTCCAAGGTTCAAAGGAAATCCAAGTATGAGCAATTTCTCTTTCGAGACAATTGCTCAATTGGATGAAGATCAAAAGCTTTTCAAGTAAATCAAGAGAAAAGAAAGAAGAAGTATGAAAACTATTATTGATCCATTGAATAACAACAGAGCTCCCTAACCCAATGAAAAGGGGTTTAGTTGTTCATAGCTCTGGGAATGGAAATTGGAAATGAAAAGTGCATTCAAAAGTAAGTTGAATTATAGAAAAAGTAAAAATACAGAGTGTTTACAATCCTGGATCCCCTAGGTGCCAATCCTCCTTTTCTAGTTCTAAACTACCCATATATATACTACTTCTTTGATCTTCAGTTCGCTCTGCAAGTCTTTGGATGTGGGCCTTTAAGCATAGTTGAAGCAGTTACAATCTTTAGTGGGCTTAGCTCAGCTTGCAGGAAGAGTTTGAGTTAGGTACTTTCACATTAGTCAGGCCGTTAGTGTGGTTAACGTCAAGTGTAAATCCTGGTTCGAAGACGTTAGTGACACTAACTTTGTCACTAACGTTCCCAAACCCTTTTGAAGTCACGTTAAGCCCACCGTTAGTGGCACTAACGTGGCCACTAACATGGCCTTTCCTAACCTTGATCACGTTAATGGTGTTAACTACACCATTAACATCAAATTCATCTCTTCCTCCACGTTAATGGCCCACGTTAGTGGTGTTAACGTGGCCATTAACGTGGGTATACTTTGGCTCGAAGACGTTAATGGTGTTAACTATGCCACTAACGTTGCAAACTTCCTCCTCTTCCACGTTAGTGCCCACGTTAGTGGCACTAACGTGGGCTTCTCTGGTCATTCCTAACATTAGTGGTATTAACTATACCACTAACGTTGCAAAGCCCCCTTTCTTCCATATTAGTGCCGACGTTAGTGGCACTAACATGGCCATTGATGGCACTCCTAACGTTAGTGGTGTTAACTATGCCACTAATGTTGGGGCTTCTTCTTTCTTCAACGTTAGTACCCACGTTAGTGGCACTAAGGGGCCACTAACGTGGGCTTGAATGACCTTCGAAGACGTTAGTGGTGCTAACTTCACCATTGACGTTGCAAGCTTTCCTCTTCTCCATGTTAATGGCCACGTTAGTGGCACAAACGTGGCTTTTTTTCTGCTTCTTGTTACCTGAAATCAATCAAACATAGTGCATCAAAGTCTTGCTCTTGATCATGAGATGATGCACCATGCATTATATCATTCAACTCTTGCATTATTCTCATGAATTTGTTTAGAATTCACAATGTTTGCTTGAATCAAGGTATGGATGCATATTCAACTAAATACTTGCTTATTTCCTAAGAAATACATGAAACTAACCTAAAACATAAAAAAATGGCTAGTAAAACTAGCCAAGATGCCCTAGCATCACATATATCCCTCACTGTCTCTCACAAACTTTTCCCTGTGATGAAACACGGGAACAACAAAATATTCAGACATTTTCAGTACAATATAATACATACATTAAAGCAGAAACTAGCATACTAATGACAAGTCATCTTAGCCTAGTTTCACTAGCCTTTTTCTTTTGTTTTCAATTGAATTGTGTACTTTCTTGAGCTACAAGTAAGCTAATTTGGGTAGATTTTCATGCTTCCTTTGATTGAATCAACCATGTATGAATTCATGCTATTTCATGAGGTTTTATGCTATAATTGTCACATATTATGATAAAATGAATATCTCATGATTTTAAGCATAGCTTTGATGTGTTTGGTTGATTAATGATAGGTGAAGAAAGCTTGGAGAAAGGTTGAAGCAAGAAGGAATAGCTAGGAGTAAAGAGAGGACAATGGAATAAGTGAAATTGAACCAGGAAGCAAAAAGCTGGACCTAAAGTTAGCCTCAAACTTTTGCACAAACTTTTGGGTGAAAAGTTAGCCCCACTCCTTTGAGACACCACAGAATGCAACTTCAGAGAAAGATACGATGAATCTTGAAGGAATGAAGGCAGTCATGAATCAAAGCAAACAGCTACATCAGCAAACTCAGCAACAATTGGAGTCAATGGCTAGACAACTTGATTTTCTCCACTCCACTACAGTGAATGCTCAGTTCCCACCATGGAAGCCACATTCTTATCTAAGAATGAGGGAACCTCAACATCAGGAACCAAGGAACTTCAACTACAACAACCACTTCCCAAACCTGCAATAACATCACCACACAATCTCACAGAATTCTCAAAGGATCACCAATCTAGAGAACGTAGTAGAGAGAATGATAACACATCAAGTGATGATGAACAAACACCATGAGAACTTACTCGGGGGAATTGGGAAGCAAATGGAACAATTAGCCAAAAACCCCACAGAAACGAGTGAGAAGAAAGCAAAGCCTCACTTAGAAGGACAATGGGACAAGGAGAAGGAAGCTCAGAATTTGAGTTGAGCAAGCACAGAGGATGTCAAGCTAGTGACAATAAAAGAGCGCTTGTTGGGAGGCAACCCAACCGGAGGTAACTATCTTTTCATATCTATTTCAATAAAAAGGTTAATTAGTTTTATCTAGATTGCAAGAAGCTAAGTTTGGTGTACACACCAAAACAATATAAAGGAGAATGAAGGATTCTAAGTTTGGTGTCCACCAAAACCCCATTGTAACACACATTCTCACTTTCTGCATAATGTAGGCTTCAAGCATACTGGATGTGTATCCTTATCTGTCCTGCTTGTCTGCATAGTATAGTTTTTTTTTACCCCTGCCTGCCTGCATAGCATAGTCTTTCTGTAATTCAATAAGCAAGATGCTTGATCATTCACAACATTTTTCCCTTCAAAACTTGTTTGCACTCAATGTTCAAAAATGCATCACATGAAAGTTCTTTGAAAAGAAGGATTGAGGAATTAAACAATTTTGAGGCAAGCAAAAGATTAGGAAAAGTGGTGGTTCTAGTTGTATGATTATGTATTGAGGTTGCATGCTTGTGAACACTTGCATGGGAGCTCATAGGCGGGACATGAAGTTCAAAGAAGTATTGTGGAGATTCTCAAAAATTTATTGATCCAAGAAGCAGCAAAGAACAATGGAATAAGTGAAATTGAACCAGGAAGCAAAAAGCTAGACCTAAAGTTAGCCTCAAACTTTTGCACAAACTTTTGGGTGAAAAGTTAGCCCCAACGTTAGCCCCTAACTTTTGGGCTAACGTTGGAACTTGAAAATCACTCCCTGGGCACCAAAAGTTTGCGCCAACGTTAGCCCCTAACTTTTGGGCTAACGTTGGCACATGAAAATCACCCCTGGGCACCAAAAGTTTGCGCCAATGTTAGCCCCTAACTTGGTGGCTAACGTTGGCATAAGAAAAACCTCCCTGGCCACCAAAAGTTTGCGCCAACGTTAGCCCCTAACTTTTGGGCTAACGTTGGCACATGAAAAATACAAGGGGAGGAGAAAAAGTTTGCGCCAACGTTAGCCTCTAACTTTTGGGCTAATGTTGGCGCCATAAGTACACATTAGGAGGCCAACGTTGGAGCAAAAGTTAGACCCCTAACTTTTGTCCCAACGTGGATAGCAGCAAGTTATGGTGGCTGATATGAAAAGTTGGAGCAAAAGTTAGCCCCTAACTTTTGCTCAAACTTTTACTCCAACTTTTGCAAAACTTCAACCCGGTTCATTTGGTTCACTTTGGTTCTTCTCCAAACTCCAAGAGCAATCAACCAAGGCCTCTTTCAACCTAATTCCACCAAGAGCAAAGGCCCAACTCAAGGCTTGAAGATCATTTGAAGAAAGTGTATAAAGAGGATAGAATTCAAGTTCTTCGGAGAGCTTTCCCTTTGAATTTTCATAATAGTTTTCGGAGAGCTTTGGATATTGAGTGATCTTTAATTTCTTAGTCTTGGGGAAGGAGAATTCACTTCTCTTCCTCTTAGTTTTATTGCTTTCAATTTCAATTACAATTGTCTTGGATCTTGGGTTGGAGAATTGAAGAAATTCTGTTTCAATCTCATCCTTGGATCTCTCTGCTTTATTTACTGCTTGATTGAATTTAATTTCTGTTAATTGCTCTTCATCTACTTTCCTTGCAATTTACAATTCCCTTGCAATTGTTCTTGTTGGATCTAGGAAGGCATTGAGATCTAGACTCGGTTTTCTAGTCTCTGGGTCCTGAGATCTGAACTTTCAATTTCTAATTCTCTGTTTACTGTTTTCATGTTCATTTACTTTTCTGCTTCAAGATCCGATTTAACCCAAACCCTCTTCTACTTCTCTGCGTGATGCAAATTTACTTTTCCTTGTTTAATTTCTGCAAATCCAAGTCCCAATCCCCTTTACAATTCAAGTCATTTACATTTCTTGCACTTTAAGATTCCACAATTTACATTTCTTGCATTCTAAGTTTCTGCCATTCAATTTCTTGTTCTTTAAGATTCAGCAATTTATTTCCTGTTCTCTTTAATTCCATGCAATTTAATTTCTGCAAATCACAAAACACTCAACCAAATCTTGATTCTCTTGACTAAATTAACCACTAAGCTAAAATTGCTCAATCCTTCAATCCCTGTGGGATCGACCTCACTCCCGTGAGTTTTTATTACTTGATGCGACCTGGTACACTTGCCGGTTAGATTTGTGTGTTTTGGGAGAAATTCATTTTTCCACCAAAATACTCATCACATACCAATTTAATTTTGACTTTATTTCAATTTCAATTCTAAATTAGAAACCCTAATTCCATTTCTATTTACAGTGAAAATCTATCTTCCTTATCACAATATGTGCATTCCAACATTAAAGTTCTATTTACAGTACCAAAAACCAAAATAATGCTTAGATTTTTAGATATTTATTATCCCAAAGTCACATTGTTTATTATTTCTCTTCTTCTTGGACCACACACACAATGTACATGCCAAAGCATGTCAGAATTATTGAAAATGACAACACACTTTTGAAAAGGCAAGGGAAGGACCACACTAACCTAGCATGTCACAAACGCCGTGCAATCTCCGTCCAAGCTTCAACCAAGCTCTGTCAACCGCAGTATCCAACCACTGTCAACAACAATATATGGAGATCAGTCAGTAACCTTGTTAGCAATAACATGAGCTCGTCGCTCTAATTTTGAGAGGTCAACGAGCACTGCAAGGGGATGACTCTTGCTCTACTAGGGTTTTCTAGTAATTACAGGAGCAACACATGGGGCTTATATGGAAACCCCAATGTCACGTTCCCTTATTCAATCGAAACGCAACGTCTCAAAGCAAAAAACAATGTAGTTTTTGGTTTCTAAAGTGAGATAGATCGACCCCTGTCCATTTCTTAATGGCTAACGTGGAATTTAATAGAGTGTTAACCTCCACATCATCAACGTTAACTGACACGTAGATCATTTCCGTCTGTTTTGGTTAGGGGAGATGACGGAAGGACCGCGACGTCTCACAGAAGTATGAGACAGGGTCTGATTTGTCCCATTTTTTTTGGACAATGGTCGCGATGTCCATCGAGGAAAAGGACAGGGACCATATTGGGTGTTCACTCTCACAGATTAATGGGGAATACCAATCTCAGGATCTACTTCTGCAATTTATTTACAAAAAGTCCAAGATAGGATACAAGCTTTCGATATGTTCCAGATAAAACACATTCCCAAGGAACAAAATGCCCAGGCTGACGTGCTTTCTAAGCTTGCTAGTATAAAGCCAAGTGGGGAAAATAGGATGTTAATTCAAGAAATCATGCACGAACTCAATATGGCCATTGTCTAGCATATGGTGTATGTTGGTGAGGTTGGTTCTTGGATCACGCCCATAGTGTAATTCTTAGCATGGGGGCTGTTCCCTCTAATCCTAAAGAATCTTGAAAACTTAGGATACAAGCATCTCATTACACCTTGAGTTCATGGTTAACTACACAAAAAAGCTCTTCCCAACCGTTATTAAAATGTTTGGGGCCAAAACATGTGGATTATGTATTATAAGAAGTTCATGAAGGATGTTGTGATGACCATACGGGTGGAAGAGCATTAGCTCAGATGATCATAAAGGCTGGTTATTTTTTGCCAACTCTAATAAAGGATGTCATTATGTATGTTAAAAAGCATCATAAATGTCAGGTCCATACGAATTTCCATCAAGCTCTGCCTCATGAGTTGATCTCAGTAATTCCATCGAGACCATTCGCTAAATGGAGAATTGACTTGTTGGGGACTTTTCCCTTGGCCCTAGAACAGCTAGAATTCTTTATTGTTGCTGTGGATTATTTTATAAAATGGATAGAAGCAAGTCCATTGATGACAAGTCATCTTATGCTAGTTTTACAAGTATTTTTCATTGGTTTCATTAGGTTTTATGCACTTTCTTACACAATAAGTAAGTGATTGGAGTGGATTTTCAAGATTATGTTGAATCAATCAAACATCATCTATTTTACACAAAATCATAGATTTTATGCTAGAATTAATTGATTTTATAAATGATGCAAGATCTTGTGATTTTAGTGAGACTTTGATGTATTTGTTTGGTTGATGATAGGTAAAAAGATAAAGGAAAAGAAGCAGAAAGCACAAATTAAGCCCAAACAGAGGAAAGAAGATTTTTGGGGCACACTTTGAAGTTTGAGCACGCTTTGGACCTTAGGCCACGCTTTTAAAAGCATGGCCCATGACAGTAAAGCGTTGCGTTCAAAAGGGAGCAAAGGTCAGCGCTCAAAATTGCAAACGGAGCGCTCAATGAAGCCAAGACGCACCAAATGGTGCAGCATTCCAAGAAGGAGCAAAGTATCTCCATACGCTTATCTAAAATTCTCACCAATGAATTACATAATTATTTCTATCTTATTTTATATTTTAATTATATTTTAAATATCAAAATCCCATAACCATTTGAATCTGCCTGACTGAGATTTACAAGATGACCATATCTTGCTTCAAACCGACAATCTCCGTGGGATCGACCCTTACTCACGTAAGGTTTATTACTTGGATGACCCAGTGCACTTGCGAGTTAGTTGTGCGGAGTTGTGAAAAAGAATTAAGATTATGAACGTGCGTACCAAGTTTTTGGCGCCGTTACTGGGGAATGAACAATCACGATTTCGTGCACCAAGTTTTGGCGCCATTGCCGGGGATTGTTCGAGTTTGGACAACTGACGGTTCATCTTGTTGCTCAGATTAGGTAATTTTATTCTAATTTTAAGCTTTTTGTTTTTGTTATTTTTATTTTCGAAAAATTTTCAAAAAAAAATTTAAATTATTCTATGTTCTTCAGAATTTTTAAGAATGAATTCTAGAGTTTCATGATGATCTATTGGATCCTGGCTGGCTAGTAAGCCATGCTAATCTTTTGGGCCGAGGTTTCAACTATCCTTAGAAGAGCTTCTTTGTCTTTCTCAGCAAATTAGCTGTTGTATGTAATGATCTGCTAAAGCTTCGCTGGCCATTGGCCATGTCTAGTATTTTGGACCGGAGCTTTCACTGAAAGCTTGGCTGGCTAGTAAGCCATGTCTAATTCCTGGACCGAAGCTTTAGACTAACATTGCATGATTTCTGGAATTCTTATTAAAAATTTTGAAATCCTTATTTTTCTTTTTCAAATTAATTTTCGAAAAATACCAAAAAAAAATTTAATAAAATCATAAAAACCAAAAATATTTTATGTTTCTTGTTTGAATCTACTGTCAATTTTTAAGTTTGGTGTAAATTGCATCCTTTTAATTTCCTGAAAATTTTCAAAAACTCATGCATGATGTTCTTCATGATCTTCAAAGTGTTCTTGATGATTGTCTTTGTTTGATCTTTAGTTTTTCTTGTTTTGTGTCTTTTCTTATTTTTCATATGCATTTTCAATTTGTTAGTGCCTAAACATTGTTAATTTCTAAGTTTGGTGTCTTGCATGTTTCTCTTTTCTTAAAAGTTTTCAAAAATAAATTTCTTGGTGTTCATCTTGACATTCAAAGTGTTCTTGGTGTTCATCTTGACATTGAAAGTGTTCTTGCATGCATTGTGTGTTTTGATTCATAATTTTCATGTTTGGAGTCTTTTTGTTGTTCTTCTCTTTCTTCATTAAAATTTCAAAAATAAAAAATATCTTTCCCTTATTTCATTCATAATTTTCGAAAATTTGGTTTGATTTAGTCAAAAGTTTTAAAAATCTAGTTGTTTCTTATGAGTCAAGTCAAATTTTCAATTTAAAAATCCTATCTTTTCAAAACTTTTTCAAAAATCAAATCTTTTTCATCTTTCTTTTATGATTTTCGAAAATTTTAAAAATGATTTTCAAATTCTTTTTCTTAATTTCATTTCATAATTTCAAAATCTTTACTAACAATTAATGTGATTGATTCAAAAATTTTAAAGTTTGTTACTTTCCTATTAAGAAAGGTTCAATCTTTAAATTTTA
Source organism: Arachis ipaensis (assembly GCF_000816755.2). Classification (NCBI taxonomy): domain Eukaryota; kingdom Viridiplantae; phylum Streptophyta; class Magnoliopsida; order Fabales; family Fabaceae; genus Arachis; species Arachis ipaensis. The sequence goes on from NC_029792.2 coordinate 70,633,145, forward strand.
GAATCATATCCTTTAGTTTCTTGTTAGTCAAGTAATCAACTTTAATTTTCAAAATCAAATCTTTTTAATTTCTTTTTCAAATCTTTTTCAAAATTATTTTCAATCATATCTTTTTCAAAATCAATTTCAAAATCTTTTCTAACTTCTTATCTTTTCAAAATTGATTTTCAAATCTTTTTCAATTAACTACTTGACTTTTTGTTTGCTTTACTATTTCCTATCTTTTTCAAAACCACCTAACTAATTTTCTCTATCTAAATTTCGAAAACTCCTCCCCTCTTTTTCAAAATTCCTTTTTAATTAACTAATTATTTTAAATTTTAATTTTAATTTTATTTCCTCTCTTAATTTTTGAAAACTAACT
>NC_029792.2:70634422-70667504 GCF_000816755.2 Arachis ipaensis
CTGGCCAAATTCTTTCCACCTCAAAAGATGAGCAAGCTTAGAGTGGAAATCCAAACCTTCAGACAGAAGAAAGGGGAATCCCTCTATGAAGCTTGGGAAAGATATAAGCAATTGATCAAAAAGTGTCCTACCGACATGCTTCCAGAATGGAGCATCATATGTATATTCTATGATGGTCTGTCTGAGTTGTCAAAAATGTCATTGGACCATTCTGTAGGAGGATCTCTTCATCTGAAAACCCCTGCAGAAGATCAGGAACTCATTGAAATGGTTGCAAATAACCAGTTCATGTACACCTCTGAGAGGAATCCTGTGAACAATGGAACGCCTCAAAAGAAGGGAGTTCTTGAAATTGATACTCTGAATGCCATATTGGCTCAGAATAAAATATTGACTCAGCAAGTCAATATGATTTCTCAGAGTCTGAATAGATTGCAAGTTGCATCCAATAGTACTAAAGAAGCATCTTCTGAAGAAGAAGCTTATGATCCTGAGAATCCTGCAATGGCAGAGGTGAATTATATGGGAGAATCCTATGGAAATACCTATAATCCTTCATGGAGAAATCATCCTAATCTCTCATGGAAGGATCAACAGAAGCCTCAATAAGGCTTCAACAATAATGGTGGAAGAAATAGGTTTAGAAATAGCAAGCCTTTTCCATCATCTTCTCAGCAACAGACAGAGAATTCTGAACGGAGCCATTCTGGCCTGGCAACTATAGTCTCTGATCTATCTAAGACCACACTAAGTTTCATGAATGAAACAAGATCCTCCATTAGAAATTTGGAGGCATAGGTGGGTCAGTTGAGTAAGAAGATTACTGAAACTCCTCCCAGTACTCTCCCAAACAATACAAAAGAAAATCCCAAGAGAGAGTGCAAGGCCATAACCATGACCAACATGGCCGAACCTGGAGAGAGTGAAGAGGACGTGAGTCCCAGTGAGAAAAGCCTCATGGGACGTCCCCTAGACAGAAAGGAGTTTCCCTTTGAAGAACCAAAGGAATCTGAGGCTCATACAGAGACCATAAAGATTCCATTGAACTTTCTTCTGCCATTCATGAGCTCTGATGAATATTCTTCCTCTGAAGAGGATGAAGATACCATTGAAGAGCATATTGCTAAATATCTGGGAGCAATCATGAAGCTGAATACCAAGTTATTTGGTACTGAGACTTGGGAAGATGAACCCCCCTTGTTTACCAATGAACTGAGTACATTAATGAGGCAGACATTACCTCAGAAGAAACTAGATTCCGAAAAATTCTTCATACCTTGTACCATAGGCACCATGACCTTTGAGAAGGCTCTATGTGACCTGGGTCAGGGATAAACCTCATGCAACTCTCTGTAATAGGGAAACTGGGAATCTTTGAGGTACAAGCTGCAAGAATCTCACTAGAGATGGCAGACAAATCCATGAAGCAGGCTTATGGACTAGTAGAGAACGTGCTTGTGAAGGTTGAAAGCCTTTACATCCCTGCTGATTTTATAATCCTAGACACTGGAAAGGATGAGGATGAATCCATCATCCTTGGCAGACCCTTCCTAGCCACAGCAAAAGCTGTTATTGATGTTGACAGAGGAGAGTTAGTCCTTCAGTTGAATGAGGACTACCTTGTATTCAAGACTCAAGATTCTCCTTCTGTAACCATGGAGAGGAAGCATGAAAAGCTTCTCTCAATACAGAGTCAAACAAAACCCCCACATTCAAACTCTAAGTTTGGTGTTGGGAGGCCCCAACCAAGCTCTAAGTTTGGTGTTGAGAGGCCACAATACTGCTCTGATTATCTATGAGGCTCCATGAGAGCTTACTATCAAGCTATTGACATTAAAGAAGCGCTTGTTGGGAGGCAACCCAATGTTATTTATTTATATCTATTTATTTTCTATTGTTATTTTATGTTTTCTTTAGGTTGATGATCATGTGAAGTCACAAAAAAAACTGAAAAATCAAAAATAGAATAAAAAACAGCATTAAAAACAGCTCACCCTGGAGAAAAAGCTTACTGGTGTTTAAACGCCAGTAAGAAGCAGCAGACTGGCATTTAACACCAGAAAGAAGTATCAAGCTGGCGTTAAACGCCAGAAACAAGCACCAAACTGGCGTTTAACGCTAGAACAGAGCATCTACTTGGTGTTTAACGCCATAAATGGGAGAAAAGCTGGCTGATGATTGGATTCTTGACGGTTTAGAATTTCTCAAATGAAATCTCGTCGAAGTATAGTTTCTAAACCAAGCAATGATCCTTTCATACAAAAAGTTGTTTGTCACTAAAACAAACCCCTAAATTTATAAACCGAAGTATTCGAACCTCGGGTCGTTCTCCCTAGGAATTGTAATGAAGTGGTTTGTTATTGGTTGTGAGTTATTTTGGGGTTTTAAGATTTTGTACAAGAAATATAAATGGCAAAGAAAATAAACTAACAACTAACAAAGCTCTTGGAAATATATGAGAATTAGAAATCCTATCCTAGTTATCCTCCTCAATTGTGATGAGAATTGTTCATTGCTCCCACTTAGTTAACCTCTAACCATGGAGGAAAGTCAAGTGGATGAATCAATTTGATTCCTCAAGATCTAATCAACTCCTAAAGGAAAGACTAGCTTTAGAGGCATTCAAATCAATTAGCAATCTCTAATTATCAATCAACAAAGGAATTAGATAACTCAAGAGTCACTAATCACTCTACCTAGGCCAAGAGGAACAAAATCTATATAAAAATCCAACCAAGCATTTCATCAAAAACTCGGAAGGCACAAAAGAAAAGTATAGCAAATCACAACAAGAATGAATTCTAACTACAATTGAATACAAAGAATTAACAACAACAATCAAGGAAATCACAATTATCATGAATTACCTCAAATTGCATTATTGAAAGGGAATAAAAGAAACAACAATCTATCCAAAACAAAGTGAAGAATCACAAGAATTAAAGTACATAACTAGAGAGAGGAAGATGAGAAGATTAAGAATTGGCAAAGGAGAATTGAATTAAGGCATGAATTAAACCTAGATCTAAGAAGAGAGATTAACCTAGACCTAATCCTAATTCTAGAGAGAAGTGAGAGCTTCTCTCTCTAAAACTATTCTAAACTAAAGCTATGACTAACTTCTAATCTAATTGTCCCTCCCCTTTAATCCTTGATCCTTTTATTCCTTTCTATCAGCAATTGGCGCCAAAAAATGGGTTCAGAAACCCCTCAAAATCGCCAGGCACGTGTTGCCTTAATGAAGTCATGTGCAGACATCGACGCGTGCGCGCACGGTACGCGTGCGCGTCCCTGGCTGATTCCGTAATGTGTGCGCGAGCGCCTTGTGCGCGTGCGCGTGCTTGGCTGACTTTGCTTCTTTGACTTTTTGTGCTTCTCTCCACTTGCATGCTTCCTTCCTTGCTTCCTTTGATCCATGCCTGGCCTATTTCAATCCTGGAATTACTAGCAAACACATCAAGGCATCTTATGGAATCAAGGAGAAATCAAAATTCATCAAAATAAGGCCTAAAAAGCATGTTTTTACACTTAAGCACAAATACGGGAGAGATAACAAAACCATGCTAATTCATAGGTTAAATGCGAGAAAAGGTCATCAAAATACTCTAAATTCAATACAAGATAAACCCTAAAAATGGGGTTTATCACTGGCGTTAAACGCCAGAAACAAGCAGCAACCTGGCATTTAATGCCAGAAGTGAATTCTAAGGGCGTTTTACACGCCTAAATGGAGCAGGGATGTTAAGTCCTTGACCCCTCAGGATCTGTGGACCCCACATGATCCCCACCTACCCCACCTCTTCTTCTCTCCTATTCACACCCTTTCATAACACTCTTCCCCAAATACCCCTCAACACTACATCATTTTCACACATTACAAACACTTCTTTCCCCCTTGGCCGAATACACACTTCTCTTCCATCTCCTCCATTTTCTTCTTCTTCTACTATTTTCTTTCTTCTTTTGCTCGAGAACGAGCAAACATTTTAAGTTTGGTGTGGTAAAAGCGTTGCTTTTTGTTTTTCCATAACCATTAATGGCACCTAAGGCCAGAGAAACCTCAAGAAAGAGGAAAGGGAAGGCAATTGCTTCCACCTCTGAGTCATGGGAGATGGAGAGATTCATCTCAAAGGTCCATCAAGACCACTTCTATGAAGTTGTGGCCAAGAAGAAGTTGATTCTTGAGGTCCCTTTCAAGCTCAAAAAGAGTGAGTATCCGGAGATCCGACATGAGATTAGAAGAAGAGGATGGGAAGTTCGCCCCAATCCTATTCAACAAGTCGGAATCTTAATGGTTCAAGAGTTCTATGCAAACGCATGGATCACTAGGAACCATGATCAAAGTATGAACCCAAACCCAAAGAATTGGCTTACAATGGTTCAGGGGAAATACTTAGATTTCAGTCCGGAAAATGTAAGGTTGGCGTTCAATTTCACCGCTTAACTATACATACCTCCGCACCACCGTCTAATTATACATACCTCCACATCACCCATTAACCTTAAACCTAATTGAAATGAATAAGTAAATTATGAAAAGTGTATGTTGAATGGGCTTTATACCAAACTGCTAATGCGAAAGTGCCCGCCTAACGGATAGCTTGAGATTGCTAATGCGGGAATGTTCGCCTAACTGATAGCACTGTTCCTTACTGTGATACACATTGAAATGTTATTAGAATGAGGCCTAATTGACACGGGTAACCATGATGTCAAGATGTCTAATTGACACAGTAAAGGGACCATACTCGGGGTTCACTCTGAGTAACGTCGGGTTGCGAGTAGACAACTGACGCATGAGCTCATGGCCTGCGCTAGGAACAGGCATGCATCATCTTGTTTGCGCATATGAACTTCTTGTGAATTATTTACTGCCATTTCTTTCTTGTTCATGTTACTTACTCGTTATAGATATGTTTGTGCCTTGAGTCTCTGTGTTTGTTCTTTTTCTGTTTCGCGACAACTTAGAGATAAAGACCCTAGGTTCCCCTTTTTCCTTACTGAGAACTCTAGGTTCTCACCCTTCTTTCTTTCTTTTCCCCCTCCCCAGACGGGTCCGGCAGAGGAGCCCTGTGAGTTTCGTTCTAACTGCTGAGCTATGAGGATCTGACGCGCGGCGGAGTCTTCATATGGAGCACGTTTTGGACCTCTTTCTTGCACAATGTTCGGAGATCACTCCAGAGTTAGTCGCAGTGGATCTTTCGCTCCTGTTTGATGATCTTAGTATCACTTTCTCCTCACTTTTGTAGTACTTTTAGAGGGGTAGGACGTCTTAGTAGTTCGGTTCCAGCTTAGGAAACCCGTGTGAGGGTTGGGACTGATTTCTTCTTTTGTATCTGTACATATAACTTGGTGTGATACTCGGCTTTGATGGATGACACGTATCCTTGAACTTAACTCATGTGTATATTATATATATGTTTATATATGTTATTTTCTGTTGCCTTGTGTTTTCTTACACGACAACTCTGAAGAAACTAACCTTGCGAGCAACTAAACGCTATTCCACGAGTAGTAATCTGTTCACGATTAAACCGATAAAGGCTTTTATTGATATTAATTTATAAAAATCTGAGTCTAGAGCTTAGTAGGCTGCACGACGAGTAACACCTGGACATTTGGCATTGGTCATGACGTGTCAAAAGTTGGGGTGTTACAATTTGTCACTTCTGCAATTCAGCTGGAATTGACATAGAGGGAGACATCCTTATTGATGAGGACAAGCCCATCACTAAGAAAAGGATGGAGCAAACAAGAGAGCCCACTCATGCACCTCAACAAGAGCATGAGGAGATTCCTCATCATGAAATCCCTGAGATGCCTCAAGGGATGCACTTTCCTCCACAAAACTATTGGGAGCAAATCAACACCTCCCTAGGAGAATTAAGTTCCAACATGGGACAACTAAGGGTGGAGCACCAAGAGCACTCCATCATTCTCCATGAGATCAGAGAAGATCAAAGAGCCCTGAGGGAGGAGCAACAAAGGCAAGGAAGAGACATAGAGGAGCTCAAGAACACCATTGGTTCTTTAAATGGAAGAAGATGCCACCCTCACTAAGGTGGACCCGTTCCTTAATCTCCCTATCTATTTAATTTTTCTGTTTTTCGATTTTTGAACTTTATGTTTTGTTTATGTTTGTGTCTTTACTATATGATTATTAGTATTTAAGTGTCTATGTCTTAAAGTTATGAATGTCCTATGAATCCATCACCTCTCTTAAATGAAAAATGTTTTAATTACAAAAGAACAAGAAGTACATGGATTTCGAATTCATCCTTGAGATTAGTTTAATTATTTTGATGTGGTGACAATACTTTTTGTTTTCTGAATGAATGATTGAACAGTGCATATGTCTTTTGAATTTGTTGTTTATGAATGTTAAAATTTTTTGCTCTTGAAAGAATGATGAAAAAGGAGAAATATTATTGATAATCTGAAAAATAAAAAAAAATTGATTCTTGAAGCAAGAAAAAGCAGTGAATAAAAAGCTTGCCAAAAAAAATGTATGCGAAAAAAAAAAAGAAAATGAAAAAGCAAGCAGAAAAAGCCAAGAGCTCTTTAAACCAAAAGGCAAGAGCAAAAAGCCAGTAGCCCTTAAAACCAAAAGGCATGGGTAAAATAAAAAGGATCCAAGGCTTTGAGCATTAATAGATAGGAGGGCCCAAAGGAATAAAATCCTGGCCTAAGCGGCTAAACCAAGCTGTCCCTAACCATGTGCTTGTGGCGTGAAGGTGTCAAGTTAAAAGCTTGAGACTGAGCGGTTAAAGTCGTGATCCAAAGCAAAAAGAGTGTGCTTAAGAACCCTGGACACCTCTAATTGGGGACTCTAGCAAAGCTGAGTCACAATCTGAAAAGGTTCACCCAATTATGTGTCTGTGGCATTTATGTATCCGGTGGTAATACTGAAAAACAAAGTGCTTAGGGCCACGGCCAAGACTCATAAAGTAGCTGTGTTCAAGAATCAACATACTGAACTAGGAGAATCAATAACACCATCTAAATTATGAGTTCCTATAGATGCCAATCATTCTGAACTTCAAGGGATAAAGTGAGATGCCAAAACTGTTCAGAGGCAGAAAGCTACTAGTCCCGCTCATCTAATTGGAGCTAAGTTTCATTGATATTTTGGAAATTATAGTATATTCTCTTATTTTTATCCTATTTGATTTTCAGTTGCTTGGGGACAAGCAACAATTTAAGTTTGGTGTTGTGATGAGCGGATAATTTATACACTTTTTGGTATTATTTTTACATAGTTTTTAGTATGTTTTAGTTAGTTTTTAGTATATTTTTATTAGTTTTTAAATAAAAATCACATTTCTTGACTTTACTATGAGTTTGTATGTTTTTCTGTGATTTCAGGTAATTTCTGGCAGAAATTGAGGGACTTGAGCAAAAATCTGATTCAGAGGCTGAAGAAGGACTGTAGATGCTGTTGGATTCTGACCTCCCTGCACTCGAAATAGATTTTCTGGAGCTACGAAAATCAAATTGGCTCGCTTTAAATTGTGTTAGAAAGTAGACATCCAGGGCTTTTCAGCAATATATAATAGTCTATACTTTTCCCGAGTTTTGACGACGCAAACTGGCGTTCAAACGCCAACTTCCTGCCCTATTCTGGAGTTAAACGCCAGAAATAGGTTGCAAATCAGAGTTAAACATCAGAAACAGGCTATAACCTGGCGTTTAACTCCAAAAAGAGTCTCTACACATGAAAGCTCAATGCTCAGCCCAAGCACATACCAAGTGGGCCCAGAAGTGGATTTCTACATCATTTACTTATCTTATGTAACCCTAGCTACTAATTTAGTATAAAAACTACTTTTAGTGATTTATTTTACATCTCTGGTTAGTATTTTGAATAATTTTATGTTCAGAGATCACGTTTAGGGGCTGGCCATTCGGCCATGCCTGGACCTTCATCACTTATGTATTTTCAACGGTAGAGTTTCTACACACCATAGATTAAGGTGTGGAGCTCTGCTGCTCCTCATGAATTAATGCAAAGTACTATTGTTTTTCTCTTCAATTCAAGCTTATTCCTATTCTAAGATATTTGCTTGCACTTCAACATGATGAATATGATGATCCGTGACACTCATCACTATTCTCAACCTAAGAACACGTGCCTGACAACCACTTCCGTTCTACCTTAGATCGAGCGTGTATCTCTTAGCCTCCATTCCGAAAGATCGGAGTCTTCATGGTATAAGCTAGAATTATTGGCGGCCATTCCTGAGATCCGAAAAGTCTAAACCTTGTCTGTGGTATTCCGAGTAGGATCTGGGAAGGGATGACTGTGACGAGTTTCAAACTCGCGAGTGTTGGGCATAGTGACAGACGCAAAAGGATCACTGGATCCTATTCCAACAAGATCGAGAACCGACAGATGATTAGACGTGCGGTGACAGCGCATTTGGACCATTTTCACTGAGAGGACGGGAAGTATCTATTGACAACAGTGATGCCCAACATACAGCTTGCCATGGAAAGGAGTATGAATGATTGAATGAAGGCAGTAGGAAAGCAGAGATTCAGAAGGAGCAAAGCATCTCCATATGCTTATCTGAAATTCTCACCAATGAATTACATAAGTATTTCTATCTTATTTTATAATTTAATTATATTTTAAATATCAAAATCCCATAACCATTTGAATCTGCCTGACTGAGATTTACATGATGACCATAGCTTGCTTCAAACCGACAATCTTCGTGGGATCGACCCTTACTCACGTAAGGTTTATTACTTGGACGACCCAGTGCACTTGCTGGTTAGTTGTGCGTAGTTGTGAAAAAGAATTAAGATTATGAACGTGTGTACCAAGTTTTTGGCGCCGTTACTAGGGAATGAACAATCACGATTTTGTGCACCAAGTTTTTGGCACCGTTGCCGAGGATTGTTCGAGTTTGGACAACTGACAGTTCATCTTGTTGCTCAGATCAGGTAATTTTATTTTAATTTTAAGCTTTTTGTTTTTGTTATTTTTATTTTCGAAAAATTTTCAAAAAAAAAATTAAATTATTCTATGTTCTTCAAAAATTTTAAGAATGAATTCTAGAGTTTCATGATGATCTGTTAAATCCTGGCAGGCTAGTAAGTGATGATTAGAATTTTGAGTGGTTTAGAATTCGCAATAGATTCTCGTTGCAATATAGTTTCTAAACCAACAATAGTCCTTTCATACAAAAATTTTTGTTTGTCACTAGTACAAACCCCTAAATTTATAAACCGAGGTATTGAACCTCGGGTCGTTCTCCCTAGGAATTGCAACAAAGTGTCTTGTTATTGGTTATGGAGCTATGTTTGGGGTTTTTGAGATATTAGACATGAAAAGTAAATGGCAATGAAAATAAACTAACAACTAGAAAGCTCTTGGCAAGGATGTGAGAATTAGAAGTCCTATCCTAGTTATCCTCCTCAATTATGACTACAATTGTCCATTGCTACCACTTAGTTAACCTCTAACTATGAAGGAAAGTCAATTGGATGAATCAACTTGATTCCACAAGTCCTAGCCAACTCCCAAGGGAAAGACTAGCTTTAGTGGTATCCAAATCAATTAGCAACTTCTAATTATCAATCAACAAGGAAATTAGATAACTCAAGCATCACTAATTACTCTACCATAGCCAAGAGGAACAAAATCTACACTAAAATCCAACCAAGCATTTTATCAAATACTTTTAAGGCATAAAAGTAAAGCAAAGTAAAATTACAAGGAAAGTAAAGCTACACTACTCAATTGCAAGGAAATTAACAACAACAATTCAATTGAACAATAAAAGAACATGAATCATAAATTGTATTAAAGAAAAATGGAAGAAACAAAAGTGCATCAAAGAGAAATAGAAGAACAAAAGTGCACCAACATAAAAGTAGAGAATTACATGAATTAAATGCTAAACTAGAGAGAGGAAAGGTAGAAGAAGAAGAAAGCATGAATTGAAACCTAGATCTAAATTATTGAACTAAACCTAATCCTAATTCTAATCCTAGAGAGAAGTGAGAGCTTCTCTCTCTCTAAAACTAAAGAACTAAACTAGCCTAATGTGTTGTGTATTGTCCTCCTTCCCCCTTCATTCCTTGGTCTTTTTTAGTCTCTTTCCCACCAAAAGCTCAGCTCCAAATGGGGCTGGAAACCCTCCGAAATCGCCAGGCACATTTTCCTCTTTAAAAATCACGTGTTGGCATCGGCGCGTGCGCGCACAGTGCGCGCGCGCCCCTGGGGAATTTCGCGCTCTGCGCGTAAGCGCCTAGTGCGCGTGCGCGCCCATGGGATTTTCCATACTTTTGGCTTTTTATGATTTCTCCATGTTGTATGCTTTCTTTTCACTCCTTTGATCTCTTCCTAGCCCTTTTCAACCTAAAATCACTAGCAAACACATCAAGGCATCTAGTGGAATCAAAGGCAAATCAAAATTATCAAATTAAAGGTCTAAAAAGCATATTTTCACATCTAGGCACAAGTATGGAGACAATCACAAAACCATGCTATTTCATTGGATAAATGTGAGGAAAGGTTATCAAAATTCTCTAAATGCAACTCAAGATAAACCCTACAAAGGGGGTTTATCAACCTCCCCACACTTAAACCAAGCATGTCCTCATGCTTAACCAAGAATGAAGCAAAGGGTATGACATTTATTCAATGCAATTAAACTACCTATATGAAATGATCCAAATGAATGCAACTAATTATATGAATGCTAATGCTTGGTCAAAACAAATCAAATTCTAAAAGAATACATGTAAGCACAAAGGGCTCAAACAATGGAAGTTGAATCCAACCCACAATTGTATTGAATTATCATAGGAATTTACAAACCTTCATGAACATAGAAGATAGTGGTGAAAACATGTAATTGAGCATTGATAAACCACTATTTTATGGTTTATCTTGTGCTTAATTGAATGGATTTTATCAACTCTTTACCCACTTATTCATACTATTTGCATGGTTTTACAATCCCTTCCAGATTTTGTGCTATGATTGAAAACATGCTTCTTTGGCCTTAAGTTCCATATGTTTAAATCCTCTCTTATTATTATTAGATGCCTTGATATGTGTGTTAAGTGATTTCAGAGATTACAGGACAGGAATGGCTCAGAGGATGGAAAGGAAGCATGCAAAAGTGAAAGGAATACAAGAAGTTGGAGAAATTGCTAAGGTGTCCAGCCTGACCTCTTCGCACTCAAACGGCTATAACTTTAGCTACAGAGGTCCAAATGACGCGGTTCTAGTTGCGTTGGAAAGCTAACGTCTGGGGCTTCGATTTGATATATAATATGCCATAGTTGCCCTGACGCTAGGTGACGCAGTCGCGTGATCCATGCGGACGCATCGCAGTGACGAAAAATCAGCGTGTTTGAATTCGCAACCAGCGAATTCTGGACTATTTCTGACCCAGTTTGCGGCCTAGAAAACACAAATTAGAGGCTATAAAGTGGAAAAATGCATCCATTCATAATGATAAGCTTTTATATTCACAATTTTAGGAGTAGATGTAGTTTTAAGAGAGAGAGGTTCTCTCCTCTCTCTTAGGATTTAGTTTTAGGATTTAGGATTATTTCTTCTTCATCACAGGTTCAATGTTCCTTTTATTTATTTTTCTAATTTAATTTATGAACTCTTCCATGTTACATTTGATATCTTTATTAGTGCTAATTGAGGTATTTCAGAATTACAATTGCTCTCTTTAATTTATGTATTCAAATTATTTTCATTCAAGTAGATTCTCTTCCCTTTTGGCTTTGGTTGAGTCATTGGAGACACTTGAGTTATCAAACTCATTATTGATTGAAAATTGGAATTCTTCAACGATTAATTCAGATTCCAATAACTCTAATTTTTCCCAAGAAAACACTAGGACTTGAGGAATCAGAATTAATTCATCCACTTAACTTACCTTCATAGAGGTTAACAAAGTGGGAGAAAAATCCAATTCTCATTACAATTGATAAGGATAACCAGGATAGAACTTCCAGTTCTTATACCTTGCCAAGAGTTTATTTTACAGTTATTATTATTTTATTTTACTTGTCATTCAACATACTTTTTACCTTGATCCAAAACCCCAATTTACAACTCATAACCAATAATAAGAACATACCTCCCCTGCAATTTCTTGAGAAGACGACCCGAGGTTTAAATACTTCGGTTATCAATTTATTAAGGGGTTTGTTACTTGTGACAACCAAAACGTTTGTACGAAGGGATTTCTGTTGGTTTAGAGACTATATCTACAACGCGACTATTTTTATAAAATTCTTTACTGGCAAAAATCCTAACGTCAAAATGGCGCCGTTGCTGGAGAATTGCAAACGTGTGCCTTATTATTGGTTATTGTAAATATTTGCTTTTTACTTGTTTATTTATTTTTATTTTTGTTTTTATTTTTGCTTTTTTTTCATAAATTAAGAGGTTATTGGTTTTTATTTAATTATAAAAAGAAAATTTTCAAAATAAATTTTTTTTTCTTGGTGTTCATCTTGATCTTCAAGTTGTTCTTCGTGTTCATCTTGACCTTCAAGTTGTTCTTAGTTGTCTTCTTCGTTTTGATCTAAAAATTTTTAAGTTTGTTGTCATTTTATTGTTTTTCTCTTTCCTTATTAAATTCAAAAATTCAAAATTTAAAAATAAAATTTCAAAATTCAAATTTAAAAATTTTTCAAAATTCAATTTTAAAAATTTTTTCAAATCTCAAATTTCAAAATTCAAATTTCAAATTTCAAAATTTAATTTTCAAATTCAAAATTTAAATAACCTTTTAATTTAAATTTGTTTTTATTTTCGTTTTTAATTTTTATTGGCTACCATGAATTCTTACCCCTCTCGCTTTGAGTTTGGTTCCAATGTTGTTGCAAGGAATGGAAATTATAACAGGAATATGCATCAAGGTCAAAATAATCAGAGATGGAAGCAGCCACGAGGATCTGATCAACCCTTTAGGCAATAACACCTTCCACAATACCACAGACAAAGACCATCCTACAATGCATGCAAAAACAATAGATATGGTGGACTCCCATCATATACCTATGACCCACCTCCTCAACACAACTCTGGACCACCATACTCATAAGCCCCTTACCACCAAACACCACCATATAATCCTAACCCTTATCCACCATACCAACCACCTTATGAGCCATATGAACCATATCAAGAACCACCACTTTCCTATGTACCATGTCCATATCCATCACCTCAAGACTCAACAGAGCGTCTCACGGAAACATGTGCAAAACTTCAGGCCACACTTCACCAATTAAATCAAGCAATAAATAGACTACCTTCTCGACGTTCGGACACTCAAGGAACCTCCATGGCTTCATGTGGGCAATCTAATGAAGAACATAGCATGAAGGAGATATTAGAAACTCCAGTGGACAGTACGGAGCATGACTTTGTACTGGAACAAGTGGAGGAAGCTGTAATTATCGAAGAAGAAGAAGTGGTTGCAGACTTAGGAGATGCTGAACCTCCATGGGAAAGTCAAGACATAGAACCTCCTTCCAAGACAGTTGCATTTGATGTTGAGGAGGGTGTACAACCTCCAAGGCATATCATAGTTGAAGACTTGGAAGAGGTTGGTCAAGAAATGGAGATTAAAGAAGAAAAGGCACAACCTCCCATGCCCTTGGTAAGTAATGAAGAAGAGATTGAATTGGAAGAAAGCTACCAAGAGGAAGAGGTTGAAATTAAAGAAGTTTGCAAAGAGGTGGAAGTTGTCAAAGAGCACAAGGGAGTGGAGCTTGAAATCACCTTGCCAAAATTATTGGAGACCCCTCCCCCTAAGTTTCCATCATCCTTCAAAACATTCAAGTGGGTAAAATTCATATCCCTTAGCTTTCTAATCCCACTTGAATATGGGCTACTGGAGACGGATGGTCAACTTAGAGCTCTTTGTGGCATTAAGAGTAAGAGGAAGATAGTCAGTGGTAAGAATTGTCCTGCAAGGTTCATTATGGTTGGAAGCTTTAAGTTTAAACGCAAGGGTTGGTGTAGAGCTCAATTGAATGGGTCTAGGAAGCTGTTTGGTAGCTGCAGTGAGAATTCAGATTGCTTGCTACCCGGATGGAATCATGATGATCAACACAAAGACGGGTGTAAAAGCAAAGTTTGGGATCCTGGAGTCTGTTCTGACATTCAGCACACTGGAAGCCTGAGAACCTGTTTAAAACTGCTCAAGGGCTTTACGTGCCTAGTTTGGGATCCCGGAGGCCATTGGAATCACAAACATTGGTGGAGATTCCTGGATGAATACAAGCACAAACCACCATAACAGGGAGCTCACCAAATGTCCAACTTAAGGACTTTAACTAAAAGTGCTAGGTGGGAGACAACCCACCATGGTATGATCGTTCCTTTTTCATTTTTATTTAGTTTTATTTGTTTTCAAGTTTTATTTTATTTTATTATATTGAACCTGAAGTTTTGCATCACATTCATATTAACACTGCATTCTGCATTTTTTTCAAATAAAAAAAAACACGCACATGACGCGGTAGCGTCGCTGACGCGTCCGCGTCACTAGTGCGTTGGGAAGAAAAGCATTGAACAGAGAGTCATGTGAAAGCATGGCTGGAGGCGCACCTGTAGCATAATTTGATTCCACGAGACCGCGTCGCTGACGCGTTCGCGTCATGTGGAAAAAGAGCCTCCCACCCGTCCGCGTCACCCACGCGAACGCGTGGCTCTGTGAAATCGACGTAAAAACAGTGTATGGCAGAAAGTTGAGCTAGAGTTGGGCTGGACTCGTGCTGGAAGCCCAAGCCCTACCACGCGAACGCGTGCCCCATGCGGCCGCGTCATTTTCAGAAAATGGCCATTCACGCGATCGCGTCAACCACGCGACCGCGTCACCCGGATTTTTTGGCAAAAGAGTTTCGAACAAAGAGTTGCGCGATTGCGAGGCTGCACTCGCGCCAATCGCAGAAATTAGGTCACGCGATTGCGTGACCCACGCGTCCGCGTCACCTGACCTTATCGCGCACCACGCGACCGCGTCACAAGCGGCGCACAGAATATCCAGATCAGCCAATTTTCTTATCTTTTCTTCTCTAATCCTTATTTTTCTTATCTTTTCTTATTTCTTTCTTCTTCCTTTCTTATTTTCTTTCACCTCCATTCTATTTTACTTAATTTATTTGCATATTTCATTCATTGCATCTTAATTTTGTGCATATTTTTGTTTTCTTTTCTAAATTCATTATTTTTCCTTTGGTGTTAAAATTTTCTTATTTCACTGTTGCATCTTCTCTTGAATTATTTTAGGTGCTTAGAGACTTGTTTTATTCTGGTTAGATATTATTATTTATATCAATGCCAATCTTTTATACCTGTATTACTTTTACATTGACATGAATTTATATTATCTCTCCTTACACACACTCTCTTCCCTATTTTTGCAAATTTTTGCACTCTTGATTTGCCATGTGCTTATATTATTTTCTCACGTACATGTTGAAGCTTCCATATAAATGAGACCCTTATCATTTGGCATTAACCCAACCATACTTCAATTATTTTCTTATCTCTATTATTGGGTTACCTTTCTTCCCTTTTTCTTTCAGGATGGCCACCAGGAAGAGAACCGGAAGACGTTTACATAGGGAGACAGACAAATCCATCTGCACAATCTTTGGAGAAAAGCATCAATTGGAGCAGCCCGTCCACCTGCACATCTCAGCATGCACTGAGGACGGTGCAATCTTTAAGTGTGGGGAGGTCGATACCGATCTCCATGGGTTAGTTATTTTCTTCTCAACACCAATATTTTATTTAGTACATTGTTGCATTGCATAATAGATTGCATGTGTAGTTGATTTTATGCATTTAGATACTGCTTGGTTGAGAAATAATAAGTTTCTTTTTAAAGTAACTCTATTTTTGAAAAATTTCACTAATTTAAATTGAAAAAAAAATTTTATGTTAAAACTTGTTTGGAAGTTGTATTTGGAACATGAATTATAGCTAAAGAACACACAACCTGTGAGATTTGAGCTTATTTATATGGTTACATTATTTAACCATAAATATTTTATTCTTGTGTGTTTGCTTCTCTATAATTGTGATCTTTACTTTGTTCCATTCTATATGTCCAAAATTTAGTGTATTTACATGTTTGCATATGATTGAGGCCATTGCTTGATCTTTAGGTCACTTATCCCAAATAGCCTACCTTTTACATCACCCTTGTTAGCCCCCTTGAGCCTTTAAATCCCCTTTTATTCTATAAGCCATAATACTAGCCTTAAGCAGAAAAACAAAATAAAAATCCCAAGTTGGATCCTTGGTTAGCTTAAGATAGGAAGTATGTATAGTTTAAATGTGGGAAAACCCATTGGGAATATGGATGATAAAACAAAAGGTAAAAAAGTTGAAAAGAATAAAATAATTCAAAATAAAGGTTTTGGGAAGCATGCTCATGTGAAAATCAAAATAATTGAATTACCATGTGCATTTAAAAAAAAGGTGTTATTTTTCAGTAGTTGAATAAAGGGGATACAAAAGAGTTCCCCAAATGTAAAATAAAGCAATGCACATGGGATAATAATTAAGTTAAGAAAAAGATCAATGCATATGTGATAAAAAAAAAAATTTGATACATGAGTATGTGAAATATACAAAAGTGAGATTATTGGTAGCTAGGCATAATTTTAAAATTGTATAAAGTATGTATATGTTAGGTGAGATCTTAGCCTAATCAAGGATTCACTTTATAAAGCTCACTTGGCCATACATATATCCTTACCTTTACCTCAGCCCCATTACAACCTTGAAAAAGACCTCTTGATGTTTGCATTGGTACATTAAATATTTGTTGATTGGTTAGATGAAGAACAAAGTTTAGAAAGCATGATTAGAGAAGAGTAGAGTGATTAACCCTAGACACTTGAGAGTTAGAGTGATATACACTACCAGTAAGGGTTCAGTGCTTAATTCTATTTTCCCTACTTTCATGAGCTATCTTCTTACAAGTTTACTTGCTTTTTATTGTATAATTTGAATTAGTGAAATCTAATTTATGTTTGTCTTGGAGAACTTATTTATTTTTAACCAAGTAGGTAGAATCATTTTGCATTTAGTTGCATTCATAGGTTGCATTTCATACATTCTACCATTCCATTTCATCTTTATAGCTTCTCTTGAGCTTAGCATGAGGACATGCTAATGTTTAAGTGTGGAGAGGTTGATAAACCACTATTTCATGGTTTATCTTGTGCTTAATTGAGTGGATTTTATGAACTCTTTATCCACTTATTCATACTATTTGCATGGTTTTACAATCCCTTCCTGATTTTGTGCTATGATTGAAAACATGCTTCTTTGGCCTTAAGTTCCATATGTTTAAATCCTCTCTTATTACCATTAGATGCCTTGATATGTGTGTTAAGTGATTTCAGAGATTATAGGGCAGGAATGGCTCAGAGGATGGAAAGGAAGCATGCAAAAGTGGAAGGAATACAAGAAGTTGGAGAAATTGCTAAGCTGTCCAGCCTGACCTCTTCGCACTCAAACGGCTATAACTTTAGCTACAGAAGTCCAAAAGATGCGATTTCAGTTGCGTTGCAAAGCTAACGTCCAGGGCTTCGATTTGATATATAATATGCCATAGTTTCTCTGACGCTAGGCAATGCGGTCGCGTGATTCACGCGGATGCGTCGCAGTGACGAAAAAATCAGCGTGTTTGAATTCGCAACCAGCGAATTCTGGGCTATTTCTGACCCAGTTTGCGGCCCAGAAAATACAGATTAGAGACTATAAAGTGGGGGAATGCATCCATTCATAATGATAAGCTTTCATATTCACAATTTTAGGAGTAGATGTAGTTTTAAGAGAGAGAAGTTCTCTCCTCTCTCTTAGGATTTAGTTTTAGGATATAGGATTATTTCTTCTTCATCACAGGTTCAATGTTCCTTTTATTTATTTTTCTAATTTAATTTATGAACTCTTCCATGTTACATTTGATATCTTTATTAGTGCTAATTGAGATATTTCAGAATTACGATTGCTCTCTTTAATTTATGTATTCAAATTATTTTCATTCAAGTAGATTCTCTTCCCTTTTGGCTTTGGTTGAGTCATTGGAGACACCTGAGTTATCAAACTCATTGTTGATTGAAAATTGGAATTCTTCAAGAATTAATTTGGGTTCCAATAACTCTAATTTTTCCCAAGGAAACACTAAGACTTAAGGAATCAGAATTAATTCATCCACTTAACTTACCTTCATAGAGGTTAACAAAGTGGGAGAAAAATCTAATTCTCATTACAATTGATCAGGATAACCAGGATAGAACTTCCAGTTCTTATACCTTGCCAAGAGTTTATTTTAAATTTATTATTATTTTATTTTACTTGTCATTCAACATACTTTTTACCTTGATCCAAAATCCCAATTTACAACTCATAACCAATAATAAGAACATACCTCCCTACAATTCCTTGAGAAGACGACCCGAGGTTTAAATACTTCGGTTATCAATTTATTAAGGGGTTTGTTACTTGTGACAACCAAAACGTTTGTACGAAGGGATTTCTGTTGGTTTAGAGACTATATCTACAACGCGACTGTTTTTATAAAATTCTTTACTGGCAAAAATCCTAACGTCAAGCATCAAACCCTCACCGGATGTGTTTGCACTCTATTCGCTCAAGTGTTTAGGGTTGATTCTCTCAATTCTCCCCTACTTCATGCTTTCTAAGATTTGTTTTTCTTCTAACAATCAACATTTATTCCATGCATGCATACACATATCATGAGGTCTTTCATTGGTTGTAATGGGGCTAGGGTCAAGGTAGGATGCATATATGGTTAAGTGAGCTTAAAATTTGAATCTTTGATAAGCTTAAACTTCCCACCTAACCTATGACATCCTATACAATTAAGTTCTAACCTAACTATCCATTTTTCACTTTTTAACATACTCATGCATTCTTTTCTCGATCACAACTCATATGCATTGATTTTATTGAGCTTCACTTTGGGGCATTTTGTCCCCTTTTTATTTCTTTCTTTTCTTCTTTTTCTTTCTTTTTCTATTTTTTTTCTTTTCTTCATATATATTATTCTTTTTTCTTTTTCTTTTGTTTTTCTCATTTTTTTTCTTTCTTTCAAACTATATATAAGAGTATCAATACATAAGCTCTATACATTTAATCAATACATGAGCATGTACCCAATTCCCAATATTTACAACAACGAAATATAAAACTACCCTTTTATTCACCCAATGTCCCAAGTTTTCCCACACTTGAATGTTACACACACTCACTAGCCTAAGCTAATCAAAGATCCAAATAAAGGACATTTATTGTTTTTCGCTTTAAGGCTTGTAATGTGCTAAATTAAAGAACAAAGTGGGTTAAGCGTAGGCTCAAATTTGCTAACAATGGAAGATAAAAGGTAAGGCTATTTGGGTAAGTGAGCTAAATGAAATGATGGCCTCAATCATATAAATGCATGAATACACAAAATAATGGACATAAAGAATCAAACAAATCAAAGATCACAATCATAGAAAGAGAATAATGCACACAAGAAGGAAAAATAAGTGGTTATAAGATGTAACCACCCAATTAGGCTCAAGACTCACATGCTTGTGTTCTTGGCTCACTACATGTTTCACAAAGTATGAATTCAAGCAAGTTACAAAAATTTTCAATCAAGTGGGGTGTGCTCTGTAGATAGATTCTTTTTCTGTAGATATTGAAAATTTCATCATTTTGACTAAGCTTATTAATGCAATGTTGTGATTGAGAGTTTAACAAAATTCCTTAGTTCACCCTTCACCCTTCAATCAAAATAGGTTTCATATGAAAAAGGTTAACTAGGTCTTAACAATTCTAAAATAATTTCTAATCACAACCATAAGCTAAAAGATAACTATATAAGAAAAATCCAACTAAAGTATGAAATCTAGCATCCAAAATGACAAAGTATGCAACAACTAAGGCAAAAGCATCCAAAGTAATCCAAAACAGCCAATATATACAACAGTGTGCAAAACAAGATAACTAGGAGAATATAACTAGGAAATATGCCAAAATGTTCACCGATCCACCAATGGTGCCAACGGCAACCTCCCGACACTTAAGATCAAGCATCGTCCCCGATGCTAATCCTTAGGCTCAGGGAGAGGTACACCGGTCGGCTCTGGCTGGGGCTGTGGCTGAGGTGTCTCCTGAGTAGCCTGGGTCTGGGATGGTGCCACCACATGAACCGGCTCCTCCTCATGAGTATCCTCATCACGTAAATCCGCATGCTCCTCCTCGTGGGTCACCTCATCTGAACCGGGGGACTCCGAGAGAGGGGGCAGCTCAAGGCCCTGGGCCACAAACATTTGGTAAATCCGATCCAGGAGACGCATGATCTGACGCTGGCCGCGCTCCATGAACCAGAAAAGATGCTGAACCAGTAAGTAGTTTGGCTGAGGTGCTAGTGGTGGTGCTGTAGAAGAAGATGGTCATGCTGCTGCTGTGGAAAATGAGGGTCTAGCTGCCTCGACTACTGCTCGAGCTCGAGAGCGGCGCCTGGAAGGGGGCTTCTCATGCACCCACCCGCCCCATGGGATAGTAACTTCCTTCTCATCCTCATCTGGGGGCAGTGGAATCGCATCATCATCCCTTTATGGGGCGCCGACTAACTCAATCATCCTAGTGATCATGGTGGGAAATGGCAGAAGGCCACGGATGTGAGCGCGCCACATGCTTCTCCTGATCAGCTGGGGGAAATATACTTCCTTCCCTTCCATGACACAGCCAATCAGAAGAAACATATCCATTGGGATCTCAGAAAAGTGTGTAGTAGACAGGACATAGTGCACGAATATCTGCTGCCAGGTCCTAGCCTCCTTAGTCAGATAGGTGAATAGCATCCCCTTGGGCCTGGTGTTGGTGGACTCCATGACCCAAGAGGTGTCCGGCGTGGCAATAACGCTCTTCAACGCTTCATAATCAAAAGTCATAGTGTTTATGGCAGTCTCTGCCTCCTGATATGCACAAATATCACCAGTCCGAGGTAGGCACTGTAAAACACTCTCAATATCTGCCTCAAGGATCGAAATCTGCCCACCCCACAGGTGCACGGACTCCAGAGTCTCTTGAAAGAAGTTACAATAAAACTCCTTGACCCAGGAAGTGTTGATCTGCCCAAATCCCTATCAATAAAGCCAAGGCCCAATCCCTGAATACGGGCCTCAATGAGTTCCTTCAGGTCGTCGGGTAAGGCCAATTTCTTCTCAATATTCAGGCCCGTCTTCTGATAGGCAGGAAAACAGAGCTCACAGTAGAGATTCGGGAACATGTATGTATCGGTAGGTGGTTTTAGCTGATTCTCCTTATCCACCTTATTAATCGGATTCTTGGCATAATTGACATAAGGGGAAAGGATAAGAGCTTGAGATTTCTTTCTCTTTTTGGAGGTGGTGGACTTTTCTATTCCTCCATCGGCCATCCTGAAAATCAAATAGGATATATAAGCACTTAACCAAGTAGAGAGATAGCAAGCAAGCAATGGGATAGTCATGAAGTGAGTCTATTAGGCACATTCACCATCATAACTCAAAAGAATGGTTAAACAGTTAAGTAAAATGAAAATTGAAGTTAGGAAGTTAAACTAGTTAGTGAGTTAAAAAAAATGAGATTCGTAGTTAGTGATATGATGGAAAACGGCTTAATTGAAAGAGAATAGCAAAATGTGTACACAAGCACGTTCACACTCATGAGGGAAGTGCAGTCATTGATGATGAAATATGAAATTACGAATGATGCAATTAATTGAAAACAAGTCATCAATCAATGCTTTGCAATAGTTAATATGGCAAGGTTGAACAGTTACACAAGTAGAATGCATCAACTATTTGCAATGCAAGGACCATACGCACAAAATTACAAGTTAGATTGAATGGGGAGTGAAGCACAAGAATAAGACATTCAACTAACTTGAAAAGTGTAAAAAAGGGATGGTTGAAAGTGAGTCATAGGAAACGTATGAAATATGGAAAAACTGACCCAAGGATACCTAAGAATTGAACTTGATGTAGCTTGGTGAATAAGCAATTTCAAAGCCAACAAGTTCAATCATAAGCAAGATGTTTGAAAGCAAAGCAATTCTAGAAAATTGGGCAGCATTTCGGCAGTAATTCGGACGTTTCCGGACAACAACTAATCAGCAGGAGAGTCACATGAATCTAAAAAGCAAGAGGCATAACCAAATAGTAGCAGAAAAATAATGGTCGTGCGCCCAATGGAAGTCACAAAGCCAGGCAGCAGCAAAAGAATTATCGAATGAGAAATGCAAATTAAATTCTAATTAACAACAAATTAACAGTAAACTAATGAACGAAGAAAGAATGAAATAAGGGGAACAGAGGAGCGACCTGGGAGCAGACCAGGAATGGAACGGGGAAGATAGGCAGCAGGGAGGAAGGGGGAATGGAAATGTAGTGCCCGCCTCAGATGGTGGCGGCAGCAACCTTACGGTGGTGCAGCAGGGGTCGGCACGGTGGCGGTTGAGAGAAGACAGAGAGAGCGAGGAAGTGAGAAAAGAGGAATGAGCGAGAGAGAGAGAGAAAGAAAAACGGGGTGAGGGTGGAAGAAGAAGGGTATGGGGCGACGGCGGCGGAGGCGCGCCGGCGCGGTGGTCGGAGGCGGGATGGGAGTGAGAGGGGTGGAATGAGAAGAAAGGTGGGTTGGGGATGGTGCATCTGCGCGATTGTTCGTCGCGCTGACGTGGCAGAAAATGGTGAGTTAAGAAATCATTATAAGAGATGCATTGCAAGTATAGTTCTTAACCAACCAAAAAGAATAGCATCCCCTTGGGCCTAGTGTTGGTGGACTCCATGACCCAAGAGGCGTCCGGCGTGGCAATAACACTCTTCAGTGCTTCATAATCAAAAGTCATAGTGTTTATGGCAGTCTCTGCCTCCTGATATGCACAAATATCACCAGTCCGAGGTAGGCACTGTAAAACACTCTCAATATCTGCCTCAAGGATCGAAATCTGCCCACCCCACAGGTGCACGGACTCCAGAGTCTCTTGAAAGAAGTTACAATAAAACTCCTTGACCCAGGAAGTGTTGATCTGCCCAAATCCCTATCAATAAAGCCAAGGCCCAATCCCTGAATACGGGCCTCAATGAGTTCCTTCAGGTCGTCGGGTAAGGCCAATTTCTTCTCAATATTCAGGCCCGTCTTCTGATAGGCAGGAAAACAGAGCTCACAGTAGAGATTCGGGAACATGTATGTATCGGTAGGTGGTTTTAGCTGATTCTCCTTATCCACCTTATTAATCGGATTCTTGGCATAATTGACATAAGGGGAAAGGATAAGAGCTTGAGATTTCTTTCTCTTTTTGGAGGTGGTGGACTTTTCTATTCCTCCATCGGCCATCCTGAAAATCAAATAGGATATATAAGCACTTAACCAAGTAGAGAGATAGCAAGCAAGCAATGGGATAGTCATGAAGTGAGTCTATTAGGCACATTCACCATCATAACTCAAAAGAATGGTTAAACAGTTAAGTAAAATGAAAATTGAAGTTAGGAAGTTAAACTAGTTAGTGAGTTAAAAAAAATGAGATTCGTAGTTAGTGATATGATGGAAAACGGCTTAATTGAAAGAGAATAGCAAAATGTGTACACAAGCACGTTCACACTCATGAGGGAAGTGCAGTCATTGATGATGAAATATGAAATTACGAATGATGCAATTAATTGAAAACAAGTCATCAATCAATGCTTTGCAATAGTTAATATGGCAAGGTTGAACAGTTACACAAGTAGAATGCATCAACTATTTGCAATGCAAGGACCATACGCACAAAATTACAAGTTAGATTGAATGGGGAGTGAAGCACAAGAATAAGACATTCAACTAACTTGAAAAGTGTAGACAAGGGATGGTTGAAAGTGAGTCATAGGAAACGTATGAAATATGGAAAAACTGACCCAAGGATACCTAAGAATTGAACTTGATGTAGCTTGGTGAATAAGCAATTTCAAAGCCAACAAGTTCAATCATAAGCAAGATGTTTGAAAGCAAAGCAATTCTAGAAAATTGGGCAGCATTTCGGCAGTAATTCGGACGTTTCCGGACAACAACTAATCAGCAGGAGAGTCACATGAATCTAAAAAGCAAGAGGCATAACCAAATAGTAGCAGAAAAATAATGGTCGTGCGCCCAATGGAAGTCACAAAGCCAGGCAGCATCAAAAGAATTACAGAATGAGAAATGCAACAGGCGCAATTATCACGCAGCAAAGCAATCAATATCACGCAGCAATGAATCAAAATAAGCTCAGATAGGAAAACAAATATGGCACAAAAATCAGGCCTAGAATCCTCTATCCAGAACCTAACTACCTAACAGCAGATATCTCTAGCTATCCTAACATGTAACGAAAAGAAAATTAAATTCTAATTAACAACAAATTAACAGTAAACTAACGAACGAAGAAAGAATGAAATACGGGGAACAGGGGAGCTACCTAGGAGCAGACCAGGAATATGTAGGAATGGAATGGGGGGGGTAGGCAGTAGTGAGGCTGGGAGGACGGAAATGCAGTGCCCGCCTCAGATGGTGGCGGCAGTGACCCCATGGCGGCGCAGCAGGGGCCGGCGCGGTGGTGGTTGAGAGAAGACAGAGAGAGCGAGGGAGTGAGAGAGAGAGATGAGCGAGGTGGTCAGAGGCGGGATGGGGGTGAGAGGGGTGGAAGAAGAAGAAGGGTGGGTTGGGGGATGGCTGATGGTGCATCTGTAAGATTGTTCGTCGCGCCTTAGGGTTATCCCATTTTAGAATCGACACGGGCGCGCACCGTGCGCGTCCGCGTGCATTGAAAATTTTTGGGGATGGACGCGGGAGCGTCATGTGCGCTCAGGCGTGACTTGTGGAACTAGCAAGGACACGCACGCGTAATGTGCGCGCGCGTGCGAAGAGTTAGGCTGGGTGCTCAGTGCTGGCCCAGCACCAGCATAACTCTCTGGACGAAGTATGGGCTGGGGCCAGCCGCTGAGGGACGCGTCCGCACAATGAGTGCGTCTGCGTGCTTGGCCATCTGGTGTAGGTGTGCGTGGGCGCGATGTACGCGCTCGCGTGTTTCCCCTTAACGTTGCAGGGACGCGCACGCGCACCGTGCGCATCTGCGTGGAACGAGTTGGGCTAAAAGCTCAACGTTTGCACAAGAGAGGCCCAACTCTCTGCAAAATCTATGGGGGCTGCATCCGCTTATGGACGCGTGCGCGCGCTCCCTTCACCCTTCTATTATTTGTTTTTTTTTTTGTTTAGAAGAATAAGCACAGAATTTAACACTCTCCTAAGCTATAAACATCCTAAAGCAACCAAAATTCAAATTTAACAAAATCTTTAAGTTTTTGAAAATTTTTCAAAAACAAAACAAACACAACTTGCACTTCAAGTAACCTGCTTTAACAACAATCTAAACTAATGAAAACACACTACAACAACCTATCAATCAAAACAAAATGTAGAAGAGTATGGAAAAGAAGGAAACTACTTATAATGGTAACTCAAATCACTTATTAAGTATATATACAAGAGAATGAAAAGAGTTTACCATGGTGGGGTGTCTCCCACCTAGCACTTTTAGTTTAAGTCCTTAAGTTGGGCATTTGGGAAGCTCTTGTCATGGTGGCTTATGCTTGTACTCATCCTTGAATCTCCAAGGATCATTGTGCCTCAAATGGTTGACAGAAATTCCAACCAAATTCACCATGCTTGGGCAAAGTTCTACCCAAGATATGAACTCCCATTGTTGGTCTACATGCTTCTCTCCGGGATCCCATATCTTGTTCTCACACCCATCTTCTAGTTGATTGTCAAGATTCTTCCATCCGGGTGGCTGATACATAGAATTCTCTTGAGTACACCAAGTCTTCTTCCTAGACCCATACAAAGTAGCATTCATCCGATCATAGTCTCTATACTTTGAGGTTTTGACCTTGATGAGTCTAATTCCAAACCTCCAACCACTACACAACTCTCTTTTACTCTTAATTCCACAAAGAGCTCTAAGTTGACCATCTTTTTTAATTAAACTATATTCAAGTGAGAAAGTAAAGCTTAGGGATAAGTGATGAGCAGATAATTTACGCTTTTTGGCATTGTTTTTTGTATGTTTTTAGTAGGATCTAGTTACTTTTAGGGATGTTTTCATTATTTTTTATGTTAAATTCACATTTCTGGACTTTACTATGAGTTTGTGTGTTTTTCTGTGATTCTGACCTTCCTGTACTCAAAATGGATTTTCTGGAGCTACAGAACTCAAAATGGTGCGCTTCCAATTGCGTTGGAAAGTAGACATCCAGGGCTTTCCAGAAATATATAATAGTCCATACTTTGCCTAAGTTTAGACGACGAAAACTGGCGTTCAACGCCAGCTCTCTGCCCAATTCTGGCGTCCAGCGCCAGAAACAAGTTGCAAAGTGGAGTTCAACGCTCAAACTGGCACAAAAGCTGGCGTTCAACTCCAAGAATGACCTCTCCACGTGTAGACTTCAAGATCAGCCCAAGCACACACCAAGTGGGCCCCGTAAGTGGATTTATGCATCAATTACTTACTTCTGTAAACCCTAGTAGCTAGTTTATTATAAATAGGACCTTTTACTATTGTATTAGACATCTTTGGACGCCTGCTTCTTAGATCAGAGGGGCTGGCCATTCGGCCAAGCCTGGACCTTTCACTTATGTATTTTCAAAGGTAGAGTTTCTGCACTCCATAGATTAAGGTGTGGAGCTCTGCTGTTCCTCAAAGATTAATGCAAAGTACTACTGTTTTCTATTCAATTCATCTTATTTCGCTTCTAAGATATTCATTCGCACTTCAACCTGAATGTGATGAACGTGACAATCATCATCATTCCCTATGAACGCGTGCCTGATAACCACTTCCGTTCTATATTAGATTGAATGAGTATCTCTTAGATCTCGTAATCAGAATCTTCGTGGTGTAAGCTAGAATGATGGTGGCATTCAGGAGA
Organism: Arachis ipaensis; assembly: GCF_000816755.2. Lineage (NCBI taxonomy): Eukaryota > Viridiplantae > Streptophyta > Magnoliopsida > Fabales > Fabaceae > Arachis > Arachis ipaensis. Next base: position 70,661,432 of record NC_029792.2, read on the forward strand.
ATCCGAAAAGTCTAAACCTTGTCTGTGGTATTCCGAGTAGGATTCAATGATTGAATGACTGTGACGAGCTTCAAACTTAATTCACAACCTGAGTAACAATTTCGCATACAAAGTTTTTGGCACCGTTGCCGGGGATTGTTCGAGTTTGGACAACTGACGGTTCATCCTGTTGCTCAGATTAGGTAACTTTCTTTTCATTTTCTTTTCAAAAAATTTTCAAAATTTTCTCACCTGTTTTCGAAAAAAAAAAAGAGATTTTTCAAAAAAAAATGTTTTCAAAAATCTATTTTTCTTCAGAATTTTTAAGAATGAATTCTAGTGTTTCATGAAGCATGTTGAAGCCTGGCTGGCTGTAAAGCCATGTCTAAATTCTTTGGACTGAAGTTTTGGCTTAAAATTGAATGAATTACACTCATATTTTGACTAAAGCTTGGCTGGCTATTAAGCCATGCCTGACCCTTTGATTGGAGCTTTAGACTAACATGGCAAGATTCCTGGAATTCATATTAAAAGTTTTGGAATCCTTATTTTTCCCTTTCAAATAATTTTCAAAAAAAAATACCAAAAAAATCATAAAATCATAAAAATAAAAAATATTTTTGTGTTTCTTGAGTCATGTTATAAGTTAGGTGTCAATTGCATATTCATCTTGCATTTTTTCGAAAATTTTCATGCATTCATAGTGTTCTTCATGATCTTCAAGTTGTTCTTGGTAAGTCTTCTTGTTTGATCTTTGCATTTGCATGTTTTGTGTCTTTTCTTGTTTTTCATATGCATTCTTGAATTCTTAGTGCCTAAGCATTAAAGATTTCTAAGTTTGGTGTCTTGCATGTTTTCTTTGCATTAAAAATTTTTCAAAAATATGTTCTTGATGTTCATCATGATCTTCATAGTGTTCTTGGTGTTCATCTTGACATTCATAGCATTCTTGCATGCATCACATGTTTTGATCTAAAATTCTCATGCATTGCATCATTTTCATGTTTCTCTCTCTCATCATTAAAAATTCAAAAATAAAAAAAAATATCTTTCCCTTTTTCTCTCTTAAAATTTTGAAAATTAGATTTGACTTTTTCAAAAATTTAAAAAAAAAAATCTAGTTTTTTTATGAGTCAAATCAAATTTTCAATTTAAAAATCTTATCTTTTTCAAAATCTTTTTCAAAAATCAAATCTTTTTCATTTTTCTTAATTTTACATCATATTTTCGAAAATAACATCAATTAATGTTTTGATTCAAAAATTTCAAGTTTGTTACTTACTTGTTAAGAAAGATTCAAACTTTAAGTTCTAGAATCATATCTTGTGATTTCTTGTGAATCAAGTCATTAATTGAGATTTTAAAAATCAAATCTTTTTCAAAACTAATTTCAATCATATCTTTTCAAAAATATCTTCTTATCTTATCTTTTTCAAAAATTTGTTTTCAAAATATCTTTTCTAACTTCTTATCTTCTTATCTTTTCAAAATTGATTTTCAAAATTTGTTTCAACTAACTAACCAACTTTTTGTTTGTTTCTTACCTTTTTCAAAACTACCTAACTAACTTTCTCTCTCTAATTTTCGAAAATATCTTTCCTCTTTTTCAAAATTTCTTTTTAATTAACTAATTATTTTAATTTTTTATTTGAATTTTCGAAAACTACTAACCTTTTTTAAAAACTATTTTCGAAAATCACTAACCCTTTTTCAAAAATTATTTTCAAAAATCCTCTCCCTCTCTCATCTTATTCTATTTATTTATTCATCTCCTAACATCTCTTCCTCACATCACTCACCAAATTCGAACCCTCTCTTCTATCTGTGTTCGAATTTTTTTCTTCTTTTCTTCTTCTACTAACAATAAGGAACCTCTTTATTGTGACATAGAGGATTCCTCTTCTTTTCTTTTTCTCTTTTCTTTCTTATGAGCAGGGACAAAGAAAAAGGCATTCTTGTTGAAGCTGATCCAGAACCTGAAAGGACTCTGAAGAGGAAACTAAGAGAAGCTAAATTACAACAATCCAAAGACAACCTTATTGAAAATTTCAAACAAGCAAAGGAGATGGCAGCCGAACCCAACAACAATAATGCAAGGAGAATGCTTGGTGACTTTACTGCACCTAATTCCAATTTACATGGAAGAAGCATCTCCATTCCTACCATTGGAGTAAACAATTTTGAGCTGAAACCTCAGCTAGTTTCTCTGATGCAGCAGAATTGCAAGTTTCATGGACTTCCATCTGAAGATCCTTTTCAGTTCTTAACTGAATTCTTGCAGATCTGTGATACTATTAAGACTAATGGAGTAAATCCTGAAGTCTACAGGCTCATGCTTTTCCCTTTTGCTGTAAGAGACAGAGCTAGAATATGGTTGGACTCTCAACCCAAAGACAGCCTGAACTCTTGGGATAAGCTGGTCACGGCTTTCTTAGCCAAGTTCTTTCCTCCTCAAAAGCTGAGCAAGCTTAGAGTGGATGTTCAGACCTTCAGACAGAAAGAAGGTGAATCCCTCTATGAAGCTTGGGAAAGATACAAACAGTTGACCAAAAAGTGTCCTTCTGACATGCTTTCAGAATGGACCATCCTGGATATATTCTATGATGGTCTGTCTGAGTTATCAAAGAGGTCATTGGACACTTCTACAGGCGGATCCATTCACCTAAAGAAAACGCCTGCAGAAGCTCAAGAACTCATTGACATGGTTGCTAATAACCAGTTCATGTACACTTCTGAGAGGAATCCTGTGAATAATGGGACGCCTATGAAGAAGGGAGTTCTTGAAATTGATACTCTGAATGCCATACTGGCTCAGAATAAAATATTGACTCAGCAAGTCAATATGATTTCCCAGAGTTTGAATGGAATGCAAGCTGCATCCAACAGTACTCAAGAGGCATCTTCTGAAGAAGAAGCTTATGATCCTGAGAACCCTGCAATAGCAGAGTTAAAATACATGGGTAAACCATATGCAAACACCTACAATCCATCATGGAGAAATCACCCAAATCTCTCATGGAAGGATCAAAAGCCTCAACAAGGCCTTAATAATGGTGGAAGAAACAGGTTTAGCAATAGCAAGCCTTTTCCATCATCCACTCAGCAACAGACAGAGAATTCTGAGCAAAATCCATCTAGCTTAGCAAATCTAGTCTCTGATCTATCTAAGGCCACTGTGAGTTTCATGAATGAAACAAGATCCTCCATTAGAAATTTGGAAGCACAAGTGGGCCAGCTGAGTAAAAGGATCACTGAAATTCCTCCTAGTACTCTTCCAAGCAATACAGAAGAAAATCCAAAAGGAGAGTGCAAGGCCATTGACATAAGCAAAATGGCCGAACCCAAAGAGGGAGAGAAGGACGTGAATCCCAAGGAGAAAGACCTCCTGGGACGTCTAGTGATCAATAAGGTGCTTCCCTCTGAGGAACCTAAGGAATCTGAGGCTCATCTAGAGACCATAGAGATTTCATTGAACCTCCTTATGCCCTTCATGAGCTCTGATGAGTATTCTTCTTCTGAAGAGAATGAAGATGTCACTGAAGATCAAACTGCCAAGTTTCTTGGTGCAATCATGAAGCTAAATGCCAAATTATTTGGTATTGAGACTTGGGAAGATGAACCTCCCTTGTTCACCAATGAACTAAGTGATCTGGATCAACTGACATTGCCTCAGAAGAAACAGGATCCTAGAAAGTTCATAATACCTTGTATCATAGGCACCATGATCTTTAAGGCTCTGTGTGACCTTGGTTCAGGGATAAACCTCATGTCCCTCTCTGTAATAGAGAAACTAGGAATCTATGGGGTGCTAAAATCTCATTAGAGATGGCAAACAATTCAAGAAAACAGGCTTATGGACAAGTAGAGGATCTGTTAGTAAAGGTTGAAGGCCTTTACATCCCTGCTGATTTCATAGTCCTGGATACTGGAAAGGAAGAGGATGAATCCATCATCCTAGGAAGACCTTTCCTAGCCACAGCAAGAGCTGTGATTGATGTGGACAGAGGAGAATTGATCCTTCAATTAAATAAGGACAACCTTGTGTTTACAACTCAAGGATCTCTCTCTGCATCCATGGAGAGGAAGCAGAAAAAGCTTCTCTCAAAGCAGAGTCAACCAAAGCCCCCACAGTCAAACTCTAAGTTTGGTGTTGGGAGGCCACAACCAAACTCTAAGTTTGGTGTCAAACCCCCATATCCAAACTCTAAGTTTGGTGTTGGGAGGTCTCAACAAAGCTCTGCACATCTGTGAGGCTCCATGAGAGCCCACTGTCAAGCTATTGACATTAAAGAAGTGCTTGTTGGGAGGCAACCCAATTCTTATTTATCTAACGATATTTTCTTAGTTATATGTATTTATAGGTTCATGATCATGTGGAGTCACAAAATAAATATAAAAATTGAAAACGGAATCAAAAACAGCAGAAGAAAAATCACACCCTGGAGGAAGACCTTACTGGCGTTTAAACGCCAATAAGAAGCATGTTTTGGGCGTTCAACGCCAAAACAGAGCATGGTTCTGGCGCTGAACGCCAGAAATGGGCAGCATCTGGGCGTTTGAACACCAGAAATGCACCCTGGAGAAGAGCTGGCACTGAACGCCCAGAACAAGCATGGTTCTGGCGTTCAACGCCAGAAATGGGCAACAAATGGGTGTTGAACGCCCAAAATGGGCACCAACCTGGCGCTGAACGCCCAGAGTTGTGTGCAAAGGCATTTTACATGCCGAATTTGGTGCAAGGTTGTAAATCCTTGAACACCTCAGGATTCGTGGACCCCACAGGATCATCTCAGGATCTATGGACCCCACAGGATCCCCACCCACCTCACCCTCTCTCTCTCTCTCTCCATTCATGATCATCCCTTCTGCTTTCCATTCACCACTCACATCCATACACACATCCCTCTATCTCCTCCATATCTTTTTCTTCTTCTTCTATTCTCTCTTCTTTTGCTCGAGGATGAGCAACATTCTAAGTTTGGTGTGGTAAAAGCATAAGCTTTTTGTTTTTCCATTACCATTGATGGCACCTAAGACCGGAGAAACCTCTAGAAAAGGGGAAGGGAAGACAAAGGCTTCCACCTCCGAGTCATGGGAGATGGAAAGATTCATCTCAAAGGTCTATAGCTCAGTGGTAGAACATGTGGCTGCAAATCAAGAGATCCTTGAGATACCTCAGGGGATGCATCCTCCTCCACAAAACTATTGAGAGCAAATCAACACCTCCCTAGGAGAATTAAGTTCCAATATGGGACAACTAAGGGTGGAACATCAAGAGCACTCCATCATCCTTCATGAAATAAGAGAAGATCAAAAAGCAATGAGGGAGGAGCAACAAAGACAAGGAATGTTAAATTCACATTTCTGGACTTTACTATGAGTTTGTGTATTTTTCTGCGATTTCAGGTATTTTCTGGCTGAAATTGAGGGACTTGAGCAAAAATCAGATTCAGAGGTTGAAGAAGGACTGCTGATGCTGTTGGATTCTGACCTGCCTGCACTCAAAATGGAGTTTCTGGAGCTACAGAACTCAACATGGCGCGCTTCCAATTGCGTTGGAAAGTAGACATCCAGGGCTTTCCAGCAATATATAATAGTCCATACTTTGCTCAAGTTTAAACGACGCAAACTGGCGTTCAACGCCAGCTCTCTGCCTAATTCTGGCGTCCAGCGCTAGAAACAAGTTGCAAAGTGGAGTTCAACGCCCAAACTGGCACAAAAGCTGGCGTTCAACTCCAAGAATGACCTCTCCACGTGTAGACTTCAAGCTCAGCCCAAGCACACACCAAGTGGGCCCCGGAAGTGGATTTATGCATCAATTACTTACTTCTGTAAACCCTAGTAGCTAGTTTATTATAAATAGGACCTTTTACTATTGTATTAGACATCTTTGGACGCCTGGTTCTTAGATCAGAGGGGCTGGCCATTCGGCCATGCCTGGACCTTTCACTTATGTATTTTCAACGCTAGAGTTTTTGCACTCCATAGATTAAGGTGTGGAGCTCTGCTGTTCCTCAAAGATTAATGCAAAGTACTACTGTTTTCTATTCAATTCATCTTATTTCGCTTCTAAGATATTCATTCGCACTTCAAC
>NC_029792.2:70667738-70691185 GCF_000816755.2 Arachis ipaensis
CATTGGCACCGGTGACATCCTTACATAAAGCTAGCCATAGAAAGGAGTAAGATTGATTGGATGAAGACAGCAGGAAAGCAGAGGTTCAGAGGAACGAATGCATCTCCATACGCTTATCTGAAATTCTCACCAATGATTTACATAAGTATTTCTATCCTTCTTTTATTATTTAATTTCGAAAACCCCATTACTATTTTATATCCGCCTGACTGAGATTTACAAGGTGACCATAGCTTGCTTCATACCAACAATCTCCGTGGGATTCGACCCTTACTCACGTAAGGTATTACTTGGACGACCCAGTGCACTTGCTGGTTAGTTGTGCGAAGTTGTGAACCATGGTATTGGCATCATGTTTTTGGCGCCATTACCAGGGAAAGAAAGAGCAATGAATTTTACATAATCAAGGTGTAATCACAATTTCGTCCACCAATAAGAATTTTACCCACTTGAATGTTGTGTTGGATGGTGACTTGGGGAGGGAGACCTCCCCACACTTAGACAATGCGAGGTCTACTTTTTTAGGCTCTTCTTTAATTGCTTCCACCTCTTCGCAAGCTTCTTCAATTTCAACCTTTTCCCTTTTATCACTTGGCTTGGTGTTGCCTTCAAGAGCTTCAATTTCTCGCCAAATGAGAGGTGATTCAATTTTGGATAGGAATTCATTGATGAATGAATTCATCTCTCTATCAACCTCTTCATATTCTTCAATTTTGATATACACCATGCCGACTTTTTCCTTTTGGTGGCTCTCTTCCAATTCACTCTCTTCTTCATTACTCACCAAAGGTATGGGAGGTTGTGCACATTCTTCTACAATTTCAACATCATGTCCAAAGGGAGAGGATTCCATTGTAGATAGGAATTCCTCCATGATTGATTCCATCTCTTGATAAGCCTCTTCCAAGTCTCCAACGATGACATGCCTTGGAGGTTGCGCACCCTCATCAACATCAATATCTAGCTTCTTGGAAGAATGCTCCATGATGCTATATTCCCATGGACTTTCAACATCTCCTAAATCTTCAACCACTTCTTCCTTTTCTTCAATAGCCATAGGCTCCTCCAATTGCTCTAATACAAAATAACATCCCTCATTACCCACCGGAGTTTCCAATCTCTCCTTCATGCTATGCTCTTCAATGGATTCTTCACATGTGGCCAGGGAAGCACCTTGAGTGTTCAAGCATTGGTAGGCTAAGGTATGCACTACCTTGGTCAAGTTAGTAACAAACTCTAGGGTGTTCCTTTGCATATCCGCTTGTCCTTGAAGTAGAAAGGTGAGAGAATCATCTATTAGGGCTTGGGGTGGATATGAGGGTTCATTATTTTGGAGAGGGGATTCATAGTAGGAAGGCAGTTCTTCTTGGTAAGGGTATGGAGATGGTGTGCATTGAGGTGGTTCTTGGTAGTAGTCATGATATGATTGTGGTGGTTCCAAAGGTTCTTGCTCATAATGGTCATAAGAATATGGTATGGGTGATTGGTCATGTGATGGATAGGGATCATAGGAAGGTGTTTGGTAATGAGAGGCTTGTGAGAATGGTTGAGGTTCATGTTGAGGATAAGAGTTATAGGCATATGATAGTGGTAGTTGATTTTCACATAAAGTTTCACCATAGCCATTGAATTGACATGCATTATGATGAAAATTATACCTATACGCATCCAGAGGTTGTTGCCAATAGGAGTGATCAATTCCTTGAGACTCCTCCCATCTTTGTTGGTTCCATCCATAATGAGTATCATCATTGAAGTTCACATTTTCTACAACACAATTAGAACCAAACTCATAGCCAAAGTGAGAATTCATAGTGACAAGAGAAAATATGAAACAAAAACTAACTAGAAATAACGAAATGAAATCCTACAAATAGCAAAGCTATTTATAATATTCACATATATACAATAACCAATAACACAACACCATTGCAACTCCCCGGCAACGGCGCCATTTTGATGATTAGACTTTTGAGTGGTTTAGAATTCACAATAGATTCTCGTTGCAATATAGTTTCTAAACCAACAATAGTCCTTTCATACAAAAATTTTTGTTTGTCACTAGTACAAATCCCTAAATTTATAAACCGAAGTATTGAACCTCGGGTCGTTCTCCCTAGGAATTGCAACAAAGTGTATTGTTATTGGTTATGGAGCTATGTTTGGGGTTTTTGAGATATTAGACATGAAAAGTAAATGGCAATGAAAATAAACTAACAACTAGAAAGCTCTTGGCAAGGTTGTGAGAATTAGAAGTCCTATCCTAGTTATCCTCCTCAATTGTGACTACAATTGTCCATTGTTACCACTTAGTTAACCTCTAACTATGAAGGAAAGTCAAGTGGATATCCACAAGTCCTAGCCAACTCCCAAGGGAAAGACTAGCTTTAGTGGTATCCAAATCAATTAGCAACTTCTAATTATCAATCAACAAGGGAATTAGATAACACAAGCCTCACTAATTACTCTACCATAGCCAAGAGGAACAAAATCTACACTAAAATCCAACCAAGCATTTTATCAAATACTTGGAAGGCATAAAAGTAAAGCAAAGTAAAATTACAAGGAAAGTAAAGATACACTACTCAATTGCAAGGAAATTAACAACAACAATTCAATTGAACAATAAAGGAACATGAATCATAAATTGTATTAAAGGAAAATGGAAGAAACAAAAGTGCATCAAAGAGAAATAGAAGAACAAAAGTGCACCAACATAAAAGTAGAGAATTACATGAATTAAATGCTAAACTAGAGAGAGGAAAGGTAGAAGAAGAAGAAAGCATGAATTGAAACCTAGATCTAAATTATTGAACTAAACCTAATCCTAATTCTAATCCTAGAGAGAAGTGAGAGCTTCTCTCTCTAAAACTAAAGAACTAAACTATCCTAATGTGTTGTGTATTGTCCTCCTCCCCCTCCCCCCCTTCATTCTTTGGTCTTTTTAGTCTCTTTGCCGCCAAAAGCTCAGCTCTAAATGGGGCTGGAAACCCTCCAAAATCGCCAAGCATGTTTTCCTCTTTAAAAATCACGTGTGGGCATCGGCGTGTGTGCGCCCAGTGCGCGCGCGCACCCCTGGGGAATTTCACGCTCTGCGCATAAGCGCATAGTGCGCGTGCGCGCCCATGGGGTTTCCAAACTTTTGGCTTTTCATGATTTCTCCATGTTGTATGCTTTCTTTTCACTCCTTTGATCTCTTCCTAGCCCTTTTCAACCTGAAATCACTAGCAAACACATCAAGGCATCTAGTGGAATCAAAGGCAAATTAAAATTATCAAATTAAAGGTCTAAAAAGCATATTTTCACATCTAGGCACAAGTATGGAGACAATCACAAAACCATGCTATTTCATTGGATAAATGTGAGGAAAGGTTATCAAAATGCTCTAACTGCAACTCAAGATAAACCCTACAAAGGGGGTTTATCAGTAAGCCATGTCTAATCTTTTGGAACGAGGTTTCAACTATCCTTAGAAGAGCTTCTTTGTCTTTCTCAGCAAATTAGCTGTTGTATGTAATGATTTGCTAAAGCTTGGCTGGCCATTGGCCATGTCTAGTGTTTTGGACCGGAGCTTTCACTGAAAGCTTGGCTGGCTAATAAGCCATGTCTAATTCCTGGACCGAAGCTTTAGACTAACATTGCATGATTCCTGGAATTCTTATTAAAAATTTTGAAATCCTTATTTTTCTTTTTCAAATTAATTTTCGAAAATTACCAAACAAAAAATTTAATAAAATCATAAAGACTAAAAATATTTTATGTTTCTTGTTTGAGTCTGGTGTCAATTTTTAAGTTTGGTGTAAATTGCATCCTTTTAATTTCCTGAAAATTTTTGAAAACTCATGCATGATGTTCTTCATGATCTTCAAAGTGTTCTTGATAATTGTCTTTGTTTGATCTTTAGTTTTTCTTGTTTTGTGTCTTTTTTTGTTTTTTATATGCATTTTCAATTTGTTAGTGCCTAAACATTGTCAATTTCTAAGTTTGGTGTCTTGCATGTTTCTCTTTCCTTAAAAGTTTTCAAAAATAAAGTTCTTGGTGTTCATCTTGACATTCAAAGTGTTCTTAGTATTTATCTTGACATTCAAAGTGTTCTTGCATGCATTATGTGTTTTGATTCATAATTTTCATGTTTGGAGTCTTTTTGTTGTTCTTCTCTTTCTTCATTAAAATTTCAAAAATAAAAAAAATATCTTTCCCTTATTTCATTCATAATTTTCGAAAATTTGGTTTGATTTAGTCAAAAGTTTTAAAAATCTAGTTGTTTCTTATGAGTCAAGTCAAATTTTCAATTTAAAAATCTTATCTTTTCAAAACTTTTTCAAAAATCAAATCTTTTTCATCTTTCTTTTATGATTTTCGAAAATTTTAAAAATGATTTTCAAAATCTTTTTCTTAATTTCATTTCATAATTTCAAAATCTTTACTAACAATTAATGTGATTGATTCAAAAATTTTAAAGTTTGTTACTTGCCTATTAAGAAAGGTTCAATCTTTAAATTTTAGAATCATATCTTTTAGTTTCTTGTTAGTCAAGTAATCAACTTTAATTTTCAAAATCAAATCTTTTTAATTTCTTTTTCAAATCTTTTTCAAATTTATTTTCAATCATATCTTTTTCAAAATCAATTTCAAAATCTTTTCTAACTTCTTATCTTTTCAAAATTGATTTTCAAATCTTTTTCAATTAACTACTTGACTTTTTGTTTGCTTTACTATTTCCTATCTTTTTCAAAATCACCTAACTAATTTTCTCTATCTAACTTTCGAAAACTCCTCCCCTATTTTTCAAAATTCCTTTCTAATTAACTAATTGTTTTAAATTTTAATTTTAATTTTTGAATTCTCCCCCCTCTCATCTCTTTCTATTTATTTATTCATCTACTAACACTTCTCTTCTACTCAAAATTCAAACCCCTTCTTCCTCTCTGTGTTCGAATTTTTCTCTTCTCCTTCTTCTATTCTTTTTCTCTACTCACATAAAGGAATCTCTATACTGTGACATAGAGGATTCCTCTTCTTTTCTGTTCTCTTCTTTTTCATATGAGCAGGAACAGGGATAAAGACATTCTTATTGAAGCTGATCCTGAACCTGAAAGGACTCTTAAGAGAAAAGTAAGAGAAGCTAAAGCACAACCCTCTGGAGAGAACCTGACAGGAATTTTCGAAAAAGAATGAGACATGGCCGAACCAAATAATAATGCCAACAATGCAAGGAAGATGCTTGGTGACTTCATTGCACCCTCTGCTAACTTCTATGGAAGAAGCATCTCAATTCCTGTAATTAGAGCAAACAAATTTGAGCTTAAGCCTCAATTAGTTTCTCTAATGCAACAGAATTGCAAGTTTCATGGACTTCCAATGGAAGATCCTCATCAGTTCTTAGCTGAATTCTTGCAAATCTGTGACACTGTCAAGACCAATGGAGTTGATCCCGAGGTCTACAGGCTTATGCTTTTCCCTTTTGCTGTAAAAGACAGAGCTAGAACATGGTTGGATTCACAACCTAAGGAAAGCCTGAACTCTTGGGAAAAGCTGGTCAGTGCTTTCCTGGCCAAATTCTTTCCTCCTCAAAAGATGAGCAAGCTTAGAGTGGAAATCCAAACCTTCAGACAGAAGGAAGGAGAATCCCTCTATGAAGCTTGAGAAAGATATAAGCAATTGATCAAAAGGTGTCCTACTGACATGCTTCCAGAATGGAGCATCATATGTGTCTATGGCATTTATGTATCCGGTGGTAATACTGGAAAACAAAGTGCTTAGGGCCACGGCCAAGACTCATAAAGTAGCTGTGTTCAAGAATCAACATACTGAACTAGGAGAATTAATAGCACCATCTGAATTCTGAGTTCCTATAGATGCCAATCATTCTGAACTTCAAGGGATAAAGTGAGATGCCAAAACTGTTCAGAGGCAAAAAGCTACTAGTCCCGCTCATCTAATTGGAGTTAAGTTTCATTGATATTTTGGAATTTATAGTATATTCTCTACTTTTTATCCTATTTGATTTTCAGTTGCTTGGGGACAAGCAACAATTTAAGTTTGGTGCTGTGATGAGCGGATAATTTATACACTTTTTGGCATTGTTTTTACATAGTTTTTAGTATATTTAATTACTTTTTAGTATATTTTTATTAGTTTTTAAATAAAAATCACATTTCTAGACTTTACTATAAGTTTGTGTGTTTTTCTATGATTTCAGGTAATTTCTGGCTGAAATTGAGGGACTTGAGCAAAAATCTTATTCAGAGGCTGAAGAAGGACTGCAGATGTTGTTGGATTCTGACCTCCCTGCACTTGAAATGGATTTTCTGGAGATACAGAAATCGAATTGGCGTGCTCTTAATTTCATTGGAAATTAGACATCCAGGGCTTTCCATCAATATATAATAGTCCATACTTTGTCCGAGTTTTGACGACGTAAACTAGCGTTCAAATGCCAACTTTCTGCCCTATTCTGGAGTTAAACGCCAGAAACATGTTGCAAATCAGAGTTAAACGCCAGAAACAGGCTACAACCTGGCGTTTAACTCCAAAAAGAGTCTCTACACATGAAAGCTCAATGCTCAGCCCAAGCACACTCCAAGTGGGCCCGAAAGTGGATTTCTACATCATTTACTTATCTTATGTGACCCTAGCTACTAGTTTAGTATAAAAACTACTTTTAGTGATTTATTTTACATCTCTGGTTAGTCTTTTGAATAATTTTATGTTCAGAGATCACGTTTAGGGGGCTGGTCATTCGGCCATGCCTGGACCTTCATCACTTATGTATTTTCAACGGTAGAGTTTCTACACACCATAGATTAAGGTGTGGAGCTCTGCTGCTCCTTATGAATTAATGAAAAGTACTATTGTTTTTCTCTTCAATTCAATCTTATTCCTATTCTAAGATATTCGCTTGCACTTCAACATGATGAATATGATGATCCGTGACACTCATCACTATTCTCAACCTATGAACGCGTGCCTGACAACCACTTCCGTTCTACCTTAGATCGAGCGTGTATCTCTTAGCCTCCATTCCGAAAGATCAGAGTCTTCGTAGTATAAGCTAGAATTATTGGCGGCCATTCCTGAGATCCAGAAAGTCTAAACCTTGTCTGTGGTATTCTGAGTAGGATCTGGGAAGTGATGACTGTGATGAGCTTCAAACTCGCGAGTGTTGGGCATAGTGACAGATGCAAAAGGATCATTGGATCCTATTCCAACATGATCGAGAACCAACAGATGATTAGCTGTGCGATGACAGCGCATTTGGACCATTTTCACTGAGAGGACGGGAAGTAGCCATTGACAACGGTGATGCCCAACATACAGCTTGCCATGGAAAGGAGTATGAATGATTGAATGAAGGCAGTAGGAAAGCAGAGATTCAGAAGGAGCAAAGCATCTCCATACGCTTATCTGAAATTCTCACCAATAAATTACATAAGTATTTCTATCTTATTTTATAATTTAATTATATTTTAAATATCAAAATCCCATAACCATTTGAATCTGCCTGACTGAGATTTACAAGATGACCATAGCTTGCTTCAAACCGACAATCTCCATGGGATCGACCCTTACTCACGTAAGGTTTATTACTTGGACGACCCAGTACACTTGCTGGTTAGTTGTGCGGAGTTGTGAAAAAGAATTAAGATTATGAACATGCGTACCAAGTTTTTGGTGCCATTACTGGAGAATGAACAATCATGATTTCGTGCAACAGGAGCCACAAGAGTGAACGCCAAGTTCACTAAACCCAACGGAGCGCTCCACTGGAGCATGCCTCCAACCCAATTTCAACCAAAGCCACCCAAATCCACTTTTCCTCAAATCCAAAAAGCAAAAGGCCCACTCCAAGCTTTGAAGAAAAAAATAGAAAGTGTATAAATAGGAGTTAATTTGATTTGTAAAGGACCTTTAGCTCATTTTTAGTTTTTCACTTTTAATTTTCATTTGCTTGGAATTTGGGAATTGGGATTGGATCTATTTTCTTTCAATTCGTTCTTGCTTCTGCAACTATTTTCTGTTTTGGGTTTTTGAATTGAGATTTAAGAATTCCATTTAATTTCTGGATCTGAGAATCATCTTTTCTTTTCTTTCATATAGTTTTGAGAATTGGAGAATTGGATATAAATCTTCTTTTCTATTTTCAATTTTTATTTCTTCTGTAATTTATTTTTTGTTTGGTCAAGGGAGTGATTGAGATCTAGAGCTGCTTTCTAATCTCATTGCTCTTCTTCGATCTTCAATTTCTCTTTTAGAATTTCATAATTGAGCTAAGTTTCCTTGCTGTTTTGTTTCTTCAAGCAATTCTCCATTTCTGTTTTGCTACTGAGCTGAATCTCTTCATCTCATAGCTCTCTTATTTACTTCAATTTACATTTTCTAGTTCAATTCTGAATCTCAGTACCCAAATCCCTTTTATTCTTTGAGCAATTTACATTTTCCAGCAATTTAGATTCAGCAATTTAAGTTTCTTGCACTTTAAGTTTCAATCATGTTACTTTTCTTGTAATTTAAGTTTCAGCTCTTTTACTTTCTTGTTCTTTAGGTTTCTGCAATTTACTTCTTCTGCACTTTAAGATCCAGTCAATTTACCCTCTCCCTTTTATTTACTTGTAATTTAGCTTCTGTTAATCAAGTTTCACTCAAATCATCAAATATTCGCTTAACTAAATTCATCACCTAACTAAAATTGCTCAATACATCAATCCATGTGGGATCGACCTCACTCTTGTGAGTTATTACTACTTGATGCGATGCGGTATACTTGCCAGTGAATTTTGTGTGAAATCTGATTTTCACCCATCAAGTTTTTGGCACCGTCGCCGGGGATTGATTTAGATTTACAATGATTAAGTAGGGTGATAATCTAGATTAAGCATTTTCTTTTTATTTTTTACTAAGAACACTAACTGTATTATTTTGTTTGCTAACATTCACCTCACTCTAGCAGTAGAGTGAATTGCTTTTGGTTGCTGGTTTTGTGTTTTATGTCAGGAGAAAGAAGAGGTGAATCCACATCTTTTAACCTTGACGAGAGAACCCTCCGAAGATTGAGAAGAGAAGTAAGAGGAAAGAGAATTCTTGGTGAAGAGGAATCAAAAGGGGAAGATCAAGTAATGGATGATGACATCCCAAATTACACTGATGGTGTGGCCAACAACAATAGCCAGCCTCAGAGAAGAGTCTTAGCTTCCTACACTATCCCCAACCCAAAGAATTGTGGGAGTAGCATCCTAACCCCCAATGTCCATGCCAATAACTTTGAACTCAAGTCTCAATTGATTACCCTAGTTTAAAACAATTGTCAATATGGAGGAAGTGCTGCTGAGGATCCAAACCAACACCTCTCTGTATTTTTGAGAATCTGTGACACTGTCAAAACCAATGGAGTCCACCCTGACATCTACAAGCTTCTTCTATTCCCATTTTCACTGAGAGACAAAGCCACATAGTGGTTAGAAACCTTCCCTAAAGAGAGAATTACCAACTGCGATGATTTGGTTAGCAAATTTCTAGCCAAATTCTATCCATCCCAAAGAATCATTAAGCTAAAAACTGATGTGCAAACCTTCAGACAGCAAGAAGGAGAGTCATTGTATGAAGCTTGGGAGAGGTATAAGGCTCTGATCAGAAGGTGTCCAAAAAGAATGTTCAGTGAATGGGTGGAGTTGCAGAATTTCTATGAAGGCTTGTCTTTACCTCCAAGGAAAGCTTTGGATTATTCATCAAGAGGATCTTTGCAAATGATGAAAACTGCTCAAGAAGCACATGATCTCATAGACATGGTGGCTAACAATGAGTATTTCTATTCTCTGAAAGGCAAGCAGCTCCAAAGAAAGGTATATTTGAGCTTGAAGGAGTTGATACCATACTAGCTCAGAACAAACTCATGCACCAGCAACTTCAACAGCAAATTGAAACAATGTCAAAGAGGATGGATGGATTGCAACTTGCAGCAGTGAGCACAACTAACCAACCATCAGTGGTGTGGGGACAACAGGAGGAAATTTATGAGGAGCAGCAGCCTGAACAAGTGCAGTACATGCATAATCAAGGTTCTAGATCAACTGACTTCTATGGAGACATTTACAACTCATCCTGGAGAAACCACCCCAATCTGAAATAGGGAGAGAACCAAAACCAACAACCTTGGCAAAGAAACTCAAACCAAAACAACTTCAGAAACACAAACCATCAAAACCATCAAAACACTAACCAAAATCCATACAGAAAACCACAAAACAATCAACTCCAATCCAACTACTATCCATCCAATAACTCATCCACTAACCAAAATAATTATCATTTGCCCTCAACATCCCATAATCAACCACAACCACCCCAAGAATCTCAAAGGATCTCCAACTTGGAGATATTGATGGAGAAGATGATCAAACATCAAGAATTGGCCAACAAGAACCATGAAGCTTCAATGAGGAATTTGGAAAGGCAGATCGGCCAGTTGTCCAAGCAAGCAGTGGCTGAAAGAGCACCTAATGCACTACTAAGTGACACAATTCCCAACCCCAAAAAAGAATGCAAAGCAATCCAATTAAGGAGTGGAAGAACCTTGGTAAATGACAAAGAGACTACCAAGAAGCTAGCTGAAAATAATGAGGCTAGCAGCAAGGAAAAAGTGACATTCAAAGCCAAGCAAGACCAAGAGGAGCTCAAGGAGAAAGAGGAACAGCCACAAGTTTCAAAGAAGGGAAAGCAGGCTATTGAGGAACATTTACAAGCACAGAGGAAAGAAGTGAAGCCATACACTTCCTCCATTCCATATCCTCAAAGGTTCAACAGAGAGCTTAAAGATCAACAGTTCCCTAAGTTCCTAGAAGTGTTTAAGAAGCTAGAGATTAATATCCCACTTGCTGAAGCTCTGGAACAAATGCCTCTATATGCAAAATTTCTCAAAGAGCTTATCAACAAGAAGAGAAGCTGGAATGAAAAAGAAACAGTGATCTTGACACAAGAATGCAGTGCAATGATCCAAGAAGGCATCCCACCAAAACTTAAAGACCCTAGGAGCTTTTTCTTACCTTGTACCATTGGTGACACAATCATTGACAAGGCACTATGTGATTTAGGATCCAGTATTAACCTTATGTCTCTGTCCATGATGAGAAGGCTATCTATAGAAAAAGTGAAGCCTACACAGATTTCATTGGATCTAGTGGATAGATCTCTGGTAATTCCCAAGGGGTGATTGAAAATCTCTTGGTCAGAGTGGGAAAATTTATATTTCCAGCAGACTTTGTAATCCTAGACTTAGGTGAAGAGGGGAATGACTCTATTATATTGGGAAGACCTTTCCTGGCCACAGCAAGGGCCATCATTGATGTTGAACAAAGAGAAATGACTTTGAGAGTAAATGATGAGAAGATCACTCTAAATGTCTTCTAAGAAATACAGCATACTGTTGAAGAGAAAAGCTGCATGAGGGTTGAAGAAGAAAATATACATTGGGAAGAAAAAGCCAAGGAGACACTCCTCAACTCACCTGTGAATCAAGAGATGGACAGTGGAGAAGGAAAAGAGGGTAAGGAACATGAGAAGGATAAAAAGAGAAAACAGGAAGAGATTGAAGATTTGATCTCTGGGAAGGAAGTTCTTGACATTAAATCTGATGTAAAGACAGAAGAGCCACCAAAGAAAGGAAAGAAGAACAAGAAAAGAGCTCCAAAAGGGTGGAAGAACAAAAGGATACTAACTGAAAGATTCTCAAAAGGGGACAGAGTAAGATTGATATACCAGCAGTTGAAGACAGATCCACAAACTGATGATTACTACACGATCAACAAGATACTCTCATTGGAGCATGTGGAGATTGGCCATCAGCGCACAGGAAGAAGGCTCACAGTGAGAGGAGACAAACTGAGGCACCACAATCATCAACCACCCTAACAAGGGACCAATGTCAAGCTAGTGACAATAAAAGAGTGCTCCATAGGAAGCAGCCCATGATTTAATATTCTTGCTGTTATTTTAATTTCAATAATTAATGGTTCGTCTAGCATAAATTTGAGCTTTCATGAGTGGATTTAATAACTGCACACATCATTTTGAAGCATATGTTTGACTCCTAAGTTTGGTGTGCCTAAAGGCACTTTAAAAATAGCTTTTTATGCATAATTGATCATAGAACCATTTTGGAATATATACTCATTCATTTTGTTTAAGTATATAGCCAAATCTTATGTTTGGTGTCAACAGATGCTATGAATTTTAAGAAAATCATTTTTACTCAAAGGCTCAAATTCATGAATAGATCAACCATACATTGCATCATTTCATAAGTATGGTAGCAAATAAAATGTTCCTTATAATGAATATACTAATTATGATAGATATTCATTGGATTTTATATGGATCATTTGAAGAAAACAAGTTTGGTGTTCACCAAAATCTTGTTCAATTTCTAAGGGGCAAGATTGGTTATTCATAAATGAGGAACACATAGCAACACATGGATAGAAATGGTGAAATTTGAAGAAAAGGACAAAAGGCATGCACGGTTATCACAAGATGAAAAAAGGAGTCACATGTGCTTAGGGAAGTGTGCTCTCTTGGAAACAAAATCTACATGGTTTAACACCTAGGAAGCCGAACCACATGACCAATGAGGGAGTGATCCTTGTCTTCATCCATATCTACATGCAAGCTGTCCATTCCATGAACTTTCAACAATGCTTTGCTCAATCCTCATCTTTCCTTGCTACTCAACCGAATCCTCCAACTTTTTGCTTTGTTTCATGCCTTGGCTATAAATTGGCAGTGATACTTTCGGTGCTCACATATCCTTGCTTTCTCCATATAAGACCTCCTCATCTATTTACCCTTGTTTCATTCATAAACTCCTCCCAAACACGTTACAGCAGCCCGCTCTTACCCAAAGACATCACACAATACCCAACTTCTTCTCCCATTTTTAACCGTGCCTCAACCAACTTTCACCCTTATTTCCCCCTTCCTCCCTTCTTAATTTATGGCTTCATCAAGTTCTAGAAGAATGAAAGGAAAGGAACCAGCTGTAGCTGAACCACCAACATATGATACCAAGATATTTAAGTCTCAATTTCATGAATTAAGGTATTATAGGCTAATGGAATCAAAGAAAGTCATTCCAGAGATAGGGTTCATGCTGAAAGATGGAGAATATCCCATCATGAGAAGAATAACTGTGGAGAGGAGATGGGAAATTTTGTGTGAACCTCTTACAGACATCAGTGCAGTTATGATAAAAGAGTTTTATGCAAATGCTGTGAGGTCAAGCAAGGACAGCCCTCCCTATAAGAGTTATGTTAGGGGGTTGAGGTAGATTTTAGCCCATCATCCATCATGAGAGTCTTGCAGATAAGAGTGATAACCTATGGAGAACCCAGCTTTGATGACAGAATGCAGGATGAAAGTGATCCTGATGAGATACTAAATGGCTTATACTTTGAAGGCAAAGACTAGAAAAGAGACTCAGAGGGAGCTCCAAGCCACTTGAAGAGAATGGATCTCATACCTGAAGCCAAAGGTTGGTATGAGATAGTGAGAAGATTCATCCTCCCTACTGCAAATACATCTGAAGTCACAATAAAGAGAGCAATTCTGACAAATTGCAACCTGAGGGAAGGAGAAATCAATATTCCACAGCACATAGCAGATAGCATCCAAGAGATGGCTGAGGACACTGGAAAATCAAGTAGGCTTGGTCACCTAAGCACTATTCTGAGGCTGTGCAAAAGAGCAGGAGTACTCTTTGAAGATGAAGATACAGAGAAGGTAAAAGGAAGTAGAGGTGTCACCAAGCAAAGCATGGAAGGTGTCACTGACACTGACAATCAGCAAAAGAGAAGAGATCAAGGAAGAAGGAGAAGACCACAAGTGGAGGGGGAACAAGCTCCTAGTGCAATGGACCTGAGCCAAATGCAAAGAGCCATTGAAGAAATGTCTCAACAATACATGAGAGCACAGGAGCAACAACAGGAGCAATTTTTGAAACAACTAGAGCAGTACTTGAAAGCCTAAGAGAAACAAAAGCAGTGGCAGCAGAAAATGATGGAGAAGCAAGAAAGCTTTCAACCCAAGATGTTGGATCAACAAAGAGAGTTTCAAGCAAGAATTCTTGAGGGGCAAGGGAACCAATCAGCAAACTTTCAAGAATCATTTAATAGATTGTCCCTACGACAGGCCAAGTATGGGGAGTACACCCAAAATCTCTACGAATGGAAGAACATATATCATACAATCGAAGAGCATAGGAACTTGGACAGAATAGAGTATGATATAGCAACTCAAGCAAAGTTGGACTATGTAGTCCATAGCATGCCAGTATTGAACCAACAAATCAAGCCATTTGAGCAATGCCAAGAATTGGTAGACCATCAGAGAGCACAAGCCAATAAAAATACAGCACACATGCAACAAGGATTGAAGGATGCTGGGCTCTGGGGTCAGATAGACCACATTTGGGATCGAAGATGTCCTGTTGAAGAACCCCAAGAAACAAGCAAAATAATAAATGAGATCATCATTATATAAGTCATTTAATTTGAAATAGCATAATTTGTGATTATAATTAATATATATATTGCCCACAAATAAGTTAGGAAATCAAATAATTTCCTAACAATCTCCCACTTGGGCTATACATATATTATTTCTTGACATAATCACATCTTTATAAACTTTATGCGCGCATCTGAATGCTATTTCTCTCATTACTTTAACAATCTGGTCCGTCTCATACATTAGATATGGAACTACCGTAACTTTTATCACATTAAATGCCGTGACTAAACCACGCCAATAACCATCCTAATATACTTAACGACATAGATCAAATTTGGATGAGTAATATAGAAATTACATGCCAAGTAATCTCATGCATGTCTATTTCCAGCTGGTCCAACTTTATTGAGATCAAACACAATACAAATATTACAAAATGAACATTTCATATAACATGAAATAAACCATCAACTTAATTCTGCAGAAAAATAACTCAATATCTGTCATAGGACATATAGCATAAACTCCCACTAAACCAAGACATCACAACTATTGACACCCATCCGAGCAGTGTGCTCATGAAAGACTTTAAGGATCAATCCCTTGGTTAATGGGTCTGCTAGCATATACTCTGTTCCTATATGTTCTATGGAAATCTGTTTTTCTTGAATTTTCTCCTTGACAACTAAGAACTTGATGTCTATATGCTTCGATTTTGCCAAGCTCTTATGTTGTTGGAGTATAATACTGCTGACTTGTTGTCACAGAATATCTTTAATGGCTTTTCAATGTCATCTACTATACGAAGCTCAATGACAAAGTTTCGCAACCATATGCCATGTTTGGATGCCTCAAAGCAAGCAACATATTCTGCCTCCATTGTTGAGGAAGCTACAAGAGTCTGTTTGTTAGACTTCCATGCAATAGCTCCTCCAGCCAAAGTGAAGATACAGCCTGAAGTTGAGCGTCTACTATCTTGGCATCCCGCAAAATCGGAATCAGAATACCCAATGATCTCCAAATTTTCTGATCTCTGATAAGTGAGCATGTAATCCTTTGTTCTCTTCAGATAACGCATTACGCGTTTAACAGCTATCCAATGATCCATGCCCGGATTGCTCAAGTATTTACCCAACACTCCCACTATAAATGATAT
Organism: Arachis ipaensis; assembly: GCF_000816755.2. Taxonomy (NCBI): domain Eukaryota; kingdom Viridiplantae; phylum Streptophyta; class Magnoliopsida; order Fabales; family Fabaceae; genus Arachis; species Arachis ipaensis. Next base: position 70,683,394 of record NC_029792.2, read on the forward strand.
ATCGGGATGTGTGCAGACTTGAGTATACATTAAATTCCCTAGTGCTAATGCATAAGATTTATCATGTATTGCTGTCTTCTCAAAATCATTTTGGGGCATTGTTTGAGACTAAACTTGTCTCTTTTAGCTACGGATGTGTCCATTGGTCTACAACTTTTTATGCCATATCTACTTAAAATCCTTTCGATGTAGTTCTTTTGTGATAATCCAAGAATACCTTGAGAACGATCTCTTAGTATCTTGATTCCTAATACAAAAGAGGCATCACCAAGATCTTTCATTTCAAATTTGTTCGATAGAAATTTCTTAGTTTCATGCAACAAGCCTATATCGTTGCTGGCAAGTAGAATGTCATCAACATATAAGACCAAAAAAAAGTATTTACTCCCACTGAACTTGCGGTATACACATTCATCTATAATATTTACCTCAAAACCATGAGGTAATGACTTGATGAACTTGTGATACCATTAACGGGAAGCTTGTTTGAGACCATAGATGAATTTTCTCCTTTCTCTATTGGATCTCCTTAATGACACTTCTTGAGGTTGTTGAGCTTGCTGTATGGGTTGGGATTGAGGAGGATTCTCATTATTTTCCTATACTGTAGCAGAAGAGACAGTAGGGAATGGGCCACATATATTGGTATGTATCAGTTCTAAGACATCTTTAGCTCTCTCGGCACCTAATTTCCTTTCGTTTGTCCTTTTTCCCTTTATGCACTCAATGCAGACTTCAAAGTCCGCCAAATTTAGGGGTCCAAGAATTCCATCCGACATGAGCCTCTGAATTCTCTGTTTAGAGATGTGACCTAGGCGTTTGTGCCATAATGATGCCGAATTCTCATTTAGTTTTCGTTTTGTACCCGTTTGCAGTATTTCATTATTATAGGAATTAAAGTCAAGCCTATATAGATTATCCACCAAATGACCAAAGCAAATATTATTCGAATTATAGAAGAGACTGACTTTATCGTCTCCGAACGAACAAAAATAACCTGATTTGTCCAAACGAGAAACAGAAACCAAATTCCGTCTAAATGACGGTACATAAAATGTCTCTAATAAATCCAAGTAAAATCCACTCGTGGAACATAATCTAAAGGTTTCTATAGCTTCGACTTCAACTATATTGCCGTCTGCCACATAGATGTATCTTTCAGCATCACTTGGCGGTCGTCTCCACAGGCAACCCCTTCTTTACACGCCATGTGGCATATTTGGTACAATCCTTCTTCATGTGTCCCACCTTCTTACAGAAGAAACAAGTTGAAACTTGATCTTGTTTCTTAGCCTTTTTTTGCTAAGAAGGCACATCCGCAGTAGTATCACGCTTTCTTTTATACTGAGAAGATGAAGCCATGTGAGCACTTTCAGTCTTATCTTGCTGTAGCCTCTCTTCTTCTTGTACACAGTGAGATATAAGCTCATTTAAGGACCAAGTGTCCTTCAGAGTGTTATAACTCACTTTGAATTGCCCAAAGTGTGCAGGAAGGAAAATCAAAATGAAATGCACGAGTAAATCTTCAAACAACTCTAACTTTAGTGCTTTCAATTTTGAAGCAAGATGAGACATTTCTATAATGTACTCCCTTATGTTCCCTTTACCTTTATACCTCATGGAGGCAAGTTTGCTCAAAAGGCTACTTGCCTCCATCTTTTCATTCTTAGTAAAGAATTTTTCAACATCTTTCAGGAACTGTTTGGCATCTTTATCCTCAGTAATTGAGCCCCGAAACGCCTCAGGAATTGAGCGTTTTATGATCATAATGCTCATTCGATTGGATCTCTCCCACTTCTCTATTTTAACCTCATTGAGGTTTTCCGGAGTGGAAGTGGGTTTCTCCTCTCGAAGAGCTATATCTAGATCCATACAACCGAGGACAATCTCCACGGTATCTTTCCAAACTTTAAAGTTTGAACCATTCAGCATAGGAATACTGCTAATTTGTGTAGAAACATTGGTAGCTAAAGCCATAGTTTCTGGATTAGAACAAAAAGAACATGCAGTAAATATTAGTTAATTAATGGGTAAAAAATCCATATTGAGATATCCAGCACAACATTAATTTTCAATCTTTGGATAGAAAAATTAACTGTAAGTGATACTCTCATTGCAGTAATCAAATATTGTCAAAATTCCTGTCACACATTAACCCTTTCTTTGGACCGACTTAATGCGCACATGAAAACTTAAATTTCACAACCTATTTATTACCGCATATATTTTCTATTAATTGGCCAAACAATAACCTTCCTTTGGGCCGACTATTGACCGCATAATTAATAGAAAATAAACAGAAGTGTGCAATGCTTATTATTTGGCCAAACAATAAACTTCCTTTGGGCCGATTATTGTTCGCATAAATAATAAGTATTACTTTATTCTTAATTAGTTATACCCAAACATGTATTTAATATCAATATGTGTATGTAATTCGGCCAAATATAGACCTTCCTTTGAGCTGACCAATATTCGCATGAATTACATAACACCATATTCCTTATGTTTTGAATAAATCAATTTTCACAAAAGAGGCTACTTTGGCAGCATAATGTTCAATCAATTTGTTCCAAAACCAAATCTTTATAATAGATGGGTATAATAATCCAAATTGTTACTAGTTTCCTTATGTAACAATTAAATAATATTTTTTTTATTGAAGCGACAAATTTTAGCTTCTGCGTTCACGTTGGAGAAGGCTAATTACAGTTGAGAAATTAAGTAAGAAAATTATTCCTCTTCTACCAATTCTATCCTTCATTTTCTTCTATAAAAATGATGTAAGTAACCATATAATTTTGACAATAATTCTTTGTATATGTTCTTGGTTCCAATTTATTTTTTCATCAAAATCTTTTAGATTTGTTACAATCACTGCCAAGATAAATATTTTAATTTTTTTATTACTTTTAGTACTCTCTTTCATATTTTGATTTTTATGTTTTTTATTGTTTTTATTTATATATAAATATTTTTTATATTACTTTTGTATTTTGATATTATTTTTTTAGTGTTCTGATGTCATATTTTTATTGTTTTTTTATTTATATGACAACTATGGTTGATATAAATTTTATTTACTTCTTATTGTAATTTTTTTGTTCATATGATATATGTTGTTAGTTGTAATTATTATATTCTATGTTTGTACGAAATTTTTTTGTTTTTTTATTGTACTTTATTTTTGTTTTTATTATATACTAATTATAAAAATTTATAGTCTAAAATGATACTAAATTAAAGAATAATAACGGTACTAAAATAATATAGAACATTTTTTTTTTGTTTAACATTATAAAATGTATAGTACTCTCTTTAGTATTTTTATGTATTAAAATATATTTTATCAAATTTTTATATGTTACTTTAATTTAGTAAATAAATATTAATTTTATTATAAAATAAATTAATAAGATTTATTCATATATCTAAAATAAAATAATAGAATAATATAAAAAATTATTTAAATTGATGTCTCTTTTAGTAATTTTTCATCTAAAAGTGATTTTGAGTAGTATTTTCCAAACATAAATCACGTTAAAGCAAACTTACTTTTCATCAAAATCAAGTTTACAAAATCACTTCTATACAAACTCCAGTCTACAAACTATAATCAAACACACACTTAGTTTTGCGAGAAGCTGATGTCAAAACTTCAACAACAAGTTGTGACGGGAAATTCTCTTCTAATTGGAAAGTCCCATTTAGAATAAAGGAGGTTTTTGGCAAATGAGCTTATAAATTGGAAACTCTGTTAGGAGAAGAGATCCCACGAACCTAGCATGCTAGCTATTTAAGAGAGTATTTTTCTTAGTTGCATAAAGAGGTTTTTAGCTTTCTCGCCCTTAAAGAGATAGATTTTTCCTTCATTCTCCTTCACTAATGCCACTAGCTCGGTAATTCTGTTTTTGTTGTCATTCTTATTTTTATCTAAGTTTTCAATCTTATAATCAAGGGACTTCTTGGTCTTAGTTGAATCCTTAATCTCTTTGGCTTGATTCTCAACTTTTTTCTAAAGGTCCTTACATTGTGTAGATAAGGACACGATGCTTTTGGTTTTTTTTTCTTTTTTCATCAATAAATTCTCGCATATAGAAATCTTGCTGGCCTTATTCTCGAAGTCCCTACAATATATTGCTACTCAAAACAACATCCTTTGAACCCGTACCAGGTTGTCAGTAGGAAGGCCATGTAAGATTCTCTGTATTTCTGCATTCATCAGGTATTGACCAATGAAAGCAGAAGAATCAAAATCTTTCTCTATACACTTTTGGAGCTGCTACTAGCTTTTACATTTTTCCTTCCCTTTTTCTTCTTCTGCGTTGAGGACATGGAGACGGCGAGTTCTCGACATTGATTTTTTCTTCTCAAAATTATGCGCTAAGGAGTTGCAGACAAATTAGCCTTGCTTCTTTGACACATCATGAGGAGTAGGATCAGAAGGAACTTTACACCTTAGTGGCACTAAGGTTGTGAATCCGTCAGCCAATGTCACTGCAAATACCCAAGTATACAAATCTATATCATGGGAGGCAGTAACAGTTTGAGGCGGATAGACACGAATAGGCTTAGAATCTGTTTGACAGCTGGATGAAGGTTTGTTGCGCATCATTTTTCTTGAAAATTTTGACAAAAAGTGCCACTGATTATTTACTCATCTACATTAAATTAAAAAGGTATTTTGAGTATGTAAGTAAAAATGTGTAGGAAAAACATGTTCATTCACTATTAGAAATTAGGGCAAGTGAAAAAATAGTGACATTCTTTGTAAATCCCAGGAAAAATAAAATGTGGTATGATTTAAAATAATAGATATAAAATTTCAGAAATACTCAAAGAAGTGTTACTAGAAAAAACATTTGGGGCATACAAATATGAGTAAAATAATTAGAAAGGAAAGAAAGTAAGACGTACCTCGGAAATGAAAAAATTTCACACTGGAAAGTTTAGAGGAATGGAGGAATATGGACGAAGTAAGATAAGGGAGAAATAGAATTTATTTGAAGGATTGAAAAGATATGATTGATGGATAAGAAGTGGCTTTTAAATTAGGGGTGAGCAGGGGGTATGTTTGGATTTACGGTAAAATTATAATTGAAGCGATTAAAATGTAATTGGTTTGGATTTGTATTAACTAAACCAAACCGATTAAAAATGGATTGATTCGGTTTGGGTAATTAAATACCCGATAACTTTAAAATTCATAAAAAAAAATCAAATTTTTATCTAAAAAATTCAATAAGTACAATAAACATGTAACATCAATAGAAATAATCCAAACATGTTAAACACCAAATACAGTAAAAACTAAATTCATTAAAATCTAAACATATTAATAATGAATAATCATTGTATAATGAAAAAGTCATATATATTTTTTTATTTTTTTATTTAATTAATATATAATCGGGTTTGCGGATTGATTCGGGTTTCGCACTCTCAAAATCGATACCCGAATCAATCACTAACAAAAACTATCGGTTTAGTTCGGGTTGGATCCGATTACCCGTTGATTTTAGAATCAATTTAATCGGTTCGGTTCGGGTTTGGACGGGTAATCGGGTACCCGCTACCCGTGCTCACCCTATTTTAAATGCAACCGCTTAGGAAGTTGTGTTCGAATAAATTAAAAATATTAAATGAACCATTGGCTTTGAAAAATGGAACTGAACTGTTTTGGCGATAAAGAATCTGGTCCAGGAAAAACCATTAACGGTCTCAAAGATACAAAGATCTTCTTTTAATAAAGAATTTTTTTCATATTGAATGTAATTCCAGAAATTAAAGAAAAATGTATAGACTGCCAAATCAAAGGCGTATCAAAGTCATTTAATGATATGTTTAAAGGCATAAAGTCGTTATGCAAGAATGATTTTATAAATAAACATGGTATGACTTCTAACATTATCGATAAGGTAAGTTTGACTTACACTCATTTAAGCATCGAAATATTTTTGTAAGTGCAAATTTATGTCGTTCAGCAAACAGCTGGTGGGATTCCTGGTTCACGATAAGGTGAGTACATATCCTTTAAAACAAAAGTATTATATTCAGATGGATTGGTAGTTTGGTAAACAACCGTGGTAAGATAATTTATTTTTCTAACGAAGGAATCAAAACATAAACAAACCAAATTCCTAGAGAAAAAAAAAAGGACAATTCCACAACTAATAATTAAAATAAATGATCAATACGATTATATATCCTTTAAATTTATTTTTTAATCAGTCTTTTATTAAATGAATTTAAAAAACTAAAACACAACAGTTAAATACGATGTTTTTCACATTCTTTTTAAATTTTAAAATACAAATGTTAAAAATACTAAAATCGGGTAATTTAAATTTAATTCAAAAATAAAAATAAAACCCAGACAAATCTCAAACACACATTGCTACCTTGATTTTTGTTTTGATTTTTGATGTGTCTTCTTATGGAGGTACGAATTTGGTACGTCGGCCTTCTTTTTGGCACCGAAATGCCGAAAATTTGTTTGGCTTATTAGTGTGCCTTTTTATTGAGGAGTCATTAGATCTTTTATATTTTTTAATCCAACGATCAAGATCATTCTAAATGTAATTTGATGTGATTGATTAGCTAATATTTTTTTTGCAGTTTTTATGTCAATGGGATTACTTTAAAAATATTATTTTCTTGATAGTTATTATTGTTATATAAAAAATATATGTGGGTTTATATCAAAAGATTAGAAATATGTTAGTTTAAATTAATTAGAATTAAGTATCTCCTTAAATGCCACCTTCAGCTCCTTCAACCTTTCACCAGCGAAACCAAACCGTCCATTCCTCATCGCTTCCCTAACACTCTCCAACATCTTATTCGCCGCAAGAATTATCCTCACAAACCTTAACAGCTCCCTCTTTACCCTCAACTCCTCCCTCTTCTTCCTAATCTACGCCACAAGCTCGCGTACCCCAGCATCAACCATCTGGTCAGAGATGAGCTTGAGGACTCCAGCGAGATCGTCGGAGAAAAGCTGGAACTGGGAACCGACACCATTGGCGAGAGAAAAGAGTGGCTCAAAGTTGTCGCAGTGGGAGAGAATGTAGGATTGGACCTTGGATCGGATCTAAAAGAAATGCGATCCTAGTAGCTGGATGAGGAGGCAAAGATTCAGTGTGGAGAGCAGCATTGTTGGATCGGAGAGGTCGTGTGTCCAGAGGAGATCTCGGGCGTTGATCGCATCAAAAATTGAATCCATCGGATGGTTCAGAGAGAGGGAGAGATTGAGGGTGCCGGCAGCTATGGATTCCAATTCCATTCCTCTCTCTTCTTCTCCACCATTTTTCTAACCATATTCTCTTTCTCTCTCTTTGTCCCTAATTTTATACAAATTTGAAACAGATTCAGAAATAAGTTTCTATTCACTGAAAAGCGACCAGTTTTAGGTACCTTTTGATAGAATTGATGGACAGAATGATCCTATGATTTTATTTCGATTCTATTTCTATCTCTGTTGAGGTCTTGAGGATGTAAAAGATTTGGGAACCAGAAATTTCGGTGTTGACAGGCTCGAAGAACGAGCCTTCTCCACCACCATATTCTCTTTCTCTCTCTTTGTCCCTAATTTTATACAAATTTGAAACAGATTCAGAAATAAGTTTCTATTCACTGAATTCACTGAAAATTTAGGTACCTTTTGATAGAATTGATGGACAGAATGATCCTATGATTTTATTTCGATTCTATTTCTATCTCTGTTGAGGTCTTGAGGATGTAAAAGATTTGGGAACCAGAAATTTCGGTGTTGACAGGCTCGAAGAACGAG
>NC_029792.2:70692844-70694052 GCF_000816755.2 Arachis ipaensis
GTTAAGTTATTAAAATTTTTTTAATGAGATGCATGTAAAATGAGTTTTTTTTTTATATTTAAATTAAATAAATATAAAATTTACGAAAATAAATAAAATACAGCATAATTACATAAATATACGATATGCACGAATTGGTGGCTCAGTATCTGAGATATTTGAAACTATCAATTTAAGACTGTTAATTTTTTTGTTGCCCACGGTATCCCCCAACCCGACAGGTTAAGAACTAATCCGTCGCGAATCTGAGCTCCATTAAAGGGTCTGTCGCTAGCCAATGGGTTGCTGCATGCACAAGACGAGTGAGCTGACCACTCGACTAACCCAAGTTGGTTAAAAAAATTGTCAATTTAATATAACAAATTTGATAAGGTTTTTCATCTACTCTATTATTTGAAATGTTTAAATTATATCGTTCAAATTATATTAAATTTTTTAAACTTAAATTATATATCATTTAAATTTTGTTTATCAAAATTTTTAAATTTATTATGGTTTTATTTTTTTTCAAATTACGTGAATTGAATTAAAACTATCTATTAAAACCGTCTATCACCCATATTAATTGAAACGTTCACATATATGGAATGAATTGTTATAAGTATTATTTATGATTATTTTAAGAGAGTACTATGTTTAATAAAATTATTGTCTTCTAGATATTATTGTATGATATTATTAGATTAATTTTATATTGTATAGATAATATCTTATCATACCAACGTAGAAGATGGCGTTATTAGATTAAGTATGCGCGTAGGATGTAACCAATTTATTTTTATACGTGCATGATTTAAAATATTAATTATATTAATTATTATACCTGACATTTTACACCCAAAGAAAGTTGAATATACACCTAAACATCTATCCCTTGATAATTTATCCCTAAAACCCTAAAACCTAAACCATCAAGGATAGGAAAAAAAAACCTAAAATTCTAAACCCTAAACCCTAAATCATGAATCATACGCCATAAATCCTAAATACTAAATCTTAAATCTTAAACCCTAAATTAGTAATTTTTAGAGTAACTTGATTAAATCTTAAACTCTAAACTCTAAACCATAAACCTTAAATCCTACACCATAAATCCTAAATCCTAATCCTAAACCTTAAGTTCTAAATTAACTTTTAGAGTAACTTAATTAATTATATATATATATAGTTAGTGATTCTGTTACATTAATTTTATTAATTATAGTTAA
>NC_029792.2:70697737-70698189 GCF_000816755.2 Arachis ipaensis
ATAATAAGATGCTATGAAAAATTAGTATTTTTTAGATTAATTTTATTAAATTGATAGGTATTATCGTTGACTTGAGAAATAAATTAAAAATGAAAAAAAATATATGTAGTAAGTTCTAAGGTTCAAATGAAAGGATGGACCTATATCAAGGATAAGAACAAGGAAAAAAAAACCTAAAATTCTAAACCCTAAACCCTAAATCATGAATCATACGCCATAAATCCTAAATACTAAATCTTAAACCCTGAACTCTAAATTAGTAATTTTTAGAGTAACTTGGTTAAATCTTGAATCCTAAATTCTAGCCATAAACCTTAAACCCTACACCATAAATCCTAAATCCTAATCCTAAAACTTAAATTCTAAATTAACTTTTAGAGTAACTTAATTAATTATAGTAATATATATATAATTAGTGATTCTGTTACATTAATTTTATTAATTATAGTTAA
>NC_029792.2:70698624-70700474 GCF_000816755.2 Arachis ipaensis
ATATATATATTGAAAATTAGTGATTTGTTAAATTAATTTTATTAATTATAGTTAAATGATAGGTATTATCGCTGACTCGAGGAATAAATAAAAAATGAAAAAATATATGTAGTAAGTTCTAAGGTTGAAATAAAAGGATGGACGTATATCAAGGATAAGAAGAAGAGAAAGAAACCCTAAACCCTAAATCTTATACACTAAATCTCTAATCCTAAACCCTAAATTCTAAACCCTAAACCATAAATCTTAAATCTTAAATCCTAAACTCTAAAAAATTAATAAAATATTAATTTTTTATAGCATCTTAATTAATAAAAAATATTAATTTTTCTCATTAATAAAATTACTTAAAACAGTAATTAATTTCTTAAATTATGTTACTGTAAGTCTGTAACTTATAAAATTACTCTAAAAAATTATTAATTTTCACATGACATCTTACTATCATTAGTAAAGTTATTAATTTTATAAATCCTACATTACGTTTAATTTTCTTGAAAATTTTACTTTTTTACGTTAGATTAAAATTTATTTTCTATCTACTAATTTTGTCCTTCATTATTCATATGATTAATTTTATTATTTTTTTAAAATCAATTTTACAAAATTAATTCTATACAAACTCCGGTCTACAAACTTTAATCTGAACACACTTTAACTATAATTAATAAAATTAATCTAAAAAAATTAATTTTCCAAAGCATATGACTCATAGTTAATAAAATTAATATAACAAATAGAATCTACACATTTGCTACAGGAAGGGTGAGAGGCATTTTGGTGGCTAATTCCGTTGTGATGGCCCACCACATTCTCCCCTGTTCTGCAATGTTTATCGAAGAGTTGAATCTGGGTACGATTCTTTCATTTCAAAATGGAATTACATAAATTTCACTTAAACTTTAAATCTTCCCGTCAACTGTCCACTAGTCAAGTGCAAAAAAGTGAAACACAGTAGAATTACGCAACGCATTTTATGGTTATCGCTGGGATTGCTTCGGAATTTTGAACTGGAACAGTAATCTGCTTCTAGAATTTTGTTTGATTTGGGGGTATTGGGACTTTTAGAAATTTCAAAAAATTGGAATAACATGGATCGTATTGAGCATTCTTCCAAAAGGGATTATAGTGGTCAATTAGTAGAAGATGGAGGTTTTTATGGAAATGGGAGACCTACAAAGTGTGGTGGTGGGTCAAGGAATTCAAATCCTATTGGTGGCGCCAGCTCGAGGAACACTAGCCCTTCGCGGCAGAAGATTGTTAAAACAAAACCAAGGATTTGGATGAAGAAACACTTGCTACATTTGGTAAAGCAGTGGACTTTGACGGAGTTGGGGCAGTGGACGGGCTTGCCGGATAAGACGCTGCCGAAGCCACCATGGCTGAGTGGGGAGAAGGAGTTGGTAGTGCGACGACAGAGCGAGTAGGAGAGGCGGTAGGGAGGTTTCTGTCGTTGTCGGCGAACGGGAGAGATAATGAAAGGGGCGGTGCTTGCGACGGCAGAGAAAAGGAAGGAAGAGAAATTGGAGAAAAAGAGAAGCGGTAGTAATAATTAATAATTGACAAGTGAATAGATCAGGAGTACATATATAATTCTTTTGTTCATTAGCCTTTTCTTTTTGAGTACAAAGTACAAACATATCAAATTGATAAGTTAAATCTCTTTAAGTTGCTTAGCACCAACTTTATTTTTGAACGTGTTTGTTAAAATTTATTTTGACAGTAAAATATTATGTGTTTGTCATTATGTGCGTTTTGATTGTTTTTTAGTTATGAATTTTGATGTTTGAAGTTGTTTGTGAACTTTTAATATTAAATTATAGATAATTTATTTTGTGAAATTATAAAAT
>NC_029792.2:70700573-70702978 GCF_000816755.2 Arachis ipaensis
GGTTAAATCTCGGTCGAACCAATAAACTATTAAACCAATGACTTTACCGATTTATTGATCGGTCCAATTCTCGCAACCTTGTTAAATAATGAGTATAGCTAACTTTAACAATTAAGTTAAATATATTCATTTAAAAAATTAAAAAGGATCCCTTTATTTTATAAAGAATTGCAAAAAAAAGACTAAAAAAAACAAATAAACTTTTATTTAGTTTTCTCCCAGTTGAATGTTTTTTCCTCTTCTTTGGTTTAGAATTCCAGAATTAAACTTATGATGATTATTAAAAAATGAATTTACAGAAATTGTAATTTTATTGGATTAAGTATTCTTTAATAGAAAAACTATTATATGTTATCAATGTTTTTTTATGCTAATGTGTACTCAGAATAATGTGTTAAACCTATGACTGTATTTTCATTAACATAATGTATAAAACTTAGTACTGTATATATTACTTGAACCTAGCAAAAATTCTTGTCTCTGTTTATGTAAATAGTAGTTGTGTAAAATATTTTTGTGATATTATATAGAAGACTAAAAGGGAATAATAATTTTCAAAATACATAGTAGATAAAGAAAAAACAAAACACAATTAAGTGCTTTATGTCCAATAAGTAGCGCCTGCAATAAATCTTTACGATGAAGTTGTTTTCGTAAATTGGTTATAATTCTTGATAAATGAGAAAACATGTGTTAAACAAATAAACCATAGTTATCAGAACTGAATCGGCAATCAACCCGATCATATGATCGGGTTATTGGGTTATTGGTTTAACCGGTGAGTTATTAGTTCATCCGATTAATTTGGTCATAATCTAAAAAAATATAAAATTATATAAATAAAATTAAAATTATGTATTAAAAATTAAAATGTAAGTCTTTACAAACATAATAACAATAATCAAATATTAATTTTTAGACATAACTAATAATGTAAAAAGAGATAATAAACTAGTTTCTAATATAAATTTAGAGCATCAGAAAGACACAAACAGATTTGGAGTTTCATGTATATATTTATAGGACAAATTTAGAGTTTGATCAATATTTTTCTCATTTTAATTTGCATCTATATCTTCCATAAGAAACATTGCATTATGCAGAACATCAGAAATAGAGAAAGAAGAGTTTGAAGCTTCAAGAAATTAGTGAACTGAATTAAGTTCATCTTATTCTTCCATCAATGAATCAATTATACACACTTCTTAGAGGGATGCAAGAGTTTTATTTATAACAGAGTTAGAAAAGAGAGAAAGATCAGAAATCAGAAACAAATTCAACACAACAATAACAAGGATCAGTAACAAATTCAACTCAACTCAATTATCCAGCAACAAATTCTACTTCCAGTAATAACCACATTTATGATATGTTCAGCATCAAATTCAACTTACAGCTATGACAACAAATTCTACTTTCAGGCAGCAACAAAAACTTAAACTATGATAACTTTCAAGCAGCAACAAAAAAACTTCAATTCTCCAAATATGATTTACAGCAAATTAACATTAGCTAAATCATAATTTCAGCAACAAACTCAACTTTGAACAATAAATTCAAGATGTACTAACAATTTACAGCAATAAAATTGAAAGAGGAATAACAGGGCTGAAGCTGAAACTCACATAGGCAGAGAGACGAAGCAAGAGTTGATAGAAGACCCGGGCCGAAGCTAAAACTCTAAACCCAGACTCAGGGCCGAGGAAGCGTTGATGGCTCAAGCAGGAAGGCGAGCTTACGAACTATGACAGAGCGCGACAGTGCTTGAGGCGGCGACGCGAGCTTGAGGCGGCAGCGCGAGCTTGAGGCGACGCAAGGTTGAGGCGGCGACAGAGCTTGAGGGGGCGACCAGAGCTTGAAAAGCCGGCGACGGGCTTGAGGCACAGAGTGGCGAGAGAAGAGAGAGGTGAGATGGGTTCTGATTCTAGGTTAGGCCGTTAGGGCACCACGCAAAAGGGGTAAGTGAGGGAGAGAATAAAGAACGACACCATTTTAACAAAAAAAAAAAAGCATAATCCGGTCCGGGTTATATGAACTGGTTCAGGTCACCAATTTCATGAAATTCGGCCGGATCAACCGGTTTTTACCGGATTTATTGCTTAAACGATTCGACGAGTGGCTCGATCCGACCAGATGACCGGGTGACCGGATTTCCGGTCGAACCGACCGGATCGAGCCGGATTTGATAACTATGAAACAAACTAAAAGAATACTGCATCAAATATTCATCACATATCCAAAATAATATAATAGCGTGCAAAATACTTTAGAATATCCGAAACCCAACCAAATTTATTCAAATAAAAAAATCTAACAATAAGATTTTTTTATAAATTATAAAAATAATGTGTTAATTTTCAAAAGCATATTCAAACTTTAAAAGTATATCTAAGATTTAAATCTGA
>NC_029792.2:70704324-70707608 GCF_000816755.2 Arachis ipaensis
GGTTAAATCTCGGTCGAACCAATAAACTATTAAACCAATGACTTTACCGATTTATTGATCGGTCCAATTCTCGCAACCTTGTTAAATAATGAGTATAGCTAACTTTAACAATTAAGTTAAATATATTCATTTAAAAAATTAAAAAGGATCCCTTTATTTTATAAAGAATTGCAAAAAAAAGACTAAAAAAAACAAATAAACTTTTATTTAGTTTTCTCCCAGTTGAATGTTTTTTCCTCTTCTTTGGTTTAGAATTCCAGAATTAAACTTATGATGATTATTAAAAAATGAATTTACAGAAATTGTAATTTTATTGGATTAAGTATTCTTTAATAGAAAAACTATTATATGTTATCAATGTTTTTTTATGCTAATGTGTACTCAGAATAATGTGTTAAACCTATGACTGTATTTTCATTAACATAATGTATAAAACTTAGTACTGTATATATTACTTGAACCTAGCAAAAATTCTTGTCTCTGTTTATGTAAATAGTAGTTGTGTAAAATATTTTTGTGATATTATATAGAAGACTAAAAGGGAATAATAATTTTCAAAATACATAGTAGATAAAGAAAAAACAAAACACAATTAAGTGCTTTATGTCCAATAAGTAGCGCCTGCAATAAATCTTTACGATGAAGTTGTTTTCGTAAATTGGTTATAATTCTTGATAAATGAGAAAACATGTGTTAAACAAATAAACCATAGTTATCAGAACTGAATCGGCAATCAACCCGATCATATGATCGGGTTATTGGGTTATTGGTTTAACCGGTGAGTTATTAGTTCATCCGATTAATTTGGTCATAATCTAAAAAAATATAAAATTATATAAATAAAATTAAAATTATGTATTAAAAATTAAAATGTAAGTCTTTACAAACATAATAACAATAATCAAATATTAATTTTTAGACATAACTAATAATGTAAAAAGAGATAATAAACTAGTTTCTAATATAAATTTAGAGCATCAGAAAGACACAAACAGATTTGGAGTTTCATGTATATATTTATAGGACAAATTTAGAGTTTGATCAATATTTTTCTCATTTTAATTTGCATCTATATCTTCCATAAGAAACATTGCATTATGCAGAACATCAGAAATAGAGAAAGAAGAGTTTGAAGCTTCAAGAAATTAGTGAACTGAATTAAGTTCATCTTATTCTTCCATCAATGAATCAATTATACACACTTCTTAGAGGGATGCAAGAGTTTTATTTATAACAGAGTTAGAAAAGAGAGAAAGATCAGAAATCAGAAACAAATTCAACACAACAATAACAAGGATCAGTAACAAATTCAACTCAACTCAATTATCCAGCAACAAATTCTACTTCCAGTAATAACCACATTTATGATATGTTCAGCATCAAATTCAACTTACAGCTATGACAACAAATTCTACTTTCAGGCAGCAACAAAAACTTAAACTATGATAACTTTCAAGCAGCAACAAAAAAACTTCAATTCTCCAAATATGATTTACAGCAAATTAACATTAGCTAAATCATAATTTCAGCAACAAACTCAACTTTGAACAATAAATTCAAGATGTACTAACAATTTACAGCAATAAAATTGAAAGAGGAATAACAGGGCTGAAGCTGAAACTCACATAGGCAGAGAGACGAAGCAAGAGTTGATAGAAGACCCGGGCCGAAGCTAAAACTCTAAACCCAGACTCAGGGCCGAGGAAGCGTTGATGGCTCAAGCAGGAAGGCGAGCTTACGAACTATGACAGAGCGCGACAGTGCTTGAGGCGGCGACGCGAGCTTGAGGCGGCAGCGCGAGCTTGAGGCGACGCAAGGTTGAGGCGGCGACAGAGCTTGAGGGGGCGACCAGAGCTTGAAAAGCCGGCGACGGGCTTGAGGCACAGAGTGGCGAGAGAAGAGAGAGGTGAGATGGGTTCTGATTCTAGGTTAGGCCGTTAGGGCACCACGCAAAAGGGGTAAGTGAGGGAGAGAATAAAGAACGACACCATTTTAACAAAAAAAAAAAAGCATAATCCGGTCCGGGTTATATGAACTGGTTCAGGTCACCAATTTCATGAAATTCGGCCGGATCAACCGGTTTTTACCGGATTTATTGCTTAAACGATTCGACGAGTGGCTCGATCCGACCAGATGACCGGGTGACCGGATTTCCGGTCGAACCGACCGGATCGAGCCGGATTTGATAACTATGAAACAAACTAAAAGAATACTGCATCAAATATTCATCACATATCCAAAATAATATAATAGCGTGCAAAATACTTTAGAATATCCGAAACCCAACCAAATTTATTCAAATAAAAAAATCTAACAATAAGATTTTTTTATAAATTATAAAAATAATGTGTTAATTTTCAAAAGCATATTCAAACTTTAAAAGTATATCTAAGATTTAAATCTGACCGGGTGACCGTCGAACCGACCGGATCGAGCCGGATTTGATAACTATGAAACAAACTAAAAGAATACTGCATCAAATATTCATCACATATCCAAAATAATATAATAGCGTGCAAAATACTTTAGAATATCCGAAACCCAACAAACCCAACCCCGCTGGATGCAATGGGATTATCACACTCAAATATGACCCTGGTGTCACTGTTTCTCATATGACAATTAGGATACACACTTACAACCACATACCACATATTACTAGACATTTTTACAAAATTTATTGAAGAAAGGGAGGAGAAGAAGAAGTGAAATATTTGTGAAGAATACAAATGGTTGTAGATCCTTTTATAATTGTTCAAAATTTATCGTACTTTATCTTGTTTACAGTGCAAGCGAATTAATTTTTCTAATATCTCGTTAAATTGTAAATGAAATAAGTTTGTGCACATCTCATTTACAGTGTAAACAAGATATATATTGATTGTTGTCTTTCATGTATCACGTGTGTAAACATGATATGTGCAACTAGAGACGTGACTTTGTCTCGTTTACAATATAAATGACATATGTACAAGCTTATTTCGTTTACACAGTAAATAAGCTAAATAAAAAAAACACAAATTAATAAATAGGCTAAAAATTATCTATACCCGTAAATAAAATTTTAAATTATTTAAAAAATTCTTTCTTTTCAAACTATTTATTTAGATGCTATCATTTTGCCACTGTGGTGCTTTTTTTTTTATCCTGACTGAAAGATTTTTATCGGAAAAACGTTTCTAACAAACAAAATACTAATTTATAAACGGTTTACTATACAAGAGACGCTGAAATTGAACACAAATCTTTTTTTTTATTTGATAATTTTTTTTAATATTTATTAC
>NC_029792.2:70712065-70735405 GCF_000816755.2 Arachis ipaensis
AAAAAATTGAAAATGTATTGAAAATGTATTTAATAAATACATAATATTTAGAGAAAAGAATAAATTAGTTCTTGATCTTTTGGCCCGCGGATATTTAAGTTCTTGAGAATTTGAAAATATATTTAAGTCTCTGATCTTCATAGAACCTAGACATATCGATCCCTAAGTGCAAAGAACCAACTCGCTGGATGCGGAATAAAATGGGATTATCACACTCAAATATGACCCTGGTGTCACTGTTTCTCATATGACAATTAGGATACACACTTACAACCACATATCTACCACCACTAGACATTTTGGCTTATTTTTCGGAAGAAAACTGAAAAAAAAAAGTGAGATGTTTGCGAAGAATACAAAGGGTTGCACATCCTTTTATAGTTGCTAAAAATTTGTCGTAATATATCTCGTTTACACTGTAAACGTCATAATTCTTTATGTATCTCGTTACAGTGCAAACGAAATAAGAGTGCACGTATCTCGTTTATACTGTAAATGAAATAAACACGTCTAGTGTTTCGTGTTTTATCTCGTTTATAGTGTAAACGAAACGAGATAAGAGATAAGGTGCATTTTGGTAAAAAAAAAACTACAAATTACCTATTTTGGTAAATAAAACATTTGTTTTATTTATTTAAAAAAATTTGTCTTTTGAGATAGTGACTCGTTAGGATTTTCTAGTGCTTTGCTAGGATTTTTTTAATGGAGTTTACTATTGGCTGTCAAAACTCTTAAGTCAACTTGATCGGTTGTCTTTTCTAATTTTTCTAATTCTTTGACTTTCTTTTTCTACTCTCTTTAATCTTATTTCTGGTTTTCTGACCTTATTTAATGGCTAACCCTCATGCTACCAATAACAACTCCTAAGGTAATATTGGAGGGCATAGAGAAAACACAATTTGTATCCATGTTGAAGACATCAAGGTGTTAAAGCATGCACAAATAGTCTAATTGGGAGAGTCTTTGCAGACAAGCCTTTTGTAAGTCCTGAAAAAATTATAAAAGGATTAAATTGAAAAATCTATAATTGAGTTAAAATAGTTAAAATGTGTCCCGACGGGGTTAAAAATCGAGACTTAGAAATTTGAAAATTTAACTATCATAATTGGATTCAGTGGATTTTTCTAAGTGGAAAAAAGTAATCTTCTGCGGAAATATGCATAAAAATGCATACTGATAATTTAACCAGCAGTACCGACTTAAATCTGTCTGGCACTGCGAGTAAGGAAATTAATTTGTGAGTGGGCAAAATTAAAAAATTAAAAGTTATAGCTTGGGGAGTAAAATTATTTAAAATACGATTTAAAACTCTAATCTTAAAGATTTTGGCCCAAAGTTGGGCCAAACGCACCAAAAATTAGAAATTCGGCTTCATCGGGCTCAAGCCCAAGGAATAAGAGCCTTCCAAGAAGGCCATTCAGCACAAGCTCTTCTCATAATTGAAGGGGGATGCTGAAGTGAAGAGAGAAAGGGGAGAAGAGAGAACCCTAACCAAACACTATTCACCCTCACCTTTGATCGTCCATAACTTTTGATCCAGAGCTCCGATTGATGAGCCATTTGCGGCTATATCTTTCCACAGTAGTTCGTGTTTTTGGTTCATGGGATGTTGAATTATTGTGATTTTGGTTATTTATGGGTGCTCTAGTATGGATTCCAAGTGGGTTCCATCCAAATTTCGTGTGGGTTAAGATAATGAAGCTTTATCCCCTTTTTGATTTGCCAATTCTATAAATCCTAGATTGAAATTTGTTGAAATTATGAAATTAGATGAATTAGGCTTGTTGGAATTGATTGTGAGCGTGAGGTGGAGTTTGTTTGTCGTGTTATTGGTGTGGAGCTCTTGGATTGGTGATTACAAGGTTTCAAGGGTTTGGAACCGCCGACATTCAGGTACGAGTTTGAGTTTCAAGTAGGCATTATATAAAATTATGTGAAGCCTAGATTAGTTTTTCCTAGGATATGATTGAATGGTATTGATTGTATTTGTGATTAGTTGGTTGTGATTGATAATTGAGGATTTGATTGTTGTTGAGTTTGGGTATGAATTATGATGAGAATGTGGTATGTTGAATGAGAGATAGTGAGCATGATGTATGTTGATGATGATGTGGATTTATGAATGATTATTGATGAGTAATTATGATATGTTGGTGTTGATATGGCTTGATGACAATGTGATTAATTGAATGAAAGATTGGATATGTGTAATAATGATGATTGTTGAGGATTATTGATGCTGATGAGGATTGTTGTTGATTATTAGTATGGATGATGATTATGGATGCTTATTGGTGTTAATGATCATTGTTGATGATATATTGATAAATAATGCTTGTGATGAGTTGAACTTGTGCAAAAAAACGTTAAGATGCATTTCTTGGATTGAAAATTTTTGGGTTTGTTGATATATGAGTCGAGGAGATGGAAATTTGAGCAAAATAGGTGTGGAAAGAGTTGAAAGGTAATTGAGGAGTAATTGTACTGTGTAGTAGTGTCTTGATGTTGTTTTTGGGTATGGTTGAATTGATTTGTTTTGAGTTTTGGAAAGGTAGAGGACTTTGCAAAATTTAGGTAAAACCTTGTTTTTGATGAGCTTCAACGAGCCATAACTTGTCCTTCGGACCCTCAATTTTTTTTGAATGAAAGTTGGGTCCAAGAGGTTTACGCCGTTCAAAGAATGAATGAAAAATGATTTTTAACAAAAAAGTTATGCGCGTTTGAAGTTTGGTGCGAAAAACTGAATTCTGCAGCAAGACAGCTTTTTCTGAAAACTAGGTGGCATGTGTACGCAGAAACAGGCACGCGTACGTGAGGATGGGCATCTGACCAACACTCATGAGTATGCGACCTTGTCATGCGTACGCGAAAATGGCAATTTTACACCCTTGCGTACACGACCATTTGCATGCATACACGAGACCCCCCTTCTATTTCAAGTGTTCGCGTATGCAAAGTGGCTCGCGTACGCGACTTTGTCAATTTTACACTTATGCATATGCGAGGAGGGACATGCATACGCGAGACACCTATTTTTTTAAAAAATTTGACTTTTGTGTTTAACCACTTCTCTGGCTTTCTAAACCTCTAAAATTATTGTTTAGGATCTCCTAGCTAATAGTTGGGCTTTGGGATGAAGGAGAGGGCTTTGGGTGAATTTAAAAAGTTATTTTGTTATGAGTTTAGAGTCGGTGACCTAGGCTTGGAAAATCCTGTGGATGGGGTGACTTGTATAAATATGGTAGAGTGTTATGCTGATGATGAATGAGAAATGAATATGAATTGAGAAATGAATGAGGTTAAGAAATGTCTTATTTAAATGGTTTATGAGTTGGAAAGAACTTGAGAAACGAGGATGACTATGATGAGTTGAGAGTGAGCCAAGCACTATATCCTGGGGACATGGCTGAATAAGGAGTTTTGTCCTGGCAAGGACGGTGGTTTGATCCCGCTTGCCATGATTATGGTGCGTATGCAGGGATGGTGGTTTTATCCTGCTTGTAGTGAGGATAGAGGTTCTATCCCGCTCACGTATTGATGAATTATTGGCAAGGACGGTGGTGTGATCCCGCTTGCATGTTGTTTTGTGTTCCAAGCAAGGATGGTGGTGTAATCTCGCTTATTCGAGGTACCCAGCAAGGATGGTGGTTTAATCCGCTTATTGTGGAGGCAAGGACGGTAGTTTAATCCCGCTTGTAGATTAATTTGTGAATGTAACCCGAGCAAGGATGGTGGTGCAATCCCACTTGTTCGAGGTACTTAATAAGGATGGTGGTTTAATCATGCTTACTGTGGAGGCAAGGACGGTGGTTTAATCCCGCTTGCGTGTACCGGACAAGGATGGTGGTTAAATCTCGCTTGTTTATGGAACCTACAGATAAGGATGGTGGTTGAATCCTGTTTATCCGAGTCGGGTCTGGCAACATAACCGACGAGTGAGCTCATGGCCAGTAGGAAAGGCATGCATCATTTGCATTTATGTGACATTGTTTGGGTGTGTTTATGGCATATGTGGTTTGTGTATGTGATTATTATTGCTTAACTGCTATCTGTCATAATTGCTGTAATTGAATTTGGTTGTGCTTGAATTTCATTATTTGTGTTTGCTATTACTGATCTATTGTGAAACCACGTATGTGGATGTTGGGATGAAATAGGGAGAACTTGAGACCGAAAAGAAGCATTATGAGTGAAAGGTGAGGACTGATAAGAAATAGGCTAAGAAGGACTTGAGATTTGATGAAAAGAAAAAGAGCGAGTAAAAATCTGAGATGTATGAACCTAGTGAGTTACACTTAGCATACCTTACTGTTTTCTGATTTACTATACTTCTAGGCTTGGATTTCTGTCTGTTGAAGTTTTAGGATTACCTAGAGGATTCGTGTAGTCTTTATATCGTATCTGCTTTGGAACTATTACCCCTGGTGAGAACCCCGAAAGGGATGATGTTCTCACCTGTCTCAGAAATTTCCATTTTTCAGTTACTGGACGTGATACACCTCGTTAAGCGTGCTAGTTTCTCTCTGCAAAGCGAAGATTATCTTTTGGGGTTTTACTTTTGCTTAGATGTTANTATATACCGTCGGTTTTCGAGTATGATGTGATTTTTGATTATGTCTTTTCTTCATGAGCTCCTAGTATATCATATTCCTTCCATTATATATGTATGTATTTTGTTTTTAGAGGTAGTAACGCCTCACCACCGTTGATTTACGACCTAATCGTAAAGCTCTGTGTGGTAGAGTATTACACCTTTCTTACTGGGAACGATTGATAATGCTCTCAATGCGATTTGGAAGCATCCGGAGGGATTTTGAACGGTAACAAAAGAACACATTTCAATTTTTCTTTAATCGAGATATAGATGTTGAAAGGATTGAGAGAGGTTCTCCTTAGCTTTTCAGGGATTATATCCTCCGTGTTCAACAATGGACATAGGATTATAATTCAGAGGAGATTTCTATTTCAAGCTTCCTGGTATGGCTTCAGTTTTGGGGATTTCCAGAAAGCTTCAAAACATTGGCAGTAGGGAGGAGGATAAGGGGGAATGTTGGAAAGGTCATAGATGTTGGCATCTTTGATGTTCGAGGAAGGAGTCACGTGTTGTTAAGGTGAACGTGAAAATCAATGCTGATAAGAAAATTCAGGGTAACTTCAAAATCATAGGACCTAACAATAGAATGTTTTAGATAGTAGCCCAGTATAAAAGGGTGGGGGCAGTTTGTACTTATTGTGCATTGCTCGGTGACCTGATTGTCCCCAAGGGTGTATTGGTAAAGATTTTCTTCAATAAAATTGCGTTGCAAGTATAGCTCTACCAACAACAATCCTCAGGTATCAAATGTAGAAGAGGGATTTGGTTGTCACAAGTTCAACCCCAATAGAAATAACCGAAGTATTCAAACCTCGGGTCGTCTCACAAGAAATAGGCAAACATATGCTTCAACATTAGTTAGAAATCCGGGGTTGTGAGTTATGAGCATGAAAATAAATGGGAATCTTAACAAGCAAGTAATCTTAAATTGCAACAAACTAATTCAATTAACTAAGCAAAACATGAGCAATTCCAATGAATAAGTAACATTCCACTTAATTCTATTATAAACCAAACAAGTAACTATAACTAAAGCAAATAATTGAGAAAGTTGGTTTTCAAATATGAATAATAAATTGGCTAGGCATGGGAATTGGGATCATCATCCTTATCTAACAACCATATCTTGACAATTATAAGGAACCAAGCTCATTAAGTCTACCCTCAAAGTCTTAAGTACGTGATATCTACTCCTAGACTTGAAGTACGTCAAATGGCTTTGGTCACATCAACCCATAAGTCCCAACCTACCTACTAATTAGATTAGTAGTGGGTTGGCATCAATGAGTATCAAATTGACCACCAAGGGCTCCCAAATCATCAAATCTATTAGACCCAATGACTCAAGTTTACCCAATTCCCTTGACCTAGGCCAAGAGTAAAGAAGACTACTCCATAATCAAAGTAAACAATTCATCGAACACATGGTAAGCATTAACAAAAGACATGTTCAAAATAGCAATTAAATTGGAATCTACAAATACCCACTAACAATTATCAAAATACAATCATCAAAACAATAAGACTAAACATAGAAATCATCAATGTAACATCAACAAGTCAAGAATCACAACATTCATGAAATGGGTATAAAATGACAAGTAACAAGGATTCATAAACTATCACAATATATAAGCAAATTGTAGCAAGGAATTCAAATTGAACAATTAAAACTAGCAGTTAACAAGATCCAATTCATAAATCAACAAGGGAAGATCAAATTAAAACTAGATCTAGAGAGGAACAAGGGTTTCTCTCTCTAGAATCACCTAAGAACCAAAAACTAGCTAAAAATTATGTCCTAGTGTGAAATGATTGATCCCCCTTTTCCCCTAGCATCCTTGGGTCTTTTCCATGCAGAAACAGCTTGGAATTGGGCCTCATGAGCCTCAGAAATCACCAGGTACGATTTTCTTTAATGAGGTCACGTGTAGCTTCCCATGCGTGCGCGCCATGCGTGCGTGCGCGTCGATAGGAATCTTCTGATCTCCGCGGATGCGTCCATCCTTGCGCGCCGCTTCCAGCCAACCTCATCCACGCGTGCGCGTGGAGTGCGCGGGCGCGCCGATGCTGCTTTTTCCAAGATCTCAATTCTTCATGTTCCTCCTTTTTTGTACATGCTTTCTCCCTCTCTTCTAAGTCATTCCTACCCTATAACTCTTGAAATTACTCAACAAATACATCACGGCATCGAATGGCAATAGAAGAGGATTAAAATATGGCAATTTTAAGGAAAAATAAGCATGTTTTCCATCATGGAGCAATATTGGGAAGTGAACACAAAACCATGCATTTCTTGCGAATAAGTGTGAGAACTGTTGATAAAATTCCCCAAAATAAGCACAAGATAAACCACAAAATCGGGGTTTATCAAATCTCTCCACACTTAAACCAAGCATGTCCTCATGCTTAAAATAAAAAGACCAAAGATCTTGATGAGAAAAGGTTTATGAAATGCAAACTACCTAAGTGGATGCATGCAACTAATGTAAAATCATCTACCTACTTGGTCAAGAGTGAATCTATCCTCCAAGAATACGTGTGAGCATATAGGGTGAAAATAGTATGTAATTCATGAATCCTACCAAATTGAATATCACTAAGGAGTGCATATGACTTGCTAAGCAAAAGCTTGTGAAAGCCGGGAACAAGCGTTGAGCATCGAACCCTCACCGGAAGTGTATCCGCTCTATTCGCTCAAGTGTATAGGGTTCGTCACTCAATCTTCTCCTAATCATGCTTTTCAAGATTTGTCTTTCATCTAACAATCAACAATTACTCAATGCATGCTTACAAGTGTCATGAGGTCTTATTCATGGGTTGTAACGGGGCTAGGGTGAAGGTAAGGATGTATATGGCCAAGTGGGCTTAAAATTTGAGTCCTTCATCAACCTAGGATCCACTAGACACATAGAACAACCTATACAACTACAATACATTACCTAGCTACCTTTGAGTTTTACTCTTTTTGCATACTCATGCATTCTTTTCAATTCACACCCATATGTGTTGTTTTTTTTTTGTTGCTTTATCTTGGGGCATCTTTGTCCCCTTTCATTGCTTTCTCTCTTTTCTTTTCTCTTCTCTCTTTTTTTTTATTATTATCCCCTTTTCTTGGAGTTTCTTTGTGAACAAAAGTTTCAATACATACAGTTTAATCATTCAACACATGAGTATGTTCCCAAATTCTAGAATTTTCAATTACACTACAATTACACACCTATATATCTACCCGAATTTCCCAAGTATACCCTCCTATTTGAATGATACACATCCTAACTTACCTAAGCTAATCAAGGATTCAAATTTAGGGACATTCATGGTTTTTCACTTAGGGTTGTTGATGTGCTCTTTTCACGAACAAAGAGGGTTCATCATAGGCTCAAAATGGGTTAGCAATGGTAGATGAAAGGGTTAAAGCCATTTGGAAAAAGTGACTATTGAAATGATGGCCTCAATCATGTAAATGCATTCATACACAAAGCAATGGACATATAGAATCAGACAAAGTAAGGATCGCAATCATAGGGAGAGATATGCACACAAGAATGGAAATAATGGTTAGAAGATGTAACCATGCAATAGGCTCAAAACTTTCATGCTTGTGTTCTTAGCTCAATCACTATGTTCCAAATACATTCTTAAAGCAAGTTCACTGCAAAAAATTTTTAGAATTTCGGTAGGTCACCCAAAACACAGTTTTTTGAAAAGGAAGTTATTGTTTTGACCAAGTAACTCTATATAAACTAACTATCATGCAAAGGGTATTTACAAGCAAAACTAACTACACATGCAATATACTAACTTCTAAGCAAAAGATAAATCCATGGGTATTGAAGAGAAGAGATTGTTACCCATGGAGATCGGTCGAACGACCTCCCCACACTTTAGAAATTAGCACGGTCCTCCGTGCTACGAATAATATGCAAGGAACGGTCGGGACTGGAACCTTCACCATCCCCTTCATCAGAGCTCCCATCACTTGGGCTTGAGGTGGATGTGAATATTTCGGGTTCCTCCATGCTAGGGGTAACACAACCCAGAAGCTTCTTGATGTAAGTGTATCAGCGGTGGTTGCGCCGCTCATATCTATCAAGCTTCCGGTGAAGATCTTCTATCCTTTGATTTGTGGATCTCAGTGATGGTGATGATGAGCTAGAAGGAAAAAGAAGTGGCGGGGCCATATCGAGGCTTGGTTTGTTCATGGGAAGGTGTAGGTATTTTCCGCTTGGGACTACATCGCCCTTAGCTGGAACTACAATCTTTTTATCCTTGGCTTCCCAAGAAACATCCGCAGCAGCAACTAAGTCAGAGACCAATGCTGGAAATGGCAAATTACCCCGGTCGTGAACTTGACCCATCGCTTGCTTGACAAGAAGCGGGATGTTCACTGGCTTCTCTGTGAGAACACACCAAACAAGCAAGGCGAGG
The DNA here is from genome assembly GCF_000816755.2 of Arachis ipaensis. Classification (NCBI taxonomy): domain Eukaryota; kingdom Viridiplantae; phylum Streptophyta; class Magnoliopsida; order Fabales; family Fabaceae; genus Arachis; species Arachis ipaensis. The sequence continues at coordinate 70,721,091 of NC_029792.2, forward strand.
TCTGCCGTGAGGGACGACTTGTGGGTGCTAGGTAGCACATAATGAGATAGGATCTGGGCCCAAGCTCTAGCTTCCACAGTGAGGAAGCGAGCGTCAATGCTCTTGGGCCTCATCCGCAGTCGGCAATGGATCCAAAATGCCTCTGGTTCAACAATGACTCGGAGGATCAAGTCCCAATTGAATCCAAACTTCTCTCACTGACGTAAGACGTCTTGGTAGCCATCCATGTCACTTGGTACTGGTAGGACATTAAGCACTTGCTGAATAGCCTCTTCTGAAACTGAGACTTGCTTCCGGCGCATGTATACCGATTGAAGAGAGGGAAGATGGTAGTTAGTGTAGAATTCTTCCACCCAAGAGAGGTTGATTTCCCTTGGTTTCCTCAAGAGAAACTCCCATCCTCGCTGTTCAATGCGGGGCAAAATATAAGGAGCAACCTTGTCCGGCGGAGCAAGTAAATGCTCAGGATGATAGTTCCTTACGGCTATGGAGGGGAACATAAGTTCACAAAAGCGGTTGGGGAACCTTGAAGAATCTTTCGCCGGTTTGCCCTTTTCATTCACATCAATAGGAGCGGGTGTCTTCCCTTTCTTAGATAGGGATTTGGCTCCTAATGAAGAGCGCGCCTTAGAGTTTGACCTTTGGGGTGTCCTTTTTGCGGCCGATTTTCTCGAAGCTATCTCCTTGCCTTTCTTGGTGGCCATCTTAAAAAGGAAGGGAAGGAAGGAAAACATTAAACCCAAAATCAATTTGACAAAAACATGTAAGTGACTTGTAGTGCCCATGGTGAATGTAAAATCAAGGGTCATAACACTTGGCATGGGATGCAAGAGGAAGTAAAGCATGCAATGGCATGAGAAGAGTGATCTCAAGCATCCATAATAAAGAGCAAGTCATGTTCAATCAATATCTAATTGGCAAGTATGAACTTGAGGCACACAAATTAGACTCAATGCATTTAAGAGAAAGCAAGTGAATGAGGAGGGAGCACCAATTTGAAAATCTTCGACTAAAATGAACCAAAATGGTATGTGTGCATTTTCTCGAACACTTGGCGTGCAATAATCAAGCAATGAGCAATTATGAGATACTAAACCAATTCAAAGCCCAAATTGAACATCAATCATCACATAAACATCACACAATGGCAAAGATAAGAAAAAAGAATGACAAAAGATTTATTAATGTAAATTAGGCTCAAATTCAACATCCATGGAGAAATAAGGAAAAAGGAAAAGTAAGCAAACAAGAAGTAAGAAACATCGTCATGCAAGTGAAAGAGAAACTAAGTAAAGCAATAAGAAGCATCTAACTAGAAGAAATAATGCAAGAGAAAATAAAGAAGAGAAGTAGAAGAAGTGAAACCTTGAAAAGTATGAAGGAACAAGGTTGAATCTTCTTTTGTGAAGATGAGAAAGAAAATAGGAGAAGTGTAGTGCCACCGGAAAAGGTGGTTGTCGCTGGTGAATGGCCGGAGACAGTGGTGGTGGATTATGGAGGAAGAAGAAGAAGAGGAGGGAAATGATGGAGGAAGAAGGAAAGAAACTAAGAAAGAAAAGGGGTTGAGATAAAGAAAAACAGGGCAAGGCGCGAAGGTATTAAACTGACTCGCGCAACCGGCGCACGCGCGCAAGGTGCGCTGGTGCGGCGGTGAGGGTGCTAGCAGAGGATGCGTGCGCGTCAGTGGCGCGCGCGCGAGGGAAGTTGTGCCTTAGGCACAGAAGTGGCACAAAGTTGGCTCAAGTCTCTGGTTTTTGTACCAGAGTGAATCAGTGAGGCAGGCGCGCGGACGCGCACCTTGCGCGGACGCGTGCTTGAGGTATTTCGCAACTAGTGCGGACGCGCACAACGCGCGAATGCGTCAGTTTTGGCACAAGGTTGGCCCAATTGTGGCACAACTCTCTGGTTTTTGTACCAATGAATCCACATATCTCCATCGGCTCGCGCGCGCACCGTGCGCTGGCACGTCGATGGTTAAATTGCAAGGGTGCACGCAGGTGGCATGTACGCGAACACGTGGGTGCCTGGCGCGAGTTGGGCACAAAATGGGCATGACTCTCGGGTATTTGGCCCAAGAATGGAATTTCGCCACCGGCGCGCGCGCGCACTGTGCGCTGGCGCGTCGGTGCCCTGCTTCAAAGAAAAGTTTTTGTTTTCTTTATCTTTTTCACATCCTATCTATATGAACATTCTACCTATCCAACAAAATCAACAAAGCTAGCATTCCTATGCATTCAATCAATCATCAAAAGATCACAAAATTCACAAGAAACTAAAGAATGCAAACAAGATGGTATAAACAAGGAAGATCTTACCACGGTGGGGTGCCTCCCACCAAGCACTTTTCTTTAACGTCCTTAAGTTGGACGGTCCTTTTGTTAAGCTTCCTCTCTTCTTGGTGCATCCTCCAATATGTACACCTCTAGCTCTTTTGGGGTCTTGCACCCATGGTACTTCTTCACTCTATGTCCATTCACTTTGAAAGTTGCTTCACTCTTGGGATCAAACAATTCCACCACTCCGTAGGGCTTCATCTCCTTCACCTTGAAAGGTCCTTCCAATCTAGAGCGGAGCTTGCCAGGCATAAATCGGAGCCTTGAGTTGTAGAGGAGGACCTCATCACCTTCTTGAAAGTCCTTCTTCCGGATGTGATGGTCATGGAATGCTTTAGTCTTTTCCTTGTAGATTCAGGCATTCTCATATGACTCGTTCCTCAAACACTCAAGCTCCTCTAGTTGTAACTTTCTAGCTTCACCCGCCATGGCTAAATCTATGTTGCACTGCTTTACCGCCCAATAGGCTCGATGCTCAATCTCCACCAGGAGGTGGCATGCCTTACCATAGACGAGCCGGAAAGGACTCATCCCTATCGGAGTCTTGTAGGCCGTTCTATACGCCCATAGTGCATCTCCTAACTGGAGGCTCCAATCCTTTCTTTGCGGATTGACCACTTTCTCCAAGATTCTCTTGATTTCCCGGTTGGACACTTTTGCTTGTCCATTTGTTTGCGGATGATAAGCAGTAGCAATCTTATGTGACACTCCATAGCGCTTGAACAATGCTTCTACCTTCCTGTTACAAAAGTGGGATCCTTGGTCGCTCACGATTGCTCGTGGCGACCCATAACGGCATACAATGTGATTCCTAATGAAAGACACAACGACATTGGCGTCGTCAAGGCGGGTAGGTATGGCCTCTACCCACTTTGATGCGTAGTCAACCGCTAACAGAATATACAGATACCCATTAGAGTTGGGAAACGGTCCCATAAAGTCAATGCCCCATACATCAAATATCTCACAGAACAACATAGGTTGTTGAGGCATTTCATCCTTTTGGGCTGCGTTTCCTGACTTCTGACACTGATGGCAAGACACACATAACCGGTTAGCATCCTTGAATAAGGTTGGCCACCAGAATCCACAATCCAACACTTTTTTATCGGTCCTTTGTGAGCCAAAGTGGTCACCACATTCGGACGAATGACAAGCTTCAAAAATTGGTTGGAATTCAGACTCCGGGACACATCTTCGAATTACTTAGTCTACGCCCCTCTTCCACAAGTGAGGGTCATCCCAAATATAGTATTTAAAATCACTCCTCAACTTGTCCCTTTGGTTTTTCGAAAAGTTGGGAGGAAATATTTTCGCAACCAAGTAGTTCGCCATTGGGATAAACCAAGGAAAGCTATCCGACACAGCATGCAAACTATCCAATGGAAATGAATTATTGATCGAAAATGGATCAATTTTTAAATTCTCAATGCGGCTTAAATGATCCGCAACCAGGTTTTGAGATCCACTCCGGTCCCTAATCTCAATGTCGAATTCTTGCAAAAGCAAGATCCAACGTATGAGTCTAGGCTTTGACTCATTCTTTGTCAATAAGTACTTTAAAGCTGCATGATCCGTGTATACCACTATCTTTGAACCTAGCAAATAAGATCTGAATTTATCCAAAGCATGAACAATAGCTAAAAGTTCTTTTTCAGTAGTGGTATAGTTAGATTGTGCTGCATCTAGTGTCTTAGAAGAGTAAGCAATGACATAAGGGAGTTTACCATTATGCTGTGCAAGCGCGGCACCTACAGCATGGTTTGACGCATCGCACATTATCTCAAATGGCAACGTCCAGTTGGGGCCTCGCACAATTGGTGCCGTGGTAAGAACTCTCCTTAGCTCTTCAAAAGCTTTTACACATTCACTATCAAACTTAAAATCCACATCTTTTTGGAGTAGGCGCGACAATGGCAAAGCAATCTTGCTAAAGTCCTTGATAAAGCGCCTATAAAATCCTGCATGTCCCAAAAACGAGCGGACCTCCCTCACAGATGAGGGGTGAGGCAAAGTGGTGATAACATCGACCTTGGCCGGGTCTACAGAAATGCCTTCATGAGATACTATATGTCCTAACACTATACCTTGTTATACCATAAAGTGACATTTTTCAAAATTTAAGACAAGGTTAGTGTCAACACATCTAGCTAGGACCTTGGCCAAGCTCTCTAAACAATAATCAAACGAAGTACCATAAACGCTGAAGTCATCCATAAAGACTTCCAGACAATTCTCCATTAGATCGGAGAAGACACTCGTCATGCACCGCTGAAAAGTAGCGGGTGCGTTACATAGTCCAAATGGCATCCTTTTATAAGCAAAGGTGCCAAACGGACAAGTGAACATGGTTTTCTCCTGATCTTCAGGAGCAATATGTATCTGGAAGTAGCCAGTAAATCCATCAAGAAAGTAGTAGTGAGATTTACCTGCCAAGCGGTCTAGCATCTGATCGATAAAGGGTAAGGGGTAATGGTCCTTCCGTGTAGTGGCGTTCAATCTTCTGTAGTCAATACATACTCGCCACGCATTTTCTACTCTTTTAGTGACCAATTCACCGTCGTCCTTCTTGACCGTTGTGATGCCCGACTTCTTGGGGACAACCTGAACTGGGCTCACCCACTCACTGTCGGAGATTGGGTATATGATATCCGCATCCAGTAATTGGGTGACCTCTTTCTTCACTACATCGAGGATGGTTGGGTTGAGCCTCCTTTACGGTTGCCTAACTGGCTTAGCTCCATCTTGGAGAAATATCCTATGCATGCACTTGCGGGGGTCAATTCCCACAATATCCGCTAGGCTCCATCCTATTGCTTTCTTGTACTTTCTTAGAACATCTAGGAGCTTTCCCTCTTCTTCACTTGAGAGCTCACTAGCAATAATGATCGGAAACCTTTGGTTATCCTCTAAGAAAGCATACTTCAAATGAGATGAAAGGGGGCTTCAGTTCACTTTTTGTCTCAAGATTAGGTTCCTTTTCATCAAGCTCATGGGACTCATTCTTGACAACTTCCTTATGTTCATCTTCTTGGTCATCCATCTCCTCAACAATGGGGTAGCACAACTTGTCATGGTCTTCTTCTTGCACTTTCGCTACTACTTCATCAATCACATCACATCGGAGCACGAAATGTTCTTCGGGAGGATGTTTCATGGCTTCCTCTAAATTGAACTTGATAATCTTGTCTCCAACCCCAAAGGAATATATACCGGTGAAGGCATCTAACTTGAATTTGGAGGTTTTGAGGAAGGGTCTACCAAGTAGAACGGAGGATGAGCTTCTATTTTCTGCTGGAGGCATTTCAAGGATGTAAAAGTCAACCGGAAAAACCAAGTCCTTAATTGCCACGAGTACATCTTCCGCTATCCCCATCACTGTGATCACACTTTTATCGGCTAAGGCAAACCTCGCCGCCGACTTCTTCAATGGAGCTAAATTCAACCGCACATAGATAGAAAGTGGCATGATGCTTACACAAGCTCCAAAGTCACACATACAATCATGAAAAGTGTGTCCACCAATACAACAAGACACTAAGCACGGTCCAGGGTCACCACATTTTCTTGGAACAGGTTCCATCAAGGAAGAAATTGAACTACCCAAGGATAATATCTCCAATTCTCCTATCCTATCCTTGTGTATACATAAGTCTTTCAAAAATTTTGCATACTTTGGAATTTGTTGAATAACATCAAGGAGTGGTATGGTTACCTCAACCTTTTTGAACACTTGAAGCATGTTCAAATCAAACTCCGGTGTTTTCTTTGCCTTCTTCACCATGGAAGGGAATGGAATAGGAATGGACTCATCCACTATAGCTTTCCTCTTGGGTTCCTTGAGGTTTACTCCTTCTTCCTCATGCCTTTTGTCTACCACCTCTTCTTCATGTGGAGCTTCAACAACTACCTCTCCCTCATGAATTTCTCCCATGACCCTTGGAGGTATCTCCTCTAATGTAGTCCCCGACCGTAGAGTGATGGCATTGAGACCGCCTCTTGGATTTGGTTGGGGTTGGAATGGAAGGTTAGAGGAACTTGAGGGTTGGTTGGTGTTGTTTTTGGGGGTTGGTGGTTGGCTTGACATGTTCATCTTTGAAAGCATGTTGGTGAGGTTGGCCAATTGAGTATTCAAGGCCTCGAATTGAGCCTTGTTGCTCTCATCTCGTTTTTCTATGGCGGCTCTAAGCTCATCAACTTGATTGTTGGAAGATGGAGGGGTTTGATTTTGGTTTTGTTATCTATGGTGTGGTGCTTGGTACTTGGTGTAGTTGTTTTGGTTTTGGTTGGAGTGGCCTTGGTTGGCTTGGTAGTTGGTGTTGTTATGGTGATATTTGGATGAAGGTTGGTTGTTGTTGTGATGAGAAGAAGAGTTGTTCCACCTTTGGTTTTGATTGCTTCCTTGTGAATTATCTCTCCACCCTTGATGTTGATTACCACCTTGATGGTAATTGTTTTGACCTTGAGGAGGGTAGGGTGGACGGTTGTTGTAATTCACATTGGCTACTACAAGAGCATGTTCCTCTTGAATTTGATGGCATTGGTCGGTGTAATGTGTGGTGCTAGAGTACAAACCACAAATCCTAGGAGGGCCTTCAAGTTGAGCAACCGGAGGTGGGGCTTGGACGGCTTGGATGGAGTAGTATTCCTTTTGATCCTTTTGGATTTGTGTAAGGATGGTGGTCATATCCCCAAGTGCTTTGGTTAGACTTGATTTGAAAGGGGATGGTTCTACCACACCCTTGAGAGGATTACTTCTCACCCCTGTGTGTTGTGTAGCTTCGGCAATATCCTTTATCAAATTCTAAGCTTCTCCCTCCGTCTTGTTTTTCGAAAGGGAACCACCACTAGAAGCGGTGAGCAATCTTCTATCTTCCGCACAAAGACCTCCGGTAAAGTATCTAATGAGCAAGTGAGTGGTCATTCCGTGGTGTGGACATGACTCCAATAGCCTCTTGAACCGAGACCAATATTCGTACAAACTCTTTTGGTCTCTTTGCATTATACCCGAAATCTCTTTCCGGATGTAGTCGGTCTTCTCCGGTGGGAAGAACTTATCAAGAAACTCTCTTCTCAAGAAATCCCAATTAGTCACAATCTCATCCGGTAGCGAATAGATTCATGTCTTTGCTTGCATTTCAAGAGAGAAAGGGAAGGCAAAAACCATGATAGCTACCTCATCGGCTCCATGCCTTCGAACCGTAGAACAAGCAACTTGAAAATCTTTCAAATGTCGGATGGGGTCTTGACCCGGCAACCCATGATACTTAGGAAGTAGATTTATCAAGCTACTCTTCAACTCAAAGTTCGGATCAAGGTTAAGATACCTTGCTTGCAACGGTTGAAGTATGATATCCGGAGCTCCTTGCTCATGCAAAGTGATCCGGCGTGGCTCCGCCATGTGTGGTTCACCTGTAGGATGCAAAGATGTATTAGTAGTGACAACAGAATAATAGAAAGTAGCGGACTCCAAGTCACTCTCAATGACGTCTAATGATTCGGTATTTTTCTCAAGAGAGGCCGAAGTACTAGGCGTATAGTCCAACCGCCGTCTAGCTTGCCGAGTGTGTAACAAAGTTCTTTCAATCTTGGTATCAAAATTGGCTAAGCTAGAATTTGGTTGAGACTGAGTCATCAAACTTGAAAGTCATAGCACAAATGCAAAAGAAATCTAAACTATAGCTAAGTATTGGAAGAAGTAAAATATCTATAATATTTACATATTCACATAACCAATATCAAGGCACATGTTGCAACCATTCCCCAGCAACGGCGCCAAAAATTTGACGGACGATTGTCCCCAAGGGTGTATTGGTAAAGATTTTCTTCAATAAAATTGCGTTGCAATTATAGCTCTACCAACAACAATCCTCGGGTGTCAAATTTAGAAGAGGGATTTGGTTGTCACAAGTTCAACCCCAATAAAAATAACCGAAGTATTCAAACCTCGGGTCGTCTCACAAGGAATGGGCAAACATATGCTTCAACATTAGTTAGAAATCCGGGGTTGTGAGTTATGAGCATGAAAATAAATGGGAATCTTAACAAGCAAGTAATCTTAAATTGCAACAAACTAATTCAATTAACTAAGCAAAACATGAGCAATTCCAATGAATAAGTAACATTCCACTTAATTCTATTATAAACCAAACAAGTAACTATAACTAAAGCAAATAATTGAGAAAGTTGGTTTTCAAATATGAATAATAAAAGCAACTATTGGCTAGGCATGGGAATTGGGATCACCATCCTTGTCTAACAACCATATCTTGACAATTATAAGGAACCAAGCTCATTAAGTCTACCCTCAAAGTCTTAAGTACGTGATATCTACTCCTAGACTTGAAGTACGTCAAATGGCTTTGGTCACATCAACCCATAAGTCCCAACCTACCTACTAATTAGATTAGTAGTGGGTTGGTGTCAATGAGTATCAAATTGACCACCAAGGGCTCCCAAATCATCAAATCCATTAGACCCAATGACTCAAGTTTACCCAATTCCCTTGACCTAGGCAAGAGTAAAGAAGACTACTCCATAATCAAAGTAAACAATTCATCGAACACATGGTAAGCATTAACAAAAGACATGTTTAAAATAGCAATTAAATTGGAATCTACAAATACCCACTAACAATTATCAACATACAATCATCAAAACAACAAGACTAAACATAGAAATCATCAATGTAACATCAACAAGTCAAGAATCACAACATTCATGAAATGGGTATAAAATGACAAGTAACAAGGATTCATAAACTATCACAAGATATAAGCAAATTGTAGCAAGGAATTCAAATTGAACAATTAAAACTAGCAATTAACAAGATCCAATTCATAAATCAACAAGGGAAGATCAAATTAAAACTAGATCTAGCTTCCCACGCGTGCGCGCCTGTTTCTCCAAATCAACCTGTTTCTCTAAAGAGGAAAGCTGTAACACCCTACCACACAGAGCTTTACACCTAGGATGTAAAACCTATTTCTCCAAATCAACCTCTAGGAGGGATAAAGCATAATATACATATATAGTGGAGATATAATAGTATTTATATATGCATCAAAACCAAAATAAAATCCCAAAATACAAAGATCTTCACTTTCAGAAGCTCCCAGTATGCCTTAATAAGGTGTCTTATGTCCTGCATCTGAAAACCATAAAATATGTTTGGGGTGAGAACTAGAGGTTCTCAGCATGGTAATGGTGCCCACATAACTAACATATAAGGTCCCGGAAAAGCCAGAGGCAATCCTAGAACTTCCAACAATAGATCCAAACTTAAAACTAACATTGGAAACCATAAACAGGGTGAGGAATCTAACGATTCTAGATTCTATCTCAATTTCTAACTTAACCCCTAAGTTCATTGCCTTTCCTCCAATCCTCCGAAACACCGATGCACAGACAAACAATGCATACAGAAAAAACATAAGTAGTTTACAGTTATAGCAAACAGAATAGATAGCACTTAAGCATGAATATCAATTACGCAAACCCAAGAATGCAAAACCAAACAAGTCACTCAAATGCATATGATGCATGCCTTTCCTACTGGCCGTGAACTCACGTGCCGGTTATATCACCAGAACCCGACACATCTGGCAACTAACCCGGATATCGTCTCTCTGACATGCCTCCACACTCTTGGGATATAGTACACGTCACACTCTCGGGATATAGTACCCGCCACAGTCATGGGATATAGTGCCCATCGCATATCTTGGGATAAAGTGTTCCCGCACTCTTGGGATATAGCGGCCATCACGCTCTTGGGATATAGTGCCCGACACACCTTACAATAGAGAAAACTCATACATTCTCAGCATCAGCAAAATCTCAATTAGGCCTCAATTATCATATTCATTCATAATCATTCGTATTTATTTATTCAATATCATTATGACCAAATATCCATCAATTACATAACACTTTCACACTTCTCAACCATGATTCATCATATTTTCAAGCTTTCTTCTCTTCTAAGATACCATCCCTTTCTAAATTCACCTCATCACTAAGCATACAACTAAGGTTTAGGTCTAAAAGAGTAAAAATAGAGGTTTAAAGGTACGAAATTAGGTTTTAAAACATAAAATTCACTTTGCTGAAAACAGGGATCACGCGTATGCATGGGTGCGTTTTTCCTTGCTTGTGTACGCATGCACCTTGCTCGCGTACACGAGTTACCAAATTTGAAAGGGTTGGTCGCGTCGCGTACGCAAGTTCTGCAGAGTGGGTATAAATACTAAGTGCTGCAGAATTTTAGTTTTGCACACTGAACTTCCGACACCCATATTTTCATATGAGATAAGTTTGAAAGAATTTGGGGGTCCGGAAGCCGAGTTATGGCTCACCGAAGTTCAGCCAAAAATCATATTTTCACAAAAATCCTCAAACATCTATTTTATCAAAAATCATAACTCATTTCTAACATTCCAAGCTTACAAACAACTTCAAGCCATACCAAATTATACCTCATCATCAATACATAAGCATTCTCAACCCACTACAACTAATCATTATTCGTATCAAATATCATCATCGTAAATCCATATCATCATCAAACATCACATAGTCTCATCAACTTCACCACTCGACACAATAATCATCAATCCTTCAACATACAATCCAACCACTCAACTTAACAACGCTAACAATAAGTACTCATATGTTCACTAATCAAATCACCAAACGACTTCAATCCAAACTTATCCTATGGTCATCTAACCTAAGTTTTCACGAAGCATTATATTTTAGTTACGAGAAACCGAAACCATACCTTAGCTGATTCCCCAATAAACCCGGAATACCTCACTTATGTATCACACTTCAAGCTTTGAATTTCTCATCTCCTCACCAAGCAAAACCCAGCCTCCAAGGTTAGCCCTCTAGCTTCGAATTTCTCAAACTAGCTCCATCCAATAGTCAACTTCAATCTATTATCATAATTACCACCAAAATCAATATAAGGCTCACTAATTCAACATTTATATCAAGGGTTTACGGGTGCTTACCTTGCCCACAGCTCAAGCGAGCTAAACCCGACAAAACCCACAAGCTAATTCAAACCTAAACATCGAAATTAAATAAAATTCAACATAGATACTCTTTGAATTTCAAAATTTGGGGTGGAGAGAACTGAAACTGAGAAATGGATTTCATACCTAATCAAGGACTAGGCTTTGTAGAGCTCGACGCTGCGGTTGCGTGGCCGCAAACAGTACGACGATCGGAACTCCAAATTGAAGGTTATATGATATTTAGTGAAGGGTTAGGGTTTGGAACTTACCTTCTTCTTCCCTCTTATGTTTCTGCATTCTTCACATGCATAGGAAAGAAAATGAGCTGAAGCTCATTGTATAAATAAGTTGGGTTGGGTCTTTGGGCCCGGTTCAACCAGTTTAGCTCGTTCGGCCCAATCTTAGGCCAAATTCTTTAAAATTAGTGTCAAAATTCTTATTTTAATTAGCTCTATCTTCTTAAACTATAAAATTTTATATTTTAATTTTTTGATTAATAATAAATTTATTCACTAATTATGCGGGGTTTACAAGAGCTATTAGAAAGAGAAATCCAGGATTAAGTAGTTGAAAGAGGGGGATAGGAGCACAAGATTTTTTCCACCAATCATTCCAAACTAGGATTCAGAAAAATAAAATTTGAAAACTAGAGAGGAGTGATTGTAGTTATGCCATGACATATGGTGAAATTGTCCAAGTTGCGGAGTACTACTTCAGGGATATCTTTTCATCTGTCAACCATACTAACCCAGAGCAATTTTTTGAAGATTTTGAGGCTAATTTCTCGACCTCTATGAATGGGAAACTTACTAGACCGGTTAGCACTGAGGAGATTAGACATGAAATTTTCAGTGTCTACCCCCGGAGTGCTCCTAGTGATGATGGATTCACAGCTAAATTTTTTTAATTTTATTAGAACATTGTTGTTAAAGATGTAACGAAGGTTGTCCATAGTTTCTTTGTTAGTAGAAGAATGCTAAGAGCTTCAACTATACGTAGATATGTCTTATCCCTAAAGTCCCAGATGCTAAGAATATTAGTGATGAGCGGATAATTTATACGCTTTTTGGCACTGTTTTTAGTATGTTTTTAGGAGAATCTGGTTACTTTTAGGGATGTTTTCATTAGTTTTTATGTTAAATTCATATTTCTGGACTTTACTATGAGTTTGTGTGTTTTTCTGTGATTTCAGGTATTTTCTGGCTGAAATTGAGGGACTTGAGCAAAAATCAGATTCAGAGGTAGAAGAAGGACTGCTGATGCTGTTGGATTCTAACCTCCCTGCACTCAAAGTGGATTTTATGGAGCTACAGAACTCAAAATGGCGCGCTTCCAATTGCATTGGAAAGTAGACATCTAGGGCTTTCCAGGAATGTATAATAGTCCATACTTTGGCCGAGTTTAGATGACGTAAAAGGGCGTTGAACGCCAGTTCTACGCTGCTGTCTGGATTTAAACGCCAGAAACACGTCACAAACCAGAGTTGAACGCCAGAAATACGTTACAACCTGGCGTTCAACTCCAGAAAGAGGCTCTGCACGTGTAACATTCAAGCTCAGCCCAAGCACACACCAACTGGGCCCCGGAAGTGGATTTATGCATCAATTACTTACTTTTATAAACCCTAGTAACTAGTTTAGTATAAATAGGACTGTTTACTATTGTATTAGACATCCTGGGACGTTTTGTTCTTAGATCATGAGGGCTGGCCATTCGGCCATGCCTGAACCTTTCACTTATGTATTTTCAACGGTAGAGTTTCTACACTCCATAGATTAAGGTGTGGAGCTCTGCTGTTCCTCAAAGATTAATGCAAAGTACTACTATTTTTCTATTCAATTCAACTTGTTCCGCTTCTAAGATGTTCATTTGCACTTCAACCTGAATGTGATAAACGTGACAATCATCATCATTCCCTATGAACACGTGCCTGACAACCACTTCCGTTCTACTTTAGATTGAATGAGCACCTCTTGGATCTCTTAATCAGAATCTTCGTGGTATAAGCTAGATTGATGGCGGCATTCATGAGAGTCCGGAAAGTCTAAACCTTGTCTGTGGTATTCCGAGTAGGACTCTGGGATTGAATGACTGTGACGAACTTCAAACTCGCGAGTGCTGGGCGTAGTGACAGACGCAAAAGGAGGGTGAATCCTATTCCAGTATGATCGAGAACCTCAGATGATTAGCCATGCTGTGACAGAGCATTTGGACCATTTTCACAAGAGGATAGGATGCAGCCATTGACAAGGGTGATGCCTCCAGACGATTAGCCATGCAGTGACAGCGCATCGGACCATTTTCCAGAGAGGATTAAAAGTAGCCATTGACAACAGTGATGTCCTTACATAAAGCCAGCCGTAGAACGGAGTAAGACTGATTGGATGAAGACAGCGAGAAAGCAGAGATTCAGAGGAACGAAAGTATCTCTATACGCTTATCTGAAATTCTCACCAATGAATTACATAAGTGTTTCTATCCTTATTTTCTATCTATTTATTATTTAAGTTCAAAAACTCCATAACCTTTTGATATCTGCCTGACTGAGATTTATAAGGTGACCATAGCTTGCTTCATACCAACAATCTCCGTGGGATCGACCCTTACTCATGTAAGGTTTATTACTTGGACGACCCAGTGCACTTGCTGGTTAGTTGTATCGAAGTTGTGAATGAAAAACAATTTATTAAGACGTGCGTACAGAGTTTCTGGCGCCGTTGCCTGAGATCACAATTTCGTGCACCAAGTTTCTGTCGCCATTGCCGGGGATTGTTCGAGTTTGGACAACTGACGGGTCATCTTGTTGCTCAGATTAGGTAATTTTCTTTTTGTTTTATTTTCAAAAATTTTTCAAAAACCTTTCAAAAAAATTCTCATCTGTTTTCGAAAAAAAAATGTTTTCAAAAAATATATTTTTCTTCAGAATTTTTAAGAATGAATTCTAGTGTTTCATGATGAT
>NC_029792.2:70736452-70760456 GCF_000816755.2 Arachis ipaensis
TTCTTTTTAATTAACTAATTATTTTAATTTTTGATTTTAATTTTCGAAAAATTACTAACCTTTTTCAAAAACTATTTTCGATAATCACTAACTCTTTTTCAAAAATAATTTTCGAAAATTCTCTCTCTCTCTCTTATCTCCTTCTATTTATTTATTCATCTACTAACACTTCATCTCACCCAAATTCGAACCCCCTCTTCCATCTGTGTTCGAATTTTTTTCTACTCACACAAGGACCTCTATACTGTGGTAAAAAGGACCCCTATTATTATTATTTTTCTGTCCCTCTTTTTCATATGAGCAGGAGCAAGGACAAGAACATTCTTGTTGAAGCAGATCCAGAACCTGAAAGGACTCTGAAGAGGAAACTAAGAGAAGCTAAATTACAACAATCCAGCAAGCACCTTTCAGAAATTTTCGAACAGGAAGAGGAGATGGCAGCCGAAAATAATAATAATGCAAGGAGGATACTTGGTGACTTTACTGCACCTAATTCCAATTTACATGGAAGAAGCATCTCCATTCCTGCCATTGGAGCAAACAATTTTGAGCTGAAACCTCAATTAGTTTCTCTGATGCACCAGAACTACAAGTTTCATGGACTTCCATCTGAAGATCTTTTTCAGTTCTTAACTAAATTCTTGCAGATCTGTGATACTGTTAAGACTAATGGAGTAGATCCTGAAGTCTACAGGCTCATGCTTTTCCCTTTTGCTGTGAGAGACAGAGCTAGAATATGGTTGGACTCTCAACCTAAGGATAGCCTGAACTCTTAGGATAAGCTGGTCAAGGCTTTCTTAGCCAAGTTCTTTCCTCCTCAAAAGCTGAGTAAGCTTAGAGTGGATGTTCAGACCTTCAGACAGAAAGAAGGTGAATCCCTCTATGAAGCTTGGGAGAGATACAAAGGACTGACCAAAAAGTGTCCTTCTGACATGCTTTCAGAATGGACCATCCTGGATATATTCTATGATGGTCTATCTGAATTGGCTAAAATGTCATTGGATACTTCTGCAGGTGGATCCATACACCTAAAGAAAATGCCTGCAGAAGCTCAAGAATTCACTGACATGGTTGCTAATAACCAGTTCATGTACACTTATGAGAGGAATCCTGTGAGTAATGGGACGTCTATGAAGAAGGGAGTTCTTGAAATTGATACTCTGATTGCCATATTGGCTCAGAATAAAATATTGACTCAGCAAGTCAATATGATTTCTCAGAGTCTGAATGGAATGCAAGCTGCATCCAACAGTACTCAAGAGGCAACTTCTGAAGAAGAAGCTTATGATCCTGAAAACCCTGCAATAGCAGAGGTGAATTACATGGGTGAACCTTATGGAAACACCTATAACCCCTCATGGAGAAATCACCCAAATCTCTCATGGAAGGATCAACAAAGGCCTCAACAAGGCTTTAATAATGGTGGAAGAAATAGGTTTAACAATAGTAAACCTTTTCCATCATCTACTCAGCAACAGATAGAGAACTCTGAACAAAATACATCTAATTTAGCAAATTTAGTCTCTGATCTATCTAAGGCCACTGTAAGTTTCATGAATGAAACAAGGTCCTCCATTAGAAATTTGGAGGCACAAGTGGGCCAGCTGAGTAAAAGGATCACTGAAATCCCTCCTAGTACTCTCCCAAGCAATACAGAAAAAAATCCAAAAGGAGAGTGCAAGGCCATTGAAATGACCATCATGGTCGATTCCAAGAAGGAAGGAGAGGACGTGAATCCCAAGGAGGAAGACCTCCTGGGACGTCCAGTGATCAATAAGGAGTTTTCTTCTGAGGAACCAAAGGAATCTGAGGCTCATCTAGAGACCATAGAGATTCCATTGAACCTCCTTATGCCGTTCATGAGCTCTGATGAGTATTCCTCTTCTGAAGAGAATGAGGATGTTACTAAGGAGCAAGTTACCAAGTATCTTGGTGCAATCATGAAGCTGAATGCCAAATTATTTGGTATTGAGACTTGGGAAGATGAACCTCCCTTGTTCACCAATGAACTAAGTGATCTAGATCAACTGACATTGCCTCAGAAGAAATAGGATCCTGGAAAGTTCGTAATACCTTGTACCATAGGCAACATGATCTTTGAAAAGGCTCTGTGTGACCTTGGTTCAAGGATAAACCTCATGCCCCATTCTGTAATAGAGACACTGGGAATCTATGGGGTGCAAGCTGCTAAAATCTCATTAGAGATGGCAGACAATTCAAGAAAATAGGCTTATGGACAAGTAGAGGACGTATTAGTAAAGGTCAAAGGCCTTTACATCCCTGCTGATTTCATAGTCCTAGATACTGGGAAGGATGAGGATGAATTCATCATCCTTGGAAGACCCTTCCTAGCCACAGCAAGAGCTGTAATTGATGTTGACATAGGTGAATTAGTCCTTCAATTGAATGGGGACTCCCTTGTGTTTACAACTCAAGGTTATCCTTCTGTAAATATGGAAAAGAGGCACAGTAAGCTTCTCCCTCTGCAGAGTCAACCAGAGCCTCCACAGTCAAACTCTAAGTTTGGTATTGGAAGGCCACAACTAAACTCTAAGTTTGGTGTTGGGAAGTCTCAACAATGCTCTGAACATCTGTGAGGCTCCATGAGAGCCCACTGTCAAGCTATTGACATTAAGAAGCACTTGTTGGGAGGTAACCCAATTTTTATTTATCTAATTTTATTTTTCCTGTTCTTTCATGTTTTATTAGGTTCATGATCATGTGGAGTCACAAAATAAATATAAAAATTGAAAACGGAATCAAAAACAGCAGAAGAAAAATCACACCCTGGAGGAAGACCTTACTGGCGTTTAAACGCCAGTAAGAAGCATCTGGATGGCGTTCAACGCCAGAACAGAGCATGGTTCTGGCGCTGAACGCCCAAAATGGGCAGCATCTGGGCGTTTGAATGCCAGAATTGCACCCTGGAGAAGAGCTGGCACTGAACGCCCAAAACAAGCATGGTTCTGGCGTTCAACGCCAGAAATGGGCAACAAATGGGCGTTCAACGCCCAGAACAAGCACCAATCTGGCGCTGAACGCCCAGAGTTGTGTGCAAGGGCATTTTGCATGCCTAATTTGGTGCAAGGTTGCAAATCCTTGAACACCTCAGGATCTGTGGACCCCACAGGATCACCTCAGGATCTGTGGACCCCACACGATCCCCACCTACCTCTACTCACTTCTTCTCACCCCTCTTTCACACAATCCCATAAACACTTTTCCCCAAAACTCTTCACCAATCACCTCAATCTCTCTTCCCCAAAACACTTCACCACTCACATCTATCCACTCTTCCCTATAAACCTAACTCATAAACTCCACCTACCTTCAAAATTCAAAATCAATTTCCCACCCAAACCCACCCTATATGGCTGAAATTAACCCCCCCTCCCTTCCCTATATATAGCCCTCCATTCTTCTTTATTTTCACACAACACAACCCTCTCTTCCCTTTCTTGGCCGAATACACCTCTCCCTCCTCTCATCCATATTTTCTTCTTCTTCTTCATCTATTCTCTCTTCTCTTGCTCGAGAGCGAGCAATATTCTAAGTTTGGTGTGGTAAAAACATAAGCTTTTTGTTTTTCCATTACCATTGATGGCACCTAAGATCGGAGAATCCTCTAGAAAAGGAAAAGGGAAGACAAAAGCTTCCACCTCTGGGTCATGGGAGATGGAAAGATTCATCTCCAAAGCTCATCAAGACCACTTCTATGATGTTGTGGCCAAGAAGAAGGTGATCCCCGAGGTCCCTTTCAAGCTCAAGAAGAATGAGTATCCGGAGATCCGACATGAAATCCAAAGAAGAGGTTGGGAAGTTCTAACAAACCCCATCCAATAAGTCGGCATCCTAATGGTTCAAGAGTTCTATGCCAATGCATGGATCACTAGGAACCATGATCAAAGTAAGAACCCAAACCCAAAGAATTATATCACAATGGTTCGGGGAGACATAGAAGAGCTCAAGGACATCATTGGTTCCTCAAGAAGGAAACGCCACCATCACTAAGGTGGACTCATTCCTTGTTCTCACATTCTCTGTTTTTCGTTTTCTCTATGTTAAGTGCTTATCCATGTTTGTGTCTTCATTACATGATCATTAGTATTTAGTAACTTTGTCTTAAAGTTATGAATGTCCTACGAATCCATCACCTCTCTTAAATGAAAACTGTTTTAATTCAAAAGAACAAGAAGTACATGAGTTTCAAATTTATCCTTGAACTTAGTTTAATTATATTGATGTGGTGACAATGCTCCTTGTTTTCTGAATGAATGCTTGAACAGTGCATATGTCTTTTGAAGTTGTTGTTTAAGAATGTTAAATATGTTGGCTCTTAAAAGAATGATGATAAGGAGACATATTATTTGATAATATGAAAAATCATAAAAATGATTCTTGAAGCAAGAAAAAGCAGCAAAGAACAAAGCTTGCAGAAAAAAAAAGAAAAAAATATAGGCAAAAAAAAAAATAAAAAGAAAAAAGCAAGCAGAAAAAGCCAAAAGCTCTTAAAACCAAGAGGCAAGAGTTAGCAAAGCTGAGTCACAATCTGAAAAGGTTCACCCAATTATGTGTCTGTGGCATT
This sequence comes from Arachis ipaensis, assembly GCF_000816755.2. NCBI lineage: Eukaryota > Viridiplantae > Streptophyta > Magnoliopsida > Fabales > Fabaceae > Arachis > Arachis ipaensis. The sequence continues at coordinate 70,741,038 of NC_029792.2, forward strand.
TATGTATCCGGTGGTAATACTGGAAAACAAAGTGCTTAGGGCCACGGCCAAGACTCATAAAATAGCTGTGTTCAAGAATCATCATACTGAACTAGGAGAATCAATAACACTATCTAAACTCTGAGTTCCTATAGATGCCAATCATTCTGAACTTCAATGGATAAAGTGAGATGCCAAAACTATTCAAGAGGCAAAAAGCTACAAGTCCCGCTCATTTTATTGGAGCTATGTTTCATTGATAGTTTGGAATTTATAGTACATTCTCTTCTTTTTATCCTATTTGATTTTTAGTTGCTTGGGGACAAGCAACAATTTAAGTTTGGTGTTGTGATGAGTGGATAATTTATACGCTTTTTGGCACTGTTTTTAGTATGTTTTTAGGAGAATCTGGTTACTTTTAGGGATGTTTTCATTAGTTTTTATGTTAAATTCACATTTCTGGACTTTACTATGAGTTTGTGTGTTTTTCTGTGATTTCAGGTATTTTCTGGCTGAAATTGAGGGACTTGAGCAAAAATCAGATTCAGAGGTAGAAGAAGGACTGCTGATGCTGTTGGATTCTGACCTTCCTGCACTCAAAGTGAATTTTCTAGAGCTACAGAACTCAAAATGGCGCGCTTCCAATTGCGTTGGATAGTAGACATCCAGGGCTTTCCAGATATGTATAATAGTCCATACTTTGGCCGGATTTAGATGACGTAAAAGGGCGTTGAACGCCAGTTCTATGCTGCTGTCTGGAGTTAAACGCCAGAAACACGTCACAAACTAGAGTTGAACGCTAGAAATACGTTACAACCTGGCGTTCAACTCCAGAAAGATCCTCTGCACGTGTAACATTCAAGCTCAGCCCAAGTACACACCAAGTGGGCCCCGGAAGTGGATTTATGCATCAATTACTTACTTCTGTAAACCCTAGTAACTAGTTTAGTATAAATAGGACTGTTTACTATTGTATTAGGCATCCTGGGACGTTTTGTTCTTAGATCATGGGGGCTGTCCATTTGGCCATGCCTGAACCTTTTACTTATGTATTTTCAACGGTAGAGTTTCTACACTCCATAGATTAAGCTGTGGAGCTCTGCTGTTCCTCAAAGATTAATGCAAAGTACTACTATTTTTCTATTCAATCAACTTGTTCCGCTTCTAAGATGTTCATTCGCACTTCAACCTGAATGTGATGAACGTGACAATCATCATCATTCCCTATGAACGCGTGCCTGACAACCACTTCCGTTCTACTTTAGATTGAATGAGCATCTCTTGGATGTCTTAATCAGAATCTTCGTGGTATAAGCTAGATTGATGGCGGCATTCATGAGAGTCCGAAAAGTCTAAACCTTGTCTGTGGTATTCCGAGTAGGACTCTGGGATTGAATGACTGTGACGAACTTCAAACTCGCGAGTGCTGGGCGTAGTGACAGGCGGTGATGTCCTTATATAAAGCCAGCCGTAGAACAGAGTAAGACTGATTGGATGAAGACAGCGGGAAAGCAGAGATTCAGAGGAACGAAAGCATCTCTATACGCTTATCTGAAATTCTCACCAATGAATTACATAAGTGTTTCTATCCTTATTTTCTATCTATTTATTATTTAAGTTTGAAAACTCCATAACCTTTTGATATCTGCCTGACTGAGATTTACATGGTGACCATAGCTTGCTTCATACCAACAATCTCCGTGGGATCGACCTTTACTCACGTAAGGTTTATTACTTGGACGACCCAGTGCACTTGCTGGTTAGTTATATCGAAGTTGTGAATGAAAAACGATTTATTAAGACGTGCGTACAGAGTTTCTGGCGCCGTTGCCTGAGATCACAATTTCGTGCACCAATTAGACAGATTAGACCCATTAGCCTATCCTTGGTGATATATAAGGTGATCTCTAAAGTTTTAGTTCATCATTTACAAAATTTTATGAATATGCTCATTAGCCTCCAATCAAAGCGCTTTTACTAAAGGAAGATTAATCTCGGACAATATTTTATTGTTCATGAATGTATGTATTACCTCAAGACTAAGAAGAGGGGGCTATTAGCTGAGATGGCAGTTAAACTCGATATGAGCAAGGCTTATGATCGAATAGAGTGGCACTTTCTATGGTTTATGTTAGAGAAACTGGGGTTTGACATGAGGTGGATTAATTGGGTAAAGAAAGTGGTAACTACAGTTTTTTATTCTGTCATTGTTGAAGGTCAACCTTTTGGCTTTTTCAAGTCAAATAGATGTATTCGACAAGGAGATCCTCTATCACCTTATCTTTTTCTTTTTTAAGCAAAAGGTTTATCCTTTTTGCTAAATCAGGTAGAGCAAAACGGTCTCATTGAAGGTGTCTAAATTAACCGAATGTGTCCTATAGTTAATTAATTAGGGAGTGAGTGGTCAAAAAGTTAATTTACATAAATTTGTCTTTTTCTTTAGCAATAATATCACCAACTACTCGGACTCTCTTGGTAGATAAACTCAATATTAGGTATATAGGAGAACAAGACAAATACTTAGGGCTACCTTTTACAGTACAAAGGTCAAAAAGGGCGACTTTTGGAGAAATTAAGGAGAAGGTACTAGGTACATTTAGGGTTGAAAGAAAAAACTCTTTTCTTCAGCAGGTAGACATATTTTAATAAAGGCGATTAGAGAGGCTATTCTAATTTATTCTCTCTCTTGCTTCCAATTTCTGGTCCATTCATTAGAGAGATTCAGAGTATTCTCTCTCAATTTTGGTGGGAACAGAAAAAGGTTCAGAGAGGAACATGCAGTGGATCAGTTGGGATACCATTACTCGACTGAGATTGGAAGCGAGGGGTTAGGTTTTGAAGACTTGGGTGCTCAGAACCTGGCTCTTCTAGCCAAACAGTGCTAGAAAATTGCTACTCAACCATAATCCATACAGTCTAAAGTTCTAAAAGGTAAATATTTTTACTATGGCAGTATCATGAATGTTGAAACAGGAACTGTACCTTCTTGGGGATGACATAGTATTCTAGAGGGTCGCAAGATTATTGGGAAGGGGCTACTGTGGTGAGTTGGTGACGGAGGTTGCATTAAAATCATCGGTGACCCCTGGCTCTCATCCCCGTACCCGTATTCAATCCCTCAATCTATAATGATCAATTTGCCAAATGTACCATGTATGAATGTTAGAGATTTAATTTTACCAAATGTTGAATGGAACCAAGCACTTATTAGCAGCACTTTTACAACAGAAATCTCACAGAGGATACTAGATACAAGGATAAATAGAAGAGAGGATAAACTTATATGGGCTCTCAATATAATCGACTCATATGAGGTAAGCACTGGTTACCAAGTTGCATATAGCTTCTCTTACCCACCGCTGGAATTTTACACGGAGATTATGAGAAATTTGGCATTATGGAAGGATCTTTGGAAAAGATTCCAATGAAGATCAAAATCTTCTTTTAGACAGGATTCCATGAGAGAATTCCAACGATGCTGACTTTAAATCACCGTATCCTAACGATCCCGTCAACATGGAAGAGATGCAATCAACACCCAGAAACAATCAAGCACTGTGTTTTCTTGTGTGAGAAATTGAAGGAGGTATGGGATAAATATGACTTACTGATGAACGGATTTTTGACGGTTTAGAATTCCTCAATGAATTCTCGTTGCAAGTATAGTTTCTAAACCAACAAATAATCCTTTCATGCAAAAAATTGTTTGTCACAAGTAACAAACCCCAATAAAAATAATAACTGAAGTATTCAAACCTCGGGTCGTCTCTCAAGGAATTGCAGGGAAGTATACTTATAATTGGTTATGGGATTTTATTTTTTTTGGGTTTTGAAATAAGGAACAAGTAATGTAAATAACAAGAAAATAAAATAATAATTAAGAAAAGTCTTAGCAAGGATTGATAATTGGAATTTCTATCCCCATTATCATAGTAACTTGTGATGGTAATTGCCTTTTGCTATCACTTAGTTAACCTCTAACAATTGAAGGTAAGTCAAGTGAGAAAATCAACATGAACCCTCAAGTCCTAGTCAACTCCTAAGGAAAGACTAGAGTTAGTGAAATTCAAGTCAATTAGCAACTTTCAATTGTCAATCAACAAGAGACTTTAACAATTCAAGAGTCTCCAATTACTCAATCTTAGCTAAGAACATAAAAAGATAGTTTAAAATCCAACCAAGCATTTCATTAAACACTTGGTGGGCGTAAAGTAAAAGCATAGAAAAATAATAGAGAATGTAAAATCTAAAACCAACAATTGCAAGCATCAATGATAACAAATAAAGGAAGAAGAAATAAACATGAAATACCTTAAATTGCATTAAAAGGGAAATCAAATCTAACATGAGAATTCATAAACTAAATTGGCAACATAAAGTAATCAACAAGAGAAATAAATAAACTAGAATTCTAGAGCAAGTAAAAGTAGAAGAAAAACTAGAATAAACTAAGATAGAAATCTGAAATTGAAAAGAACTAAAAGGAATCCTAAAAGCTAGAGAGAGGAGAGAGTCTCTCTCTCCAGAAAACTACATCTAAAACCTAAAATTATGTGAATGAAATTTGTATGAATGATTCCTCCACTCTGTAGCCTCTAATCTATGTTTTCGAGCTTGGAACTAGGCCAAAAATAGCCCAGAAATCGCCCCCAGCGATTTCTGATACGTCCAACACGTGGCTCTGTCACGCGTACGCGTCGCCCATGCGTACGCATCACTGAACATTCGCAAGGTCACACGTACGCGTGATCCACGCATGCGCATCGCCTAACTGCATGGAAACTATGGAAAATTGCATATCATTTTGAAGCCTAGGATGTTAGCTTTCCAACACAACAAGAACCGCCTCATTCGGGCCTTTGTAGCTCATGTTATGGTCGATTTAGTACGAAGAGGTCAGGGTTGACAGCTTAACAATTCCTTCAATTTCTTGTATTCCTTCCACTTTTGCATGCTTCTTTTCCATCCTCTAAGCCATTCCTGCCCTATAAACCCTGAAATCACTTAACACATATATGAAGGAATCGAATGGTAATAAGAGAGGATTAATAAGTAGCAATTTTAAGGCCAAAGAAGCATGTTTTCAATCAAAGCACAGAATTAGGAAAGAAAATGTAAAACATGCAATTTATATACATAAGTGTGAGAATAATGGATAAAATCCATTCAATTTAGCATAAAATGTACCACGAAATAGTGGTGCATCAAATATCCCCACACTTAAATATTAGCATATCCTCATGCTAAGCTCAAGAGAAGCTATAAAGGAGTGAAGAGGAATGGTAAAACTTATGAAATGCAACCTATCTATATGAATGCAACTAAATGCAAAAATACTTCTACCTACTTGGTTAAAAGTAAACAAATTCTTCAAGACAAACATAAATCAGATTCCACTAATTCAAATCACACAATAAGAGACAAGTAAACTTGTAAGAAGATAGTTCATGAAAGCCGGGAACACAGAATCAAGCATTGAACCCTCACTGGAAGTGTATATGCACTCTAATCGCTCAAGTGTCTAGGGTTAATTCACTCTAATCTCCTCTAGTCATGCTTTCTAAAACTTTGTTCTTCATCTAACCAATCAACAAATATGTATACAAATGCAAACACCATGAGGGCTTTTTAAGGTTGTAATGGGGCTAAGGTAAGGGTGATGATACATGTATGGCCAAGTGAGTTATACTTTGAATCTTTGACTAACCTAAATTTTCACCTAACACACACACATACTCTATATAATTCTAAAATCATGCCTAGCTACCCAAAATCTCACTTTTGTATATTTCACATACTCATGCATCAATTTTTAATTCCATCATATGTGCATTGATCTTTTTATTGAACTTAGCATTGGGGTAATTTTATCCCCTATTCATTTATTTCTTTTTTCTCTTTTTTTTATCATAAATGAAAACATAATATATCAATGCATATGGTTTTTTTGATTTCACATGAGTAAGCACCTAAATTTCCAATATTTGTCAGTAAAAACACAACACATTCTCATCAATCCAAGTTCCCAAATTTTCCCACACTTAGTTGACTAGTGATGTGGTAATATAAAAAATAAATGGGGATTAAAAAGGCTCAAAGTGGCAAACAAAGGTAAATAAAATGGTGGGCTATTTGGGATAAGTGAGCTAATAACAAATGATGGCCTCAATCATATGTATGCATGAATATACACTAAAAAATGGACATATAGAATGGAATAAACCATAGATTGCAATCATAGAGAAGAAAACACACAAGAATAAAAATTATGGTTAAATAATGTAACCATATAATTAAGCTTAAAATCTCACAGGTTGTGTGTTCTTAGCTATAAACCATGTTCCAAATTACAATCTTCAAATAAATTTAACAAAAAAATTTTAATTTAAATTAGTGAAATGCTATAAAAGGGTCTTGAAAAAGAACTTATCACTCCAACCAAATAGTGGTAGAAGAACATGCACAAAATCAAACAAACATGCAATTAAACATGCAAATGCAACAACTAATTTAACAAGGAAAATTAAACATTGGTGTTGAAATAGGAAATAACTAACCCACGGAAGTCGGTATCGACCTCCCCACACGTAAAGATTGCACCGTCCTCGGTGCATGCTGAGATGTGCAAGTGGACGGGTTGCTACACTGATGCTTTTCTCCAAAGATTATGCAGATGGACTTGTTTGCCTTCCCATTGAGAAGCTTTTCCTTTCCCTTCTCGGTGGCCATCCTGAAAGAAAAGGAAAAAGAAGAAAACTAACCCAAAAATAAAGATAAGAAAACAAATAAAGTATGGGTGGGTTAATGCCAAATAATGAGGGTCTAGATTACATGGTAGCTACAACATGTAAGTGAGAAAATATTATCTCCAAATGGCATATCAATAGTGCAAAAATTGCAACAATGGGGGAGAGAGTGTGGGTAATGCAAGATAGTATAAGTGCATATCAATACAAATGGAATACAAGTGTCATAGAAATTAGCATTGACTTATAATTAATAATACCCAACAATTTAAAACAAGTCACGAAGTACCAAAATAACGCAAGAAAAGATGCAACAGTTGAATGAGAACATTTAACACCAACAGAAAAATAATAAATTTAGGAATGAAAATGAAAACATGCACAAAATTAAAATGCAATGAATGAAAGTATGCAAATAAATTAAGTAAAATAGAATGAAAGAGAATAAGGATGAGAAGTTAAAGATATAAAGAAAAACAAAGTAAGAAAGGAGGAAGAAAGAAGAAGGAAGGAGAAGGAAATAAAATCAGGACGCGACGCGCGCGCGTGCATCATGCGTGCGCGTGAAAATGGAAATGGCCATACGACGCGTCAGTGTCGCCCACGCGTACTCGTGGGTGGCCAAAAATGCACACTAACGCGTGAGCGTCGGTCACGCGTACGCGTGATTGATCGCGCGATTCCAGCACAGTGGCAGCCCAACTCTCTGTTCAATTACCTTACTATGCCGATTTTTCATTCCACGCGTACGCGTCGCTGACGCTTACGCGTGGATTGGCAAAGTTGCAAGTGACGCATACGCGTGAGAAACGCGTATGCGTGGGTCTGGCTATGCGCCTAGCACCCCTCCCGCTCGGCTCTTGCAAATCTCTGTTCATTTGCGCATACATATACGACGCGTGGGTGTCGTAGACGCTTGCGCGTCGATTCCCTCTTTTTTTTAATGCAAAATAAAAGTAAATATGCATAACTGGAAATTAAGACTGACAGAAATAAATTAAAACTAATAAAAAGGAGGATCATACCATGGTGGGTTGTCTCCCACCTAGCACTTTTAGTTATTGTCCTTAACTTGGATATTTGGTGAGCTCTTTGTCATGGTGGCTTGTGCTTGAACTCATCTTGAAACTGCCACCAACGCTTGGACTTCCAATAAACTCTATCAATACCAAGTAAATTTCCCAAGCTTTGATGGAGTTCTTCACAAGCTCTGAGCTCCCAAAATTGATCCTCATATATTCTCGGATCCCAAATCTTATTTTTACACCCGTCTTGAAGTGGATCACCATTGTCCTAACTGGGTGGCAAGCAGTCCGAATTCTCAATGTAGTACCAAACTCTTCTTTTAGATCTAACCAAATTATCACCAGTTGAGCCTTTACATCTAACTCTTGAAATATCAACCTTGATGAGCCTTGATTTGCAACTCTAACCACTAAATATCCTTCTCTTATGCTTAATGCCACAAAGCCTCTTAAGTTGACCATCCGTTTCAAGAATACCATACTTAAGTGGGACAGTAAAGCGAATAGAGATAAGTTTTATCCACTCAAGTGACGGACTAGATGGAAACCTAGGTAGAGAAGTCTCCAATGATCTTGACAAAGAAAACTCAACTCCCGTCCATCCTTTCTGAAGGACTTCCACTTCCACATCATTCTCAAACTTACTCAGAGAAGATTCTTCATACCCAATGAGTTCATTTGTAGATGTGGATTCATCACTAGGAAGACTTGATTCATGATCATTATCACCAAGGGAACTTGCTTCTTGATCTATCCCATCCAAATCTTCATAGGGATTATGCCATGGAGGGTGTGCACTAGCCTCCTTGACATCAATTTCAATCATCTTGGAAGAATACTCTACAACTCTAGATTCCCATGGAGGTTCAGCATCTCCTAAGTCTTCAACCACTTCTTCCTCTTCAACTATTACGGCTTCCTCCACTTGTTCCAATACAAAGTCACGTTCCTCATTGTCCACTGGAGTTTCTGGTGTCTCCTTCATGCTACGCTCTTCTATTGATTCTCCACATTTAGCCATGGGAGTTTCTTGAGTGTCCAAATGTTGGGAAGCTAATCGATTTACTACCTCAGTCAAGGCAGCCATGAATTCTAGTACTTCCCTTTTCATCTCTCTTTGCCCTTGAAGAAGAACACCAAGAGTGTCATGCATTGAAGATTGAGGTGGATATGAAGGTTCATGATAGGAGGGTGGTTCATCATAATAAGGATGTGGTGGCTCAACACTCTCCATCTTTTCCACTTGTTGCATAACACACTTTAATTCCTTTTTTTCAAGTTGAGATTCTTTAGCCATGAGAGCTTCGTGTACTTTCCGATTTCCCACTTGCTCCAATTGATGAAGGGTTGCATGAAATTGATCCAGTATTTCCTTGAGACGATCCCTTGACTCTTGTTCTACTTGGATATCATAAGTAGGATCATAGTGCTCTCGGGTTGATGAATATAGACATGGTGTATATGGAGGTGGTGGTTCTTGGAAGTAATTAGGTTGGAATTGGGGTGGTTCCATGTATGGTTCATATGGCTCACAGGGTGATTGGTATGGTGGATATGGGTTAGGATCATAGGGGGGTTGTAAGGTCCCACATCGGTTAGGGAGGGGAACGAAGCATGCCTTATAAGGGTGTGGATACCTCTCCCTAGTATGACGCGTTTTGACAAGTGAGTGTGGGGGCTTCGGCTATCATCCCCATCGTCAAAGACAAAATCGTGAGGCCTTGTGTGCCTAATAAACCCCATTTTTAGGTTTATCTTGTGATGAATTTAGAGTATTTTATCAACCTTTTCTCTCATTTATTCAATGAAATGGCATGGTTTTGTGATTCTCCCTTGATTTGTACTTAAATGTGAAAACATGCTTTTAGACCTTTAATTTGATAATTTTGATTCACCTTTGATTCCACTAGATGCCTTGATTTGTTTGTCAAGTGATTTCAGGTTGAAAAGTGCTAGGAATGGATCAAAGGAGTGAAGAGAAAAGCATGCAAAGTAGAGAACACATGGAAAAGCCAAAGAATTGGATGAGCTCATGGACGCGCACGCGTAATGTATGTGCACGCGTGGATCGCAAAAACTCAAAGGATGCGCACGCGTGCTGTACGCATGCGCGTCGATGCTGGCACACGATTTTAAAGTGAAAACATGGCCAGCGAATTCTGAGAAGCTGTGTGGCCCAATCTAAGTCAACTTTGGCGCCAAAAACACTTAAAAGAGCCAAGGATTGAAGAGCAAAAAGGGGGGGGGGGATTCCATCATTCTACACACATAGTTTAGTTTAGGGATTAGTTTTGAGTTAGTTTTAGAGAGAGAAGCTCTCACTTCTCTCTAGGATTAGGATTAGGTTTAGTTCAATAATCTTAGATCTAGGTTTTAATTCATGCTCTCTTCTATTTCTACCTCTCAATTCTTTGTTGTCACATGTTGTTCTTCTATTCTTGTGTTGTAGTTTCTTCTACTTTGCTTCCATACTTGTTGTTGATCTACTCTTGTTTCTTCTATTTTCTTTCAATTCAATTTGAGGTAATTCATGTCAATAATGTTCCTTTTGATTGTTGTTGTTAATTCCTTGCAATAATTGTTGATAGATTTCATTCTTGTTGTCAATTTACTATGCTTTCCTTTTGTGCCTTCCAAGTGTTTGTCAAAATGCTTGAGAGGATGTTAGAATAGAATTTTATTTTCTTGGCTTGGGAAGGTAACTTAGGAATTTTTGAGTTACTAATGTCCAAGTGATTGATAGTTGATAGCCATTGACTGTAGTTCTCATTAATTCAATTAGTGAATAGCTAGGGCTTATGGACTTGGATTGATATAGCTCATTTGACTTTCCTTTACTTGTTAGAGGGTGACTTAGTAGGATTAATCCTTGCAATTGTCATATTGTGGTTAGTAATAAGGATAGAGATCCTTGACCACCAAACCTTGCCAAGACCTTTTTGTCATTTGATTTCCTTTATCATTTACTTTTCTTGTTTCCTAATCAAAACCCCAAAATATACATGTCCAAGACTAATAACAAGAACACTACCCTGCAATTCCTTTGAGAGACGACCCGAAGTTTAAATACTTCGGTTATTAGAATAATTAGGGGTTTGTACTTGTGACAAACAAATGTTTGTATGAAAGGATTATTGTTGGTTTAGAAACTATACTTCGACGAGAATTCAATTGTGAAATTCTATACCACACAAAAATCCATTCATCAAAATGGCGCCGTTGTCGGGAAATTGCAATTGTGTGCCTTGTTATTGGTTATTGTATATATGTGAATATTGTGAATATGTTTGCCTTGGTTAGTTCTTGCTAGTTTTAGGATTTGGGTTTCTTTGTTTCTTAGTTGATTTTATTTGTTTTTTCTTTTGCTATCATGAATTCTCACTTTGGCTATGAGTTTGGTTCTAATTGTGTTGTAGGAATTGTGAACTTCAATGACCACATGTGTCAAGGATGGAACCAACAAAGATGGGAGAAGTCTCAGGGAATTGATCACTCCTATTGGCCACAACCTCCGGATACTCATAGGTATAATCACCATCCTAATGCATGTCAATTCAATGGCTATGGTGAACCTTTTTGTGAAAATCAATTACCATCATCATACTATGAGCCATATCCTCAACATGAACCTCAACCATACTTATAAGCCTCTCTTTACCAAACATCTTGCTACGGTCCATATCCATCATATGACCAATCACCCATACCATTTCCTTGTGACTATTATGAAGAACCTTTAGAACAACCACAACCCTATCATGATTACTACCAAGAACCACCTCAATATACACCATCTCCATACCCTCACCAAGAAGAACCACCTTCCTACTATGAACCCTCTCTCCAAAGTGATGAACCCTCTTATCCACCCCAAGTCAATAGATGATTCTCTCACGTTGCTACTTCAAGGACAAATAGATATGCAAAGAAACACCCTAGAGTTTGTGACTAACTTGACTAAGGTAGTGCATACTTTAGCCTACCAATGCCTGAACACTCAAGGTGCTTCCGTATCCACATGTGAAGGATCCAAAAAAGAGCAAAGCATAAAGAGGAGATTGGACAATCTGGTGGAGAAGGAGGAGTTGGGTTTTGTATTGGAACAATTGGAGAAACCAGTGATCATTGAAGAAAAGGGAGACGAGGTTGAAAATTTAGGAGATATGAAACCACCATGGGAGTATCAACAACCTCCGGAGCATATTCAAATTGAAAAATATGAAGAGGTTGATCAGGAAATGGATTCAATCATCAATGATTTTTTATCCAAAATTGAATCACCTCCCATGGAACAAGAACTTGAAGTTATTGAAGACAACTCCAAACCAAGTAATATTGGTACCCTTGTTGAAGAAGTTGACAAGCAAGAAGAAATTGAAAGGAGTTGTCAAGAGGTGGAAACAACTAAGGAAGAGCCTAAAGGAGTAGACCTCACCTTGTCTAAGTGTGGGGAGGTTCTCCTCCCCAAGCCACCCTCCGACACAACATTCAAGTGGGTAAAATTTTTATCCTTAAGCTTTACTTTCTCACTTGAATATGGCTTGATTGAAACAGATGAGCAACTTAGAGCTCTTTGCGGAATTAATAATAAGAAAGAGTTGTGTAGTGGCTGGAAGTTTGGAATTACGCTCATTAGGGTCAAAGCTACAAAGCATAGGGACCATGATTGGATAGATGCTACTTTGTGTGGGTATAGGAAGAGATTTTGATGTGCTACAGAGAATTCTATATGTCAACCACCCGGAAGAACGAACCGTGACAATCAACTTGAAGCTGGGTGTGAAGATAAGATATGGGACCCCGGATCATACTTTGAAGACCAACTTTGGGAACTCATATCTTGGGTTGAACTTCACCCAAGCTTGGTGAAGACGGTTGGAATTTCTGTCAACCATTTGAGGAGCAAAGATCCTTGGAGATTCAAGGATGAGTACAAACACAAGTCACCATGACAAAGAGCTTCCTAAATGTCCAACTTAGACACTTAAAATAAAAGTGCTAGGTGGGAGACACCCCACCATGGTAAACTCTTTCCATTCCCTCTTGTAGATTTGATTAATAAGTGATTTGAGTTGCCATTTTAGGTAGTTTTCTTCTTCATTGTAGTCATCTCTTAATGTTTTGATTGTAGTTGCTTAAGGTGCAAGTTATAATTGGTTGCTTTTGGAAATTTTTTATTAATATTGCACTTTTGGTTGATTTAGCGTTGAAAGTAATGTTAGGGAGATTTTTAGCTATTTTTAGTGTTTCCCAAAAAAAAAAAAGAAAGAGAGCAGGGACGCGTACGCACGCTGTACGCGTACGCGTCGATGAGGGATTACAGATCCATTCATATTCCAGAGAGTTGCACAAATGGTGTGCGAACATTGGGCATGGGGCATAATCGAAGTCACGCATACGCACGCTGTATGCGTACGCGTCAATGTGATGACACAGTTCCCATACTCCCACCCGAGAGTTGCGCGGCTGTGGCGCGAGCATTATGCTTCTCGCGCAAGCCTCAGCCGACTCGGACGCGCACCAGACGCGTACGTGTAGAAGCACTTCCTTTCCACCCACGCCTGAGCGCACATTGCGCTTATGCATCCATCATGTTTTTCACCATCCACGCGGACACGTACAAGACGAGTACTGATGCATGAGCATCTTTCCTATCTTTTCCTAGTGAATTTGCTTTTAAATTGTTGAGTTTAATCAAGAATTAATTATCTTTTAGCCACTATGAACGCTACTTTGAGTCTTGTGAAATTCTGTTTATTTTAGGTAGCATTTGGTTGGATTTGATGGAGCTTCCGCAGAAAAGGAGAAGAAGGCTATATAGGGCAGAAATGCTTAGAGGATGGAGAGGAAGCTTGCACAAATGGAAGGAGCACAAGAATTAAAGGAGATGACAGCGAGGAGCGACGCGTGCGCGTACCTGACACGTGCGCGTGATTTAGAGCTTTCCATGGTAACACGTGTGTGTACCTGACGCGTACGCGTGGATTGAAGATTTGCACAGCGACGCATGCGCGTACCTGACGCGTACGCGTGATACACGAAGAAGATCATCGACGTGTATGCGTGACTGACGCGTACGCGTGACAAACGCGAAGTGCAGAAAATGTTGATTAATTAATTCTGATTTAAAACTTTATTTTTATAGGAAAAGATATTATTTTACTTTTAGAAGATAGATTTTAAATTAATTAGGATTAGATATAAAAGAGGATTGAAATTATTCCACAGGAGGATTCCACTTTTCATTCCACCTCTACCAAAATATATTTTATCAGAATCCTTATTTTCTCTTTGCCATGAGCAACTAAACCTCCACTGTTAAGGTTAGGAGCTCTATCTATTGTATGGATTGATAATATTATTTTCTATTTTAATTCTTGTATTGATTTTTATTTCAAGAATTATTTTCGTTCTTTATTTTATGAATTTGGGTGGAACAGAAGTATGACCCTCTTTCTAATTGAGTTCTTGTATAACTTGGAAAAGCTCTTTACTTGAACAACAGCTTGAAAACATATTCTCCTAAATTTCTAGTATCTGAATTTAACGGGATACGTGACATATAATCCTTTTATATTTGGGTAATTAGAGTTTCTGTGGCATATAAACTAGAATTAAATTTCACCCCCTAATTGGAATTAATTGACCAAGGAATTGGCGGTTAATGAATTTTAGAGGAGACAAGAAAGGTATAAGGAATTAGGGTCTAGTCACATATAGTTTGCCATGAATTAAATCTTGCATGCTTAAAATAAATTAATAAGTTAAGTCAATCTGGAAAATAGATAACTCTGAAGACTTAATTTCCTCTCCATATTTTATTCCCAACTTATTTATTTGCCTGTCTTCTGTTTAATGCTTTTTGAACTCTCAAACACTATTTTCTGTTTGTCTAACTAAGTAAATTGATGAGCGGATAATTTATACCCTTTTGGCATTGTTTTTAGGTAGTTTTTAGTATGTTTTAGTTACTTTTTATTATATTTTTATTAGTTTTTATGCAAAAAACACATTTCTGGACTTTACTATGAGTTTGTGTGTTTTTCTATAATTTTAGGTATTTTCTGACTAAAATTGAGGAACCTAAGCAAAAATCTGATTCAGAGGCTGAGAAAGGACTGCAGATGCTGTCGGATTCTGACCCTCCTGCACTCGAAATGGATTTTCTGGAGCTACAGAAGCCCAATTGGCGCGCTCTCAATTGCATTGGAAATTAGACATCTTGGGCTTTCCAGCAATATATAATAGTCCATACTTTGTCCGAGACTTGATGACCCAAACTGTCAGAGACCCTTTTCTGGAGTAAAACGCCAGAACTGGCACCAAAACTGGAGTTAAACACCCAAACTGGCACCCAAGCTGGCGTTTAACTCCAAGAATAGCCTATGCACGTGAAAGCTTTAATGCTCAGTCCAAGCACACACCAACTGGACCCGGAAGTGGATTTCTACACTATCTGCACTTAGTTACTCATTTTCTGTAAACCTAAGTTACTAGTTTAGTATAAAAACTACTTTTAGAGATTCATTTTGGTAACTCAAGACATTTTACATCTCATATTGTAACTTCTACGGCATGAGTCTCTAAACCCCATAGGTGGGGGTGAGGAGCTCTGCTGTGTTTCAATGGATTAATGCAATTACTACTTGATGAGCGGATAATTTATACGCTTTTTGGCATTGTTTTTAGTATATTTTTAGTAGGATCTAGTTACTTTTAGGGATGTTTTCATTAGTTTTTATGTTAAATTCACATTTCTGGACTTTACTATGAGTTTGTGTGTTTTTCTGTGATTTCAGGTAATTTCTGGCTGAAATTGAGGGACTTGAGCAAAAATCAGATTCAGAGGTTGAAGAAGGACTGCTGATGCTGTTGGATTCTAACCTCTCTACACTCAAAGTAAATTTTCTGGAGCTACAAAACTCAAAATGGCGCGCTTCCAATTGCGTTGGAAAGTAGACATCTAGGGCTTTCCAGAAATATATAATAGTCCATACTTTGGCCGAGTTTAGACGATGTAAAAGGGCATTGAATGCTAGTTCTACGCTGCTGTCTGGAGTTAAACGCCAGAAACACGTCACAAACCAGAGTTGAACGCCAGAAACACGTTATAACCTGGCGTTCAACTCCAAGAAAGACCTCTCCACGTGTAAACTTCAAGCTCAGCCCAAGCACACACCAAGTGGGCCCCGGAGGTGGATTTATGCATCAATTACTTACTTCTGTAAACCCTAGTAACTAGTTTAGTATAAATAGGACTTTTTACTATTGTATTAGTCATCTTGGGACGTCTGGTTCTTAGATCATAGGGGCTGGCCATTCGGCCATGCCTGAAACTTTCACTTATGTATTTTTAACGGTAGAGTTTCTACACTCCATAGATTAAGGTGTGGAGCTCTGCTGTTCCTCATGAATTAATGCAAAGTACTACCGTTTCTCTATTCAATTCAACTTATTCCGCTTCTAAGATATTCATTCGCACTTCAACATGAATGTGATGAACGTGACAATCATCATCATTCCTTATGAACGCATGCCTGACAACCACTTCTATTCTACCTTTGATTGAATGATTATCTCTTGGATCTCTTTATCAGAATCTTCATGGTATAAGCTAGATTGATGGCGGCATTCATGTGAATCCGGAAAGTCTAAACCTTGTCTGTGGTATTCCGAGTAGGATTTTGGGATTGAATGACTGTGACGAACTTCAAACTCGCGAGTGCTGGGCGTAGTGACAGACGCAAAAGGAGGGTGAATCCTATTCAAGTATGATCGAGAACCTCAGATGATTAGCCGTGCTGTGACAGAGCATTTGGACCATTTTCACAAGAGGATAGGATGCAGCCATTGACCACGGTGATGCCTCCAGATGATTAGCCATGCAGTGACAGCGCATAGGACCATTTTCCAGATGATTAGCCATTGACAATGGTGATGTCCTTACATAAAGCCAGCCATGGAAAGGAGTAGGACTGATTGGATGAAGACAGCAGGAAAGCAGAAGTTCAGAGGGACGAAAGCATCTCTATACGCTTATCTGAAATTCTCACCAATGATATACATAAGTATTTCTATCTTTATTTTCTATTTATTTATTATTATTTTCGAAAACTCCATAACTATTTGATACCCGCCTGACTGAGATCTACAAGATGACCATAGCTTGCTTCATACCAACAATCTCCGTGGGATCGACCCTTACTCATGTAAGGTTTATTACTTGGACGACCCAGTGCACTTCCTGGTTAGTTGTATTGAAGTTGTGAATGAAAAAAAAAATGATTTATTAAGATGTGCGTACAGAGTTTTTGGCGCCGTTGCCTGAGATCACAATTTCGTGCACCAAGTTTTTGGCGCCGTTGCAGGGGATTGTTCGAGTTTGGACAACTGATGGTTCATCTTGTTGCTCAGATTAGGTAATTTTCTTTTTGTTTTATTTTCAAGAATTTTTCAAAAAAAAAAAAAGATATTTTCAAAAATATTTTTCAAAAATTTCTCCTTTGTTTTCGAAAAAAACAAATTTTTAAAATAAATATTTTCAAGAATATATTTTTCTTCAGAATTTTTAAAAATGAATTCTAGTGTTTCATGTTGATTTATTAAATCCTGGCTGGCTGTAAGCCATGTCTAATCTTTTGGACTGGGGTTTCAACTTATCATCACAAGAGCTTGTTGATTTTCACACACTTAGTTGCTCTATACATGGAAAGTATCAATATCTTCTAAAGCTTGGCTGGCTAGTAAGCCATGCCTAACCCTCAGATTGGAGCTTTAGATTAAGAGTACACGATTTCTGGAATTCATATTAAAAATTTTGGAATCCTTATTTTTCTTTTTCAAATAATTTTCGAAAAATCCAAAAAAATCATAAAATCATAAAAATAAAAAATATTTTGTGTTTCTTGTTTGAGTCTTGAGTCAATTTTAAGTTTGGTTTCAATTGCATGTTTTAAAGTTTGCATAAAATTTTCGAAAAATTCATGCATTCATAGTGTTCTTCATGTCTATAAAGAAGGGAGTTCTTGAAATTGATACTCTGAATGCCATATTGGCTCAGAACAAAATATTGACTCAGCAAGTCAATATGATTTCTCAGAGTCTGAATGGAATGCAAGCTGCATCCAACAGTACTCAAGATTCATCTTCTGAAAAAGAAGCTTATGATCCTGAAAACCCTGCAATAGTAGAGGTAAATTACATGGGTGAACCATATGGAAACACGTATAATCCATCATGGAGAAATCACCCAAATCTCTCATGAAAGGATCAACAAAAGCCTCAACAAGGCTTTAATAATGGTGGAAGAAACAGGTTTAGCAATAGCAAGCCTTTTCCATCATCCACTCAGCAACAGACAGAGAACTCTGAACAAAATACTTCTAATTTAGCAAACTTAGTCTCTGATCTATCTAAGGCCACTGTGAGTTTCATGAATGAAACAAGGTCCTCCATTAGAAATTTGGAAGCACAAGTGGGCCAGCTGAGTAAAAGAGTCACTGAAATCCCTCCTAGTACTCTCCCAAGCAATACAGAAGAAAATCCAAAAGGAGAGTGCAAGGCCATTGAAATGACCATCATGGCCGAATCCAAGGAAGAAGGGGAGGACGTGAATCCCAAGGAGGAAGACCTCCTGGAGCGTCCAGTGATCAATAAGAAGTTTCCCTCTGAGGAACCAAAGGAATCTGAGGCTCATCTAGAGACCATAGAGATTCTATTAAACCTCCTTATGCCATTCATGAGTTTTGATGAGTATTTTTCTTCTGAAGAGAATGAGGATGTCACTGAAGAACAAGTTGCCAAGTACCTTGGTACAATCATGAAGCTGAATGCTAATTTATTTGGTAATGAGACTTGGGGAGATGAACCTCCCCTGTTCACCAATAAACTAAATGCATTGAATCAACTGAGATTGCCTCAGAAGAAACAGGATCCTGGAAAGTTCCTGATACCTTGTACCATAGGCACCATTACCTTTGAGAAGGCTCTATGTGACCTGGGGTCAGGAATAAACCTCATGCCACTCTCTGTAATGGAGAAACTGGGAATCTTTGAGGTACAAGCTGCTAAAATCTCATTAGAGATTGCAGACAATTCCAGAAAATAGGCTTATGGACAAGTAGAGGACATATTAGTAAAGGTTGAAGGCCTTTACATCCCTGCTGATTTCATAATCCTAGATACTGGGAAGGATGAGAATGAATCCATCATCTTTGGAAGACCCTTCCTAGCCACAGCAAGAGCTGTGATTGATGTTAACAGAGGTGAACTAGTCCTTCAATTGAATAAGGACTCCCTTTTAATTTTGTTGTTCTTTTCATGTTTTATTAGGTTCATGATCATGTGGAGTCACAAAATAAATATAAAAATTGAAAACGGAATCAAAAACAGCAGAAGAAAAATCACACCCTGGAGGAGGATCTTACTAGCGTTTAAACGCCAGTAAGGAGCATCTGGCTGGCGTTCAACGCCAGAACAGAGCATGTTTCTGGCATTGAACGCCAGAAACAAGAAGCATCTTGGCGTTCAGATGCCAGAAATGCACAGTGAAGAAGAGCTGGCGCTGAATGCCAAAAACAAGCATCTGGCTGGCGTTCAACGCCAGAAATATGCTGCATCTGGGCGCTGAACGCCCAGAACAAGCATCAATTCGGCGTTTAAACGCCAGA
>NC_029792.2:70761215-70762557 GCF_000816755.2 Arachis ipaensis
ATTGCATGCAACGGCATTTTACATGCCTAATGGGTGCAGGGATGTAAATCCTTGACACCTCAGGATCTGTGGACACCAAAGGATCATCTCAGGATCTGTGAATCTCACAGGATCCCCACCCACCTCACCCTCTCTCTCTCCATTCATGGTCATCCCTTCTATTTTCCATTCACCACTCACATCCATACACACATCCCTCCATCTCCTCCATATCTTCTTCTTCTTCTTCTATTCTTTCTTCTTTTGCTCGAGGGCGAGCAACATTCTAAGTTTGGTGTGGTAAAAGCATAAGCTTTTTGTTTTTTCATTACCATTGATGGCACCTAAGACTAGAGAAACCTCTAGAAAAGGGGAAGGGAAGACAAAGGCTTCCACCTCCGAGTCATGGAAGATGGAAAGATTCATCTCAAGGGTCTATAGCTCAGTGGTAGAACATGTGGCTGCAAATCAAGAGATCCCTGAGATACCTCAGGGGATGCACTTCCCTCCACATAATTATTGGAAGCAACTAAGGATAGAAATACCAAAAATCACTAGGGATCAAGTCACAAAGGCAAGGAAGAGACATAGAAGAGCTCAAGGACATCATTGGTTCCTCAAGAAGAAAACGCCACCATCACTAAGGTGGACTCATTCCTTGTTCTTAAATTCTCTGTTTTTCATTTTCTTTATGATTAAGTGCTTATCCATGTTTGTGTCTTATTACATGATCATTAGTATTTAGTAACTTTGTCTTAAGGTTATGAATGTCCTATGAATCCATCACCTCTCTTAAATGAAAAATGTTTTAATTCAAAAGAACAAGAAGTACATGAGTTTCGAATTTATCCTTGAACTTAGTTTAATTATATTGATGTGGTGACAATGCTTCTTGTTTTCTGAATGAATGCTTGAACAGTGCATATGTCTTTTGAAGTTGCTGTTTAAGAATGTTAAATATGTTGGCTCTTGAAAGAATGATGTCAAGGAGACATGTTATTTGATAATCTGAAAAATCATAAAAATGATTCTTGAAGCAAGAAAAAGCAGTGAATACAAAAGCTTGCAGAAAAAAATAGAAAAACAATAGCAAAAAAAAAATAGAAAGAAAAAAAAAAGCAAGCAGAAAAAGCCAAAAGCTCTTAAAACCAAAAGGCAAGAGCAAAAAGCCAATAACCCTTAAAACCAAAAGGCAAGGGTAATAAAAAGGATCCCAAGGCTTTGAGCATCAGTGGCATCAGTGGCCTAAAAGGAATAAAATCCTGGTCTAAGCGGCAAAACCAAACTGTCCCTAACCATGTGCTTGTGGCGTGAAGGTGTCAAGTGAAAACTTGAGACTGAGCAGTTAAAGTCAAGGTCCAAA
>NC_029792.2:70762598-70775105 GCF_000816755.2 Arachis ipaensis
GAAGAAGGACTGCTGATGCTGTTGGATTCTGACCTCCCTGCACTCAAAGTGGATTTTCTGGAGCTACAGAACTCAACATGGCGCGCTTCCAATTACGTTGGAAACTAGACATCTAGGGCTTTTCAGCAATATATAATAGTCCATACTTTGGCCGAGTTTAGATGACGTAAAAGGGCATTGAACGCCAGTTCTACGCTGCTGTCTGGAGTTAAACGCCAGAAACACGTCACAAACCAGAGTTGAACGCCAGAAACACGTTACAACCTGACGTTCAACTCCAAGAAAGACCTCTCCACGTGTAAACTTCAAGCTCAGCCCAAGCACACACCAAGTGGGCCCGGGAAGTGAATTTATGCATCAATTACTTACTTCTGTAAACCCTAGTAACTAGTTTAGTATAAATAGGACTTTTTACTATTGTATTAGTCATCTTGGGACGTCTAGTTCTTAGATCATAGGGACTGGCCATTCGGCCATGCCTGAACCTTTCACTTATGTATTTTTAATGGTAGAGTTTCTACACTCCATAGATTAAGGTGTGGAGCTCTGCTGTTCCTCATGAATTAATGCAAAGTACTACCATTTCTCTATTCAATTCAACTTATTCCGCTTCTAAGATATTCATTCGCACTTCAACATGAATGTGATGAACGTGACAATTATCATCATTCCTTATGAACGCGTGCCTGACAACCACTTCCGTTCTACCTTCGATTGAATGATTATCTCTTGGATATCTTAATCAGAATCTTCGTGGTATAAGCTAGATTGATGGCGGCATTCATGAGAATCCGGAAAGTCTAAACCTTGTCTGTGGTATTCCGAGTAGGATTCTGGGATTGAATGACTGTGACGAACTTCAAACTCGCGAGTGCTGGGCGTAGTGACAGACGCAAAAGGAGGGTGAATCCTATTCCAGTATGATCGAGAACCTCAGATGATTAGTCGTGCTGTGACAGAGTATTTGGACCATTTTCACAAGAGGATAGGATGCAGCCATTGACCACGGTGATGCCTCCAGATGATTAGCCATGCAGTGATAGCGCATAGGACCATTTTCCAGAGAGGATGAAAAGTAGCCATTGACAATGGTGATGTCCTTACATAAAACCAGCCATGGAAAGGAGTAGGACTGATTGGTTGAAGACAGCAGGAAAGCAGAAGTTCAGAGGGACGAAAGCATCTCTATACGCTTGTCTGAAATTCTCATCAATGATATACATAGTTATTTCTATCTTTATTTTCTATTTATTTATTATTATTTTCGAAAACTCCATAACCATTTGATACCCGCCTGACTGAGATCTACAAGATGACCATAGCTTGCTTCATACCAACAATCTCCGTGGGATCGACCCTTACTCACGTAAGGTTTATTACTTGGACGACCCAGTGCACTTCCTGGTTAGTTGTATCGAAGTTGTGAATGAAAAAAAACGATTTATTAAGACGTGCGTACAGAGTTTTTGGCGCCGTTGCCTGAGATCACAATTTCGTGCACCACTACTGTTTTCTATTCAATCACGCTTGATTCTATTCTAAGATACTCACTCGTACTTCAATATAGAGAATATGATGATCTGTGACACTCATCATTATTCTCAACTCTATGAACGCGTGCCTGGCAACCACTCCCGTTCTATCTGAGCTCAACGTAGTCATTGGGCGACAGCTTGAGTGCGTATCTCTTGGGTCTTTGATCCACGGACCGAGTACGTGAGATTAGAACCTTCGTGGTAGAGGCTAGAACCAATTGGCAGCATTCCTGGGATCTGGAAAGTCTAAACCTTGTCTATGGTATTCCGAGTAGGATCTGGAAGGGAATGACTGTGACGAGCTTCAAACTCACGAATGTTGGGCGTAGTGACAGTGTGCAAAAGGATAGAGAGATCCTATTCTGACACAAGTGAGAACTGACAGATGATTAGCCGTGTGGTAGCTGTACCTGGTATTTTTCATCCGAGACGAGACATCCGACAGTTGATTAGCCGTGCAGAAACCGTACCTGGTATTTTTCATCCGAGAGGATCATACAGGTTGCCATTGAAGGAAGCCATGCATGTTTGTAGAAGAAGGCAGTAGGAAAGCAGAGATTCAGATGACAGAGCCTTTCCGGAACCTCAACATGTTCCTCATTACTGAATCACAAGTACCATTTATTTTATGTTATTTACTTTTCATAAACAAAATCAATTTTATCATTAATCTCCTGACTAAGATTTACAAGATAACCATAGCTTGCTTGAAGCCGGCAATCTCCGTGGGATCGACCCTTACTCACGTAAGGTATTACTTGGACGACCCAGTGCACTTGCTGGTTAGTGGTGCGGAGTTGTGAAAGGTGTAATCACAATTTCGTGCTCCAAGTTTTTGGCGCCGTTGCCGAGGATTGTTCGAGTTTGGACAACTGACAGTTCATCTTGTTTCTTAGATTAGGAAAAATTTATCTTTTTAGTTTAGAGTCACTAAAATTGCGTCTTCTATTATTATTTTTGGTTAAAATTTTAAAATCCTTGTTTTCCTTTTTCTAGATTGTTTTTCGAAATTTTCTATATAAATAAATAAAAACCAATAAACTAATAATTGAGTCTTTTGTTTGAGTTTAATTTCATGTTTTAAGTTTGGTGTTGATTGCATGTTTCTATTTTTCTTCATATTTTGAATTTCATGTTCCCTTGTTCTTTCTTGATCCTCAAGTTGTTCTTGTTAATTTTCCTTGTTTGATCTTTAGTTTTTCTTGTTTTGTGTCTTTCTTTGTTTTTCTTGTGCATTTTTGAATTATTAGTGTCCAAAGTATAAAATTTTTTAAGTTTGGTGTCCTTTGTGTTGTTACTTTCTTAAAGATTTCCAAAATTTGTTCTTGGTGTTCATCTTGATCTTCAAAGTGTTCTTGGTGTTCATCTTGACATTCAAAGTTTTCTTGTTTGTTTTCTTTGTTTTGATCTAAAAATTCTAAGTTTGGTGTCATTTTATTGTTTTTCTCTTTCCTCATTAAATTCAAAAAAATATCTTTTCCTTTATTTACTCATCATTTTCGAATTCCTTAGGTTGACTTGGTCAAAATTTTTAAAATTTGGTAGTTTCTTATTAGTCAAGTTAAAATTTCAATTTAAAAAAAAAATTATCTTTTTAAAGCTTTTTCAAAACAAATTCTTTTTCAATTTTACTTTTATATTTTTCGAAAATCTTTTATAAAATTTTTCAAAATCTTTTTCTTTTTTTTTAATTTTCGAATTACTTGTCCCATTTTATTATTTTGATTAAAAAATTTTAAGTTTGGTGTTTTCTTGTTAAGAAAGTTTCAACCTTTAAATTTTTAAAATCATATCTTCTTCAAATCTTTTCTTTTATTTATTTATTTTCTTACAAGTATCTTTAATTTTAAGACATATCTTTTTCAAAACTTCCTAACCACTTTCTCTTTCTTTATTTTTGAAAATCACACCCACAATTTTTCAAATCTTTTTAGTTAATTAATTATTTTAGTTTTCAATTTTCTTTATTTCTTTTCTTGCAATTTTTGAAACTTATACCATTTTTCTCATTTACTTTATTTTCATTTCTTTTATTTCAAATTAGCATTAAATAAATAAAATTAAAACAAAAAATATTTTAATTTTTTTTATTCTAGTTTTATTTTTCAAACCATAATCCTTCATTCACATCATTTTCCATTTCTCCATCATGGACCTAAGTGGAAATGAACAGTTCAGAAGGACTCTGGAGTCATACGCTAACCCCACTACCGCTTCATATGGGAGTAGTATTTGTATAACCTCCATCAGAGCCAGCAGTTTTGAGCTAAACCCTCAGCTCATTATCATGGTGAAGCAAAATTGCTGGTATTCCAGTCTTTCCCAGGAAAAACCTACTGAGTTTCTGGCACAGTTCTTACAAATTGCTGACACAGTACGTGATAAGGAAGTGGATCAAGATGTCTACAGATTATTACCGTTTCCATTTGCTGTGAAGGATCAAGCTAAGAGGTGGTTAAATAACCAACCCACAGCAAGCATAAGAACATGGAAATAGTTATCAGACAAATTCCTGAATCAATATTTTCCTCCAAAAAAGATGACACAGCTAAGGCTGGACATCCAAGGCTTTAAACAAGAGGATAATGAATCTTTATATAATGCCTGGGAGAGGCACAGAGAGATGCTAAGGAAATGTCCCTCTGAAATATTTTCAGAATAGGTGCAGTTAGACATTTTTTACTATGGGCTTACAGAAAAGGCCCAGATATTTTTAGACCACTCAACTGGTGGATCTATACATATGAGAGAGACAATTGAAGAGGCTCAAGAGCTCATTGATACAGTTGCTGGAAATCAACATCTGTACTTAAGTAGTGAGTCCTCCATGAAAGAAGAGGCTAAAGCACTATCCACTGAACTTAGTCCTCTAGAACAAGTTGTTGAACTCAATCAGCAATTGCTTCTTATAACAAAACAGTTAGCAGAATTTAAAGAGATGCTACAAGACACTAAAAATGCTACAAGAATATGGAAGCACAATTGGACCAGACAAAACAGCATCTATCTAAACAGATAATAGAAGAGTGCCAAGCCGTTCAGTTAAGAAGTGGGAAGACATTGAATGTCTCAACTCAAGGCAGCAGAAAGCCAAGAAAGGAACAACTGACAGAGGATGACCAAACCACTGCCCAAAATCCCTCTGAGGACAGTAAGAGCCCAGAGAGGAATGATTCTGGCATTCAAACGCCAGAAAAGGGGGAAAAATTGGCGTTAAGTGCCCGGTGGATGGCCAGTTCTGGCGTCCAAATGCCAGAAAAGGGTGGCAATCTGGCGTTAAACGCCCATACAGCACCCAATTCTGGTGTTCAAACGCTAATGGGGGATCAGACACTTGCAAGTGCTGATAACAAACCACTTAAGCAGGCTTTTCAAACCATTTCTGTAGGGAATAAACCTGCAGCAACTAAGGTTGAAGAATATAAAGCCAAGATGCCTAATCCTCATAAACTCCGCTAAGCGGAATAGGATAAACAATTTGCCCGCTTTGCAGACTATCTCAGGACTCTTGAAATAAAGATTTTGTTTGCAGAGGCACTTGAGCAAATACCCTCTTATGCTAAGTTCATGAAAGAGATCTTAAGTCATAAGAAGGATTGGAGAGAAACTGAAAAAGTCTTCCTCACTGAAGAATGTAATGCAGTCATTCTGAAAAGCTTACCAGAGCAGCTTAAAGATCCTGGAAGCTTTATGATACCATGCACATTAGAGGATGCCTGTACCAAGACAGCTCTATGAGATCTTGGGGCAAGTATCAACCTAATACCTGCATCCACTATCAAAAAGCTTAGTTTGACTGATGAAGTTAAACCAACCTAGATATGCCTCCAACTTGGTTATGGCTCCATTAAAATTCCAGCAGGCGTAATTGAAGACATGATTATCAAGGTTGGTCCATTTGCCTTTTCCACTGACTTTGTAATGCTGGAAATGGAGGAGCACAAGAGTGCAACTCTCATTCTAGGAAGACATTTCCTAGCAACTGGACGAACTCTCATTGACGTCCAAAAATGGGAGATAACCCTGAGAGTCAATGAGGATGAGTTTAAGTTGAATGCTGTCAAAGCTATACAGCATCCAGACACATCAAAAGACTGCATGAGCGCTGATATGATTGACTCCCTGGTAAAAGAGGTCAACATGACTGAGAGTCTTGAATCAGAGTTAGAGGACATTTTTAAAGATGTTCAGCCTGATCTGGAGGAACCAGAGAAAACAGAAGAACCTCTGAAAATTCCTCAGGAAGAGGAGAAGCCTCCTAAACCCGAACTCAAACCACTATCACCCTCCCTGAAATATGTATTTCTGGGAGAAGAGGACACTTTTCCGGTAATCATAAGCTCTACTTTAAAACCACAGGAAGAGAAAGCATTAATTCAGGTGCTAAGGACACACAAGATAGCTCTTGGGTGGTCCATAAGTGATCTTAAGAGCATAAGCCCAGCCAGATGCATGCACAAGATCCTATTGGAGGATGATGCTAAGCCAGTGGTTCAACCATAGAGGTGGCTGAATCCAGCCATG
This sequence comes from Arachis ipaensis, assembly GCF_000816755.2. Taxonomy (NCBI): domain Eukaryota; kingdom Viridiplantae; phylum Streptophyta; class Magnoliopsida; order Fabales; family Fabaceae; genus Arachis; species Arachis ipaensis. The sequence continues at coordinate 70,768,658 of NC_029792.2, forward strand.
AAGGAGGTGGTGCAGAAAGAGGTCACTAAGCTACTAGAGGCTGAGATTATTTATCCTATTTCTGATAGTCCCTGGGTGAGCCCTGTCCAAGTTGTCCCTAAGAAGGGAGGCATGACAGTGGTTTATAATGAAAAGAATGAACTGGTTCCTACAAGAACAATTACAGGGTGGCGTATGTGTATTGACTATAGAAGGCTCAATACAGCCACCAGAAAGGATCATTTTCCTTTTCTTGACCATCTAGCACTTGTTCTGAAAATGTTCCAAGAGACTAACCTGGTTTTAAACTGGGAGAAATGTCACTTTATGGTGACTGAAGGAATTGTCCTTGGGCACAAAATTTTGAATAAGGGAATAGAGGTGGATCTAGCTAAGGCAGAGGGAATTAAAAAGTTACCACCACCTGCCAATGTTAAGGCAATCAGAAGCTTTCTAGGGCATGCAGGATTTTATAGGAAGTTTATAAAGGATTTTTCAAAAATCACAAAACCTCTGAGCAATTTGCTAGCTGCTGATACACCATTTTTCTTTGACACAAAATGTCTACAGGCGTTTGAGACTCTGAAAGCCAAGCTGGTCACGGCACCAGTCATTTCTGCACCAGACTGGACATTACCATTTGAACTAATGTATGATGCCAGTGACCATGCCATTGGTGCAGTATTGGGACAGAGGCATGATAAACTTCTGCATATCATTTATTATGCTAGCCGTGTTTTAAATGACGCACAGAAGAATTACACAACCACAGAAAAGGAGCTGCTTGCCGTGGTTTACGCCATTAACAAGTTCAGATCTTATTTAGTAGGATCAAAAGTGATTGTGTACACTAACCATGCCGCTCTAAAATATCTCCTCACAAAGCAGGATTCAAAACACAGACTCATAAGATGGGTGTTGCTTCTGCGAGAGTTTGATATAGAAATTAGAGACAGAAAAGGGACCAAGAACTAAGTAGCTGATCACTTGTCCCGGATAGAACCAGTAGTAGGAGCATCTCTCCCTCCTACGGAGATCTCTGAAACTTTTTCGGATGAGCAACTCTTTGCCATTCAGGAGGTACCATAGTTTGTAGACATTGCAAACTATAAAGCTGTGAGATTCATACCCAAGGAGTACAGTAAGCAGCAAAAGAAAAAAAAATGGTTTCTGATGCAAAGTACTACTTGTGGGATAAACCATATCTCTTTAAGAGATGTGCAGACGGAATAAACCATAGATGTTTACCTAGAGAAGAGGCACAGAAGATCCTATGGCATTGCCATGGATCACAATATGGAGGACATTTCGGAGGTGAGCGAACAGCCACCAAGGTCCTCCAATGTGGCTTCTACTGGCCTACTCTCTATAGAGACTACCAAGAGTTTGTACGTAACTGTGACAGTTACCAGAGAGCTGGTAATCTACCTCACGGTTATGTCGTGCCTCAGCAAGGGATCTTAGAGATTGAGTTGTTTGATGTATGGGGTATTGACTTCATGGGGCCTTTCCCACCATCATATTCAAATACTTATATTCTGGTGGCACTAGAATATGTATCTAAATGGGTAGAGGCAATTGCAACACTCACTAATGATACTAAGATAGTAATAAAGTTCCTCCAGAAGCATATTTTCAGCAGGTTCGGTGTCCCTAGGGTACTGATCAGTGATGGAGGAACTTATTTCTACAATAAATAGCTTGACTCTGCTCTGGTCCGATATGGAATTAACCACAAAGTGGCAACCCCATATCATCCACAGACAAATGGGCAGGTTGAAGTCTCAAATAGAGAACTAAAGCGAATCCTGGAATGGACTGTAAGTACCCGTAGAAGGGATTGGGCAAGAAGTCTGGATGATGCTCTATGGGCATACAGAACAGCATTCAAGACTCCTATAGGGACCTCTATACTAGCTTGTGTATAGAAAAGCCTGTCATCTACCAGTAGAATTGGAACACAAAGCCTACTGGGCAACCAGCTTCCTAAACCTTAATGCTAAGGTAGCTGGAGAGAAAAGATTACTCCAGTTGAATGAGCTGGAGGAATTCAGACTCAATGCTTTCGAAAATGCTAAAATTTACAAGGAGAAAGCAAAAAGATGGCACGACAGAAAGCTGTCATCTAGAGTCTTTGAGCCAAGACAGAAAGTTCTGTTGTTTAACTCCAGGCTCAGATTATTCCTTGGGAAATTGAAATCCCGGTGGAAGGGACCATATGTGATTACAAGTGTGTCACCATATGGATATGTGGAGCTTCAGGATATTGATTATGACAAAAAGTTCATTGTTAATGGACAGAGAGTCAAACATTATCTTGAAGGCAATGTTGAGTAAGTGTGCTCAAAACTGAGACTAAATTAACAGCTCAGTGAAAGTCCAGCTAAAGATAGTAAAGAAGCGCTTGCTCGGAGGCAACCCAGCCATTATAAAAAATTAGATTTTATAACAATTATATAAGTCCATTTAATTTTGTTATTCATGTTTGTTAATGCTTTTCAGTGAACAAGTCAAGGAAATAAAGGTTCAGAACATAAAGCAGAGGAATCACAGAGAAAAAGAGCTCACTGGCGTTAAAACGCCAGTAAAGAGGCAATTTGGGCGTTAAACGCCAGAATGGCTACCATTCTAGGCATTTAACGCCAGTAAAGGTATCATTCTGGGCATTAAACGCCAGAAATGGCAGCTTTCTGGGTGTTCAAAAAATGCTCCGTAAAGAAGGATTTCTGGTGTTTAACGCCAGCCAGGGTACCTGGTTGGGTGTTAAACGCCCAAAATGGCCACCAGATGGGCATTAAATGCCAGAATGGCTATCATTCTGGGCGTTTAACGTCAGAACATCAAGGGAGAGGTAATTTCGTTTCCAATTCAAATTTTTTCGAATTTACATGTTGTAATTCATAATTTTCTCCATCAAAATATTACAAACATTCATTTTTTTATATCCATTCCCAAAAATTAATAATCTTATAAAATATTTTTAATTCTTTTTCAATTCTTTTCAATTCTTTCTCAAAACGTTTTTGAAAACTCATTTATCTCTCCAATTTCTTTTCAAATCTTTTTAATTCATACATATTATCTTTTATTTCTTAGATGCATAAACGAAAAGTCAAGTTTAAATTCCTCATATCTTTTTCAAGTCGTTCATATTTTACGAATCATATCCTTTATCAATCATATCTTCCTATCTTATCTTTTCAAAAGTAATTCGAAACCCATTCCCTCCCTCCCTTTAAATACACATTCGGCCAGCTCCTCTTCACCCATCATTTGAATCCTTCTCTCCATCTATTCATCTTCTTTCTTTTTATTTTGCTTGAGGATAAGCAAATCTCTAAGTTTGGTGTGATTTCCGTGATCCCTGAGCTAAAATAAACGAATCTCATGGCTCCCAAAGGAAGACAAACCACTTCAAGAGGCAAGAAAGAAAGCAATCCAAAGCCACTGTGGATGCATGAGAATTTCTGCACCAAAGAACATGCAGACCATTACTTCAAAATTGTGTACAGAAGATCAGTGATCCCGGAAGTTAGGTTCAATCTGAAAGAAGATGAATACCCAGAGATCCAAGAACAGATTCGAAACAGGGGCTGGGAAGTCCTGGCTAATCCTGAGATACATGTTGAAGAAATATGATCCAGAAATTCTATGCAAATCTGTGGATGAAGGATAAGTAAAGATTAGAGGAAACTGCTTTTCACTCCTTTCGGACCATGGTCAGAGGGAAGATTATTTACTTCCACTTTAAAAAGGTGAGAAAAGTTCTCAAGCTTCCTCAACTACAAGATGATCCATAATCCCTTAATAGGAGAATGGCCAAAGATAAAAGGCTAGATCAAGTTCTAGAGGACATATGCCTCCCTGGAACCGAGTGGATTACCAATACAAAAGGTGTCCCAAACCAACTAAAGAGAGGAGATATCAAACCAGTTACTAGAGGTTGGCTGGATTTCATTGGGCGTTCTATACTCCCAACCAGCAACCATTTTGAAGTCACTGTCAAGAGAGCAGTGATGATTCACTGTATTATGCTGGGGAAAGAAGTAAAGATTCATCAGCTGATTCCTGGTGAAATTTACATATTTGCAAACAAGGAATCCACTGATGCTAAATTGGCTTACCCAAGCTTGATCAGTTTGTTATGTAAAGATGTGGGGGGTACAGATAGGCGTGGATGAATATATCCCAGTTGAACGACCAATCACCAAAAAGGTGATGGGTGGACCTCAAGTTCAAAATAACCCCATCAAAAGGAGGGCACATGAGCTCCTCCGAGAAATTCCTCAATTTGAATATTGGGCCCGCTTAGAAGCATCTGTCACCAAGCTGCAAGAAGCTATGGATCAACTCAAAGAAGAGCAGCAGAATCAAAACATCATGCTCTGCAAACTGCTCAAAGAACAAGAGAAACAAGGGCGTGAGATACAGGAACTAAAGCGCCAGAAGCTACCCCTTGAAGAGCTAGACGTCCCACAGATTGAAGGAGCAAGTATCTCTCAAAATAATGGTTGTTGAGTCATAACTCTGTGATAACTTTTGTTATTAGAGACCTATTTTAAGAGTTGCATGAGCATTAGAATTAGAGTCGTTTATTTTTATGTCTTTAATTTCCTTTCTTTTATTGTTATTTGTCTGCTTTTATGTTTAGTTTCTGTCTTGTTTTATCTTTATTACATGATTATTAGTGTTTAGAGTCTATGTCTTAAAGCTATGAATGATTCCATGAATCTCTCACCTTTCTTAAATAAAAAAAATGTTTTTATTTGCAAAAGAACAAGAAGTGCATAATTTCGAAATTTATCTTGAAATTAGTCTAATTATTTTGATGTGGTGGTAATACTTTTTGTTTTCTGAATGAATGCTTGAACAGTGCATATTTTTTAGTGAAGTTTATGAATGTTAAAATTGTTGGCTCTTGAAAGATTAATGAAAAAAGGAGAAATGTTATTGATAATCTGAAAAATCATAGAAGTAATTCTTGAAGCAAGAAAAAGCAGTAAAAAAAATGGCAAAAAATAAAGAAAAAGAAAAAGCAAGCAGAAAAAGCAAGAAACCCTTTAAACTAAAAGGCAGGGTAAAAAGAATCCAAGACTTTGAGCATTAATGGATAGGAGGGCCCAAAAATGGAGTTTAGAGACTCATGCCATCAAAGAGTATAGAGACTCATGCCATCAAAGAGTATAAAGTTTTGATCTAAAAAAATGTCATGAGATCCAAAATAAATCTCTAAAAGTTGTTTAAATACTAAACTAGTAACCTAGGTTTACAGAAAATGAGTAAACTATAATAGATAGTGCAGAAATCCAATTTTGGGGCCCACTTGGTGTGTGCTGGGGCTGAGACTAAAGCTTCTCACGTGCCTGGGGCTGTTTTGGGCATTCAACGCCAGCTTTGGATCCTTTTCTGGCGTTGAACTCCAACTTGCAACTTGTTTCTGGAGCTGGACGCCAGAATTGGGCAGAGAGCTGGCGTTGCACGCCAGTTTACGTCGGCTATCCTTGGCCAAAGTATGGACTATTATATATTGCTGGAAGGCCTTGGATGTCTACTTTCCAACAGATCCACTGATGCTCAAAGCCTTGGGATCCTTTCTATTACCCTTGCCTTTTGGTTTTAAGAGCTTTGGCTTTTTCTGCTTGCTTTTTCTTTCTCTCTCTTTTTTTTTTCTGCAAGCTTTGTTCTTTGCTGCTTTTTCTTGCTTCAAGAATCATTTTTATGATTTTTCAGATTATCAATAACATGTCTCATGTTCATCATTCTTTCAAGAGCCAACATATTTAACAGTCTTAAACAACAAATTCAAAAGACGTATGCACTGTTCAAGCATTCATTCAGAAGACAGAAAGCATTGCCACCACATGTTACTAATTAGAATTTTTCTTATTAAAAACTCGAATTTTATTGCCTCTTATTCAAAAAATCTACTATTTTATTCATGTTTGCTGATGATGAGAAAAATAGACTATAACTTAATTGGAGGTAAAATCAAAATAGACACTAATTACTACTATATGACTCCTAAGGTAAACTCTTATAATGACAACTATCACAGAGTTAAAGCAAAAATTGGAATTTAACAACCTTTGTTCTGGGAAGTGGATGTTCCTCGGATCTGTGGGGTGCTTGGTCCTTCAAGAGATAACTTCTGGCGCTTCAATTCCCTCAAGTCACGCCCTTGCTCTTCATGTTGTTTAATCAAATAGCAAAGAATTTGACTTTGTTCCTTCTGTTCCTTTATTATTTGTTCCATAGCTTCTTGCATCTTGGTAACTGATGTTTCAAGATACTTCCAATATTCAGATTGAGGGATTTCTGAGAGAAATTCCTGTGTTTTCTTCTTGATGGGGTCATCTTGTGCTAGTTGTTTTTCCATTGATGCTTTGGTGATTGGTTTCTCAATTGAGATATACTCAGTTATTCCCATCCTTACTCCAGCGTCCTTGCAGAGCAGAGAAATCAAGCTTGG
>NC_029792.2:70775123-70779152 GCF_000816755.2 Arachis ipaensis
CTTGTGGTGAATCCCATATCGAACCATGGCAGAGTAAAGCTGTTTGTTGCAGAAGTGAGTGCCCCCATCACTGATCAGGACTCTAGGGACACCAAACCTGCTAAAGATATGTTTCTGGAGGAACTTCAGCACTGTTTTAGAATCATTGGTGGGTGTGGCAATGGTCTCAACCCATTTTGATACATAGTAAACTGCCACCAGAATATAAGTGTTTGAGAATGATGGTGGGAAAGGTCCCATGAAGTCAATTCCCCATACGTCAAACAACTCAATCTCCAAGATTCCTTGTTGAGGCATGGCGTAACCATGGGGCAGATTACCAGCTCTTTGGCAACTGTCACAGTTACGTACAAACTCTTGGAAATCTCTATAGAGTGTGGGCCAATAGAAGCCACATTGGAGGACCTTGGTGGCTGTTCGCTCACCCCCAAAATGGCCTCCATATTGAGATCCATGGCAATGCCATAGGATCCTCTGTGCTTCTTCTTTAGGAACACACCTACGGATTATTCCGTCTGCACATCTCTTAAAGAGATAGGGTTCATCCCACAAGTAGTACTTTGCATTAGTGATTAATTTTTTCTTTTGTTGCCTGTTGTACTCCTTGGGTATGAACCTTGCAGCTTTATAGTTTGCAATATCGGTAAACCATGGTGTTTCCTGGATGCAAATAAATGCTCATCCGGAAAAGTCTCAGAGATCTCAAGAGAGGGGAGGGACGTCCCTTCTACTGGCTCTATCCGGGACAGATGATCAGCCACTTGGTTCTCTGTCCCTTTTCTGTCTCTTATTTCTATATCAAACTCTTGCAGAAGAATTTCTTCAGTCACCATGAAGTGACACTTTTCCCAGTTTCAAACTAGGTTGGTCTCTTGTCATCTCTTCAGGACAAGTTTCAGGTGATCAAGACAGGAGCTGAATGAGTCTCCATATACTGAGAAGTCATCCATGAAGACTTCCAGAAATTTTTCCACCATATCAGAGAAAATAGAGAGCATGCATCTCTAGAAGGTTTCAGGCGCATTACACAGCCCAGATGGCATCCTTCTATAAGCAAACACTCCAGATGGACATGTGAATGCTGTTTTCTCTTGATCCTGGGGATCTACTGCAATCTGGTTATAGCCTGAGTAGCCATCCAAAAAGCAGTAATAATCATGACCTGCCAGTCTTTCTAGCATCTGGTCTATGAATGGTAAAGGAAAATGATCCTTTCTGGTGGCTGTATTGAGCCTTCTGTAGTCAATACACATGCGCCACCCTGTAACTGTTCTTGTAGGAACTAGTTCATTTTTTTCATTATGAATCACTGTCATGCCTCCCTTTTTTGGGACGACTTGGACAAGGCTCACTCAGGGGCTATCAGAAATAGGATAAATAATCCCAGCCTCTAGTAATTTGGTGACCTCTTTCTGCACCACTTGCTTCATGGCTGGATTTAGCCGCCTCTGTGGTTGAACCACTGGTTTAGCATTATCTTCTAATAAGATTTTGTGCATGCATCTAGCTGGACTTATGCCCTTAAGGTCACCTATGGACCACCCAAGAGCTGTTTTGTGTGACCTTAGCACTTGAATAAGTGCTTCCTCTTCCTGTGGATTTAAAGCAGAGCTTATGATCACTGGAAAAGTGTCACCTTCTCCCAGAAATACATATTTCAGGGATGGTGGTAATGGTTTGAGCTCGGGTTTTGGAGGTTTTTCCTCTTCCAAAGGAAATTTCAGAGGCTCTTTCATCTCCTCTGAATCCTCCAAATCAGGCTGAACATCTTTAAAGATGTCTTCCAACTCTAATTTGAGACTCTCAGCCATGTTGATCTCTTCTACCAAAGAATCAATAAGATCAACTTTCATGCAGTCTTTTGATGTGTCTGGATGCTGCATGGCTTTGACAGCATTCAACTTAAACTCATCATCATTGACTCTCAGGGTTATTTCCCCTTGTTGCACATCAATGAGGGTTCGTCCAGTTGCTAGGAAGGGTCTTCCTAGAATGAGAGAAGCACTCTTGTGCTCCTCCATTTCCAGCACTACAAAGTCAGTGGGAAAGGCGAATGGCCCAACTCTGACAATCATGTCTTCAATCACGCCTGATGGGTATTTAATGGAGCCATCAGCAAGTTGGAGACATATCCGGGTTATTTTAACTTTTTCAGTTAAGCCAAGCTTTCTGATAGTGGATGCAGGTATTAGGTTGATGCTTGCCCCAAGATCGCATAAAGCGTCTTGGTGCAATTACCGTCTAATGTGCATGGTATCAGAAAACTCATCTGAACGCCAGAACTGTGCCCATTTTGGGCGTTCACCACCAGATCCTGCCCATTTTGGGCGTTCAACGCCAGATCCTTGCTTGTTTCTGGCGTTGAACGCCAGTCCTTGCTTGTTACTGGCATTGAACGCCAGTCTTGGGCATGGTCTGGGCGTTCAGCGCCAGCCTTCCACCAGATTGCTGGCGTTTTAATGCCAAAATTACTTTTCCCTGGGCTCGTACTGTCCTCAGGTGAATTTTAGGTGGTTTGCTCATTCCTTGGCTCTTTGCTGCCTTGAGGTGGGGTATTTAATGTTTTCCCACTTCTTAATTGAACTGCTTGGCATTCTTCTGTTATTTGTCTTGACAGCTACTGCATTGTTTGCTTCAATTGTTCTTCCATATTTATATTAGCCATCCTTGTCTCTTGTAGTTTATCCTTGAATTCGGCTAACTGCTTTGTTAGAAAGTCCAATTGCTGATTGAATTCAGCAGCTTCTTTTACAGGGCTGAGTTCAACAGTTACTGTTTTAACCTCTTCTTTCATGGAAGGGTCACTGCTTAGGTACAGATGCTGATTCCTGGCAACTGTATCAATGAGCTCTTGAGCCTCTTCAATTGTCTTTCTCATGTGGATAGATCCACCAGCTGAGTAATCTAGAGATATCTAAGCTCCTTCTGCAAGCCCATAATAGAAGATGTCTAACTGAACCCACTCTGAAAACATTTCAGAGGGGCATTTTCATAGCATCTCTCTGTATCTCTCCCACGCATCATAAAGAGATTCCTTATCTCCTTGTTTAAAGCCTTGGATGTCCAGCCTTAGCTGTGTCATCCGTTTTGGGGGAAAGTATTGATTCAGGAATTTTTCTGTCAGCTGTTATTTTCCTAATCTAAGCAACAAAATAAACTGTCAGTTGTTCAAACACGAACAATCCCCGGCAACGGCGCCAAAAACTTGGTGCAGGAATTGTGAATCACACTTTTCACACTTGTACCACTAACCGGCAAGTGCACTGGGTCGTCCAAGTAATACCTTACGTGAGTAAGGGTCGAATCCCACGGAGATTGTTGGTTTGAAGCAATCTATGGTTATCTTGCAATTCTTAGTCATGAAGTCAATTATATTTATCAGTTGAGTTGCGAATAAACAAGAGAGCATGGATTAAAGGTTACTTGTTATGCAGTAATGGATGATATGTTGGAGTTTTGGAGATGCTTTGTCTTTAGAATCTCTGCTTTCCTTTGTCCTCTGATTCATGCACGCACGTCCTCCTTTGGCAAGCTGTGTGTAGGTGGATCACCGTTGTCAATGGCTACCATCCATCCTTCCAGTGAAAAGGGTCCAGGTGCGCTGTCACCGCACGGCTAATCATCTGCAGGTTTTCAGTCGTACCGGAATAGGATTTACTATCCTTTTGCGTTTGTCACTACGCCCAGCACTCGCGAGTTTGAAGTTCGTCACAGCCATCCAATCCCAGAATCCTACTCGGAATACCACAGACAAGGTTTAGACTTTCCGGATTCTCATGAATGCCGCCATCAATCTAGCTTATACCACGGAGATTCTGATTAGGGAATCTAAGAGATATTCATTCAATCTGATGTAGAACGGAAGTGATTGTCAGACACACGTTCATGGATTGAGGAAGGTGATGAGTGTCACTGATCATCACCTTCTCCATAATTAGGCGTGAATGGATATCTTAGATAGGAACACGCATGTTTGAATAGAAAACAGAAATACTTGCATTAATTCATCGAGACACAGCAGAGCTCCTC
>NC_029792.2:70780467-70800422 GCF_000816755.2 Arachis ipaensis
GGGCTGAGACTAAAGCTTCTCACATGTCTGGGGCTGTTTTGGGTGTTCAACACCAGCTTTGGATCCTTTTCTGGCGTTGAACTCCAACTTGCAACTTGTTTCTGGCGTTGGACGCCAGAATTGGGCAGAGAGCTGGCGTTGAACGCCAGTTTACGTCATCTATCCTTGAGAAAAGTATGAACTATTGTATATTGCTGGAAAGCCCTGGATATCTACTTTCCAACGCAATTGGAAGCACGCCATTTGGAGTCTTGTAGCTCCAGAAAATCCATTTTGAGTGCAGGGAGGTCAGAATCCAACAGCATCAGCAGTCCTTTTTCAGCCTGAATCAGATTTTTGCTCAGCTCCCTCAATTTCAGCCAGAAAATACCTGAAATTACAGAAAAACACACAAACTCATAGTAGAGTCCAGAAATGTGGATTTCTCCTAGAAACTAATGAAAATAAACTAAAAACCAACTAAAACATACTAAAATCTATATGAAATTAACCCCAAAAAGCGTATAAAATATCCGCTCATCAAGTAGCTGTGTTTAAGAATCAACATACTGAACTAGGAGAATCAATAATAGTATCTGAATTCTGAGTTCCTATGGATGCCAATCATTCTGAACTTCAAAGGATAAAGTGAGATGCCAAAACTATTCAGAAGCAAAAAGGCTACTAGTCCCGCTCATCTAATTGGAATTAAGCTTCATTGATATTTTGAAATTTATTGTATATTCTCTTCTTTTTATCCTGTTTTGTTTTTAGTTGCTTGGGGACAATCAACAATTTAAGTTTGGTGTTTTGATGAGCGGATAATTTATACCCTTTTGGCATTGTTTTTAGGTAGTTTTTAGTATGTTTTAGTTACTTTTTATTATATTTTTATTAGTTTTTATGCAGAAATCACATTTTTGGATTTCACTATGAGTTTGTGTATTTTTCTGTAATTTTAGGTATTTTCTGGCTGAAATTGAGGGACCTGAGCAAAAATCTGATTCAGAGGCTGAGAAAGGACTACAGATGCTGTTGGATTCTGACCCTCCTGCATTTGAAATGGATTTTATTGAGCTACAGAAGCCCAATTGGCGCGCTCTCAATTGCGTTGGAAAGTAGACATCTTGGACTTTCCAGCTATATAATAGTCCATACTTTGACTGAGACTTGATGGCCCAAACTGGCGTTAAACGCCAGTCGGAGACCCTTTTCTGGAGTAAAACGCCAAAACTGGCACCAAAACTGGAGTTAAATGCCCAAACTGGCACCCAAGCTGGCGTTTAACTCCAAGAATGGCCTATGCACGTGAAAGCTTCAATGCTCAGCCCAAGCACACACCAAGTGGACACTGGAACTGGATTTCTGCACTATCTGCACTTAATTACTCATTTTTTGTAAACCTAAGTTACTAGTTTAGTATAAAAACTACTTTTAGAGATTTATTTTGGTAACTCATGACATTTTACATCTCATATTGTATCTTCTACGGCATGAGTCTCTAAACCCCATAGGTGGGGGAGAGGAGCTCTGCTGTGTTTCAATGGATTAATACAATTATTACTGTTTTCAATTCAATCACGCTTGATTCTATTATAAGATACTCACTCGTACTTCAATATAGAGAATATGATGATCCGTGACACTCATCATTATTCTCAACTCTATGAACGTGTGCCTGACAACCACTCCCGTTCTATTTGATCTCAAAGTAGTCATTGGGCGACAGCTTGAGTGCGTATCTCTTGGGTCTCTGATCCACGGACCGAGTCTGTGGTATTCTGAGTAGGATCTGAGATGGGATGACTGTGACGAGCTTCAAACTCACGAATGTTGGGTGTAGTGACAGTGTGCAAAATGATAGAGAGATCCTATTCTGACACAAGTGAGAATCGACAGATGATTAGCCGTGCAGTAGCTGTACCTGGTATTTTTCATCTGAGACGAGACATCCGACAGTTGATTAGCCGTGCAGAAACCATACCTGGTATTTTTCATCCGAGAGGATCATACAGCTTGCCATTGAAGGAAGCCATGCGTGTTTGGAGAAGAAGATAGTAGGAAAGCAGAGATTCAGATGACAGAGCATCTCCGGAACCTCAACCTGTTCCTCATTACTGAATCACAAGTACCATTTATTTCATGTTATTTACTTTTCATAAACAAAATCAATTTTCTCATTAATCTCCTGACTATAATTTACAAGATAACCATAGCTTGCTTCAAGCCGACAATCTCCGTGGGATCGACCCTTACTCACGTAAGGTATTACTTGGACGACCCAGTGCACTTGCTGGTTAGTTGTGCGGAGTTGTGAAAGGTGTAATCACAATTTCGTGCTCCAAGTTTTTGGCTCTGTTGCCGAGGATTGTTCGAGTTTGGACAACTGACGGTTCATCTTGTTGCTTAGATTAGGAAAAATTTATCTTTTTGGTTTAGAGTCACTAAAATTGCATCTTCTATTATTGTTTTTGGTTAAAATTTTAAAATCCTTGATTTCATTTTTCTAGATTTTTTTTCGAAATTTTCTATATAAATAAATAAAAACCAATAAACTAATAATTGAGTCTTTTGTTTGAGTTTAATTTCATGTTTTAAGTTTGGTGTTGATTGCATGTTTTTATTTTTCTTCATATTTTTAATTTCATGTTCACTTGTTCTTTCTTGATCCTCAAGTTGTTCTTGTTAATTTTCCTTGTTTGATCTTTAGTTTTTCTTGTTTTGTGTCTTTCCTTGTTTTTCTTGTGCATTTTCGAATTATTAGTGTCCAAAGTATAAAAATTTTTAAGTTTGGTGTCCTTTGTATTTTTACTTTCTTAAAGATTTCCAAAATTTGTTCTTGGTGTTCATCTTGACATTCAAAGTTTTTTTGTTTGTTTCTTTGTTTTGATCTAAAAATTCTAAGTTTGGTGTCATTTTATTGTTTTTCTCTTTCCTCATCAAATACAAAAAATATCTTTTCCTTTATTTACTCATCATTTTCGAATTCCTTAGGTTGAATTGGTCAAAATTTTTAAAATTTGGTAGTTTCTTATTAGTCAAGTTAAAATTTAAATTTAAAAAAAATTATCTTTTTAAAGCTTTTTCAAAATAAATTCTTTTTCAATTTTCCTTTTATATTTTTCGAAAATCTTTTATAAAAATTTTTCAAAATCTTTTTCTTTTTTTTTTAATTTTCAAATTACTTGTCCCATTTTATTATTTTGATTGAAAAATTTTAAGTTTGGTGTTTTCTTGTTAAGAAAGTTTGAACCTTTAAATTTTTAAAATCATATCTTCTTCAAATCTTTTCTTTTATTTATTTATTTTCTTACAAGTATCTTTAATTTTAAGACATATCTTTTTCAAAACTTCCTAACCACTTTTTCTCTCTTCATTTTCAAAAATCACACCCACAATTTTTCAAATCTTTTTAATTAATTAATTATTTTAGTTTTCAATTTTCTTTTATTTCTTTTCTTGCAATTTTCGAAACTTATACCATTTCTCCCATTTACTTTATTTTCATTTCTTTAATTTCAAATTAGCATTAAATAAATAAATTAAAAACAAAACATATTGTAATTTTTCTTTTATTCTAGTTTTATTTTTCAAAACATAATCCTTCATTCACATCATTTTCCTTTTCTCCATCATGGACCTAAGTGGAAATGAACAATCCAGAAGGACTCTGGGGTTATACGCTAACCCCACTACCGCTTCATATGGGAGTAGTATCTGTATAACCCCCATCAGAGCCAGCAGTTTTGAGCTAAACCCTCAGCTCATTATCATGGTGTAGCAAAATTGCCAGTATTCCGGTCTTCCACAGGAAGAACCTACTGTGTTTCTGGCACAGTTCTTACAAATTGCTGACACAGTAAGTGATAAGAAAGTGGATTAGGATGTCTACAGATTATTACTGTTTCCATTTGCTGTGAAGGATCAAGCTAAGAGGTGGTTAAATAACCAACCCACAGCAAGCATAAGAACATGAAAACAGTTATCAGACAAATTTCTGAATCAATATTTCCCTCCAAAATGGATGACACAGGTAAGGCTGGACATCAAAGGCTTTAAACAAGAGGATAATGAATCTCTTTATAATGCCTGGGAGAGGTACAGAGAGATGCTAAGGAAATGCCCCTCTGAAATATTTTCAGAATGGGTGCAGTTAGACATCTTTTACTATGTACTTACAGAAAAGGCCCAGATATCTTTAGACTACTCAGCTGGTGGATCTATACATATGAGAAAGACAATTGAAGAGGCTCAAGAGCTCATTGATACAGTTGCTAGAAATCAACATCTGTACTTAAGTAGTGAGTCCTCCATGAATGAAGAGGCTAAAGCACTATCCACTGAACTTAGTCCTCCAGAACAAGTTGTTGAACTCAATCAGCAATTGCTTCTTATAACAAAACAATTAGCAGAATTTAAAGAGATGCTACAAGACACTAAAAATACTAACAAGAATATGGAAGCACAATTGGACCAGACAAAATAGCAGCTATCTAAACAGATAACAGAAGAGTGCCAAGCCGTTCAGTTAAGAAGTGGGAAGACGTTGAATGTCTCAACTCAAGGCAGTAGAAAGCCAAGAAAGGAACAACTGACAAAGGATGACCAAACCACTGTCCAAAATACCTCTGAGGATAGTAAGAGCCCAAAGAAGAATGATTCTGGCGTTCAAACACCAGAAAAGGTGGAAAAATTGGTGTTAAACGCCTAGTGGATGGCCAGTTCTGGCGTCCAAACACCAGAAAAGGGTGGTAATCTGGCGTTAAATGCCCATACAGCACCCAATTCTGGCGTTTAAACTCCAATGGGGGATCAGACACTTGCAAGTGCTGATAACAAACCCCTTAAGTAGGCTTCTCCAACCATTTTTGTAGGGAATAAACCTGCAGCACTAAGGTTGAAGAATATAAAGCCAAGATGCCTTATCCTTAGAAACTCCGCCAAGCAGAACAGGATAAACAATTTGCCCGTTTTACAGACTATCTCAGGACTCTTGAAATAAAGATTTTGTTTGCAGAGGCACTTGTGCAAATACCCTCTTATGCTAAGTTCATGAAAGAGATCTTAAGTCATAAGAAGAATTGGAGAGAAACTGAAAAAGTCTTCCTCACTAAAGAATGCAGTGCAATCATTCTGAAAAGCTTACCAGAGAAGCTTAAAGATCCTAGAAGCTTTATTATACCATGCACATTAGAGGATGCCTGTACCAAGATAGCTCTATGTGATCTTGGGGCAAGTATCAACCTAATACCTATATCCACTATCAAAAAGCTTGGTTTGACTGATGAAGTTAAACCAACCCGGATATGCCTCCAACTTGGTGATGGCTCCATTAAAATTCCATCAGGCGTAATTGAAGACATGATTCTCAAGGTTGGGCCATTTGCCTTTCCTACTGACTTTGTAGTGCTGGAAATGGAGGAGCACAAGAGTGCAACTCTCATTCTAGGAAGACCTTTCCTAGCAACTGGACAAACCCTTATTGACGTCCAAAAAGGGGAGAAAATCCTGAGAGTCAATGAGGATGAGTTTAAGTTGAATGCTGTCAAAGCTATGCAGCATCTAGACACATCAAAAGACTGCATGAGCGCTGATATCATTGACTCCCTGGTGGAAGAGGTCAACATGACTGAGAGTCTCAAATCAGAGCTAGAGGACATCTTTAAAGATGTTCAGCCTGATCAGGAGGAACCGAGAAAAAATAGAAGAACTTCTGAAAACTCCTCAAGAAAAGGAGAAGCCTCCTAAAACTGAACTCAAACCACTACCACCCTCCCTAAAATATGCATTTCTGGGAGAAGAGGACACTTTTCCGGTAATCATAAGCTCTACTTTAAAACCACAGGAAGAGAAAGCATTAATTTAGGTGCTAAGGACACACAAGACAGCTCTTGGGTGGTCCATAAGTGATCTTAAGGGCATAAGCCCAGCCAGATGCATGCACAAGATCCTATTGGAGGATGATGCTAAGCCAGTGGTTCAACCACAGAGGTGGCTGAATCCAGTCATGAAGGAGGTGGTGCAGAAAGAAGTCACTAAGCTAATAGAGGCTAGGATTATTTATCCTATTTCTGATAGCCCCTGGGTGAACCCTGTCCAAGTTGTCCCCAAGAAGGGAGGCATGACAGTGGTTCATAATGAAAAGAATGAACTGGTTCCTACAAGAACAGTTACAGGGTGGCGTATGTGGATTGACTACAGAAGGCTCAATACAGCCACCCGCAAGGATCATTTTCCTTTACCATTCATAGACCAGATGCTAGAGAGACTAGCAAGTCATGAATACTACTGCTTTTTGGATGGTTATTCAGGTTACAACCAAATTACAGTAAATCCTCAGGACCAAGAGAAAATAGCATTCACATGTCCATCTGGAGTGTTTGCCTACAGAAGGATGCCATTTGGTCTGTGCAATGCACCTGCAACCTTTCAGAGGTGCATGCTCTCTATCTTCTCTGATATGGTAGAGAAATTTCTGGAAGTCTTCATGGATGACTTCCTAGTATTTGGAGACTCATTCAGCTCATGTCTTGACCATCTAGCACTTGTTCTGAAAAGGTGCCAAGAGACTAACCTGGTTTTAAACTGGGAGAAATGTCACTTTATGGTGACGGAAGGAATTGTCGTTGGGCACAAAATTTCGAATAAGGGAATAGAGGTGGATCAAGCTAAGGTAGAGGTAATTGAAAAATTACCACCACCTGCCAATGTTAAGGCAATCAGAAGCTTTTGGGGCATGTAGGATTTTATAGGAGGTTTATAAAGGATTTTTCAAAAATTGCAAAACCTCTGAATAATTTGCTAGCTGCTAATACACATTTGTCTTTGACACAGAATGTCTGCAGGCGTTTGAGACTCTGAAAGCCAAGCTGGTCACGGCACCAGTCATTTTTGCACCAGACTGGACATTACCATTTGAACTAATGTGTGATGCCAGTGACCATGCCATTGGTGCAGTATTAGGACAGAGGCATGATAAGCTTCTTCATATCATTTATTATGCTAGCCGTGTTTTAAATGATGCGCAGAAGAATTACACAACCACAGAAAAGGAGTTGCTTATAGTGGTTTACGCCATTGACAAGTTTAGATCTTATTTAGTAGGATCAAAAGTGATTGTGTACACTGACCATGCCGCTCTAAAATATCTCCTCACAAAGTAGGATTCAAAACACAGACTCATAAGATGGGTGTTGCTTCTGCAAGAGTTTGATATAGAAATAAGAGACAGAAAAGGGACCGAGAACCAATTAGCTGATCACTTGTCCCGGATAGAACCAGTAGCAGGAGCATCTCTCCCTCCTACTGAGATCTCTGAAACTTTTTTAGATGAGCAACTCTTTGCCATTCAAGAAGTACCATGGTTTGCAGACATTGCAAACTATAAAGCTGTTAGATTCATACCCAAGGAGTACAGTAAGCAGCAAATGAAAAAAACTGGTTTCTGATGCAAAGTACTACCTGTGGGATTAACCATATCTCTTTAAGAGATGTACAGACGGAATAATCCATGGATGTGTGCCTTGAGAAGAGGCACAGAAGATCCTATGGCATTGCCATGGATCACAATATGGAGGACATTTCGGAGGTGAGCGAACAGCCACAAAGGTCCTCCAATGTAGCTTCTACTGGCCTACTCTCTATAGAGACTCTCAAGAGTTTGTACGTAACTGTGACAGTTGCCAGAGAGCTGGTAATCTACCTCACGGTGATGCCATGCCTCAACAAGGGATCTTAGAGATTGAGTTGTTTGATGTATGGGGTATTGACTTCATGGGGCCTTTCCACCATTATATTCAAACACTTATATTCTGGTGGCAGTAGACAATGTATCTAAATGGGTAGAGGCAATTGCAACACCCACTAATGATACTAAGACAGTAATGAAGTTCCTCTAGAAGCATATTTTCAGCAGGTTCGGTGTCCCTAGGGTACTGAGCAGTGATGGAGGAACTCATTTCTGCAATAATTAGCTTGACTCTACTCTGGTCCGATATGGAATTAACCACAAAGTGGCAACCCCATATCATCCACAGACAAATGGGCAGGTTGAAGTCTCAAATAGAGAACTAAAGCGAATCCTGGAATGGACTGTAAGTACTCGTAGAAGGGATTGAGCGAGAAGTCTGGATGATGTTCTATGTGCATACAGAACAGCATTCAAGACTCCTATAGGGACCTCTATACTAGCTTGTGTATGGAAAAGCCTATCATCTGCTAGTGGAATTGGAACACAAAGCCTACTGGGCAACCAGCTTCCTAAACCTTAATGCTAAGGTAGCTGGAGAGAAAAGATTACTCTAGTTGAATGAGCTGGAGGAATTCAGACTCAATGCTTTCGAAAATGCTAAAATTTACAAGGAGAAAGCAAAAAGATGGCACGATAGAAAGCTGTCATCTAGAGTCTTTGAGCCAGGACTGAAAGTTCTATTGTTTAACTCCAGGCTCAGATTATTCCCTGGGAAATTGAAATCCCGGTGGAAGGGACCATATGTGATTACAAGTGTGTCACCATATGGATATGTGGAGCTTCAGGATATTGATTATGACAAAAAGTTTATTGTTAATGGACAGAGAGTCAAACATTATTTTGAAGGCAATGTTGAGCAAGAGTGCTCAAAACTGAGACTAAATTAACAGCTCAGTAAAAGTCCAGCTAAAGACAGTAAAGAAGCGCTTGCTGGGAGGCAACCCAGCCATTATAAAAAATTAGATGCTTATAACAATTATATAAGTCCATTTAATTTTGTTATTCATGTTTGTTAAAGCTTTTCAGTGAACAAGTCAAGGAAATAAAGGTTCAGAACATAAAGCAGAGGAATCACAAAGAAAAAGAGCTCACTGGTGTTAAAACGCCAGTAAAGAGGCAATTTGGGCGTTAAACGCTAGAATGGCTACCATTCTAAGCGTTTAACGACAATAAAGTTATCATTCTAGGCATTTAATTCCAGAAATGGTAGCATTCTAGGCGTTCAAAAAAATGCCCAGTAAAGAAGGATTTCTGGCATTTAACGCCAGCCAGGGTACCTTGTTGGGCGTTAAAAGCCCAAAATGGCCACCAGATGGGCGTTAAACGCCAGAATGGCTATCATTCTGGGTGTTTAACGCCAGAACAGCAAGGGAGAGTTAATTTCGTTTCCAATTCAAATTTTTTTGAATTTTCATGTTTTAATTCATAATTTTCTGCATCAAAATATTATAAACATTCATTTTTTTTATATCCATTTCCAAAAATTAATAATCTTATAAACTCTTTAATTCTTTTTCAATTCTTTCCCAAAATGTTTTTGAAAACTCATTTATCTCTCCAATTTCTTTTCAAATCTTTTTAATTCATTCATATTATCTTTTATTTCGTAGATGCATAAACGAAAATTCAGGTTTAACTTCCTCATATCTTTTTCAAATCGTTCATATTTTACAAATCATATCCTTTATCAACCATATCTTCCTATCTTATCTTTTTCAAAAATAATTCGAAACCCATTCCCTCACTCCCTTTAAATACACATTCGGCCAGCCCCTATTCACCCATCATTCAAATCCTTCTCTCCATTTATTCATCTTTTTTCTTTTTATTTTGCTTGAGGACAAGCAAATCTCTAAGTTTGGTGTGATTTCTGTGATCCCTGAGCTAAAACAAACGAATCTCATGGCTACCAAAGGAAGACAAACTACTTCAAGAGGCAAGAAAGAAAGTAATCCAAAGCCACTGTAGATGCATGAGAATTTCTGCACCAAAGAACATGCAGACCATTACTTCAAAATTGTGTGCAGAAGATCAGTGATCCCAGAAGTTAGGTTCAATCTAAAAGAAGATGAATACCTGGAGATCCAAGAACAGATTCAAAACAGGGGCTGGGAAGTCTTGGCTAATCCTGAGATACATGTTGGAAGAAACATGATCCAGGAATTCTATGCAAATCTGTGGATGACTGATAAGCAAAGATTAGAGGGAACTGCTTTCCACTCTTTTCGGACCATGGTCAGAGGGAAGATTATTTACTTCCACTTTGACAAGGTGAGAGAAGTTCTCAAGCTTCCTCAACTACAAGATGATCCAGAATCCTTTAATAGGAGAATGTCCAAAGATAAAAGGCTAGATCAAGTTCTAGAGGTTGGCTGGATTTCATTGGGCGTTCTATACTCCCAACCAGCAACCGTTCTAAAGTCACTGTCAAGAGAGCAGTGATGATTCACTATATTATGCTCGGGAAAGAAGTAGAGATTCATCAGCTGATTCCTGGTGAAATTTACATATTTAAAAACAAGGAATCCACTGATGCTAAATTGGCTTACCCAAGCTTGATCAGTCTATTATGTAAAGATGCGGGGGTACAGATAGGCATGGATGAATATATCCCAGTTGAATGCCCAATCACCAAAAAGGTGATGGATGGACCTCAAGTTCAAGACAACCCCATCAAAAGGAGGGCGCATGAGCTCCTCCCAGAAATTCCTCAATTTGAATATTGGGCCCGCTTAGAAGCATCTGTCACCAAGCTGCATGAAGCTATGGATCAACTCAAAGAAGAGCAGCAGAATCAAAACATCATGCTCTGCAAACTGCTCAAAGAACAAAAGAAACAAGGGCATGAGATATAGGAACTAAAGCGCCAGAAGCTGCCCCTTGAAGAGCTAGACGTCCCACAGATTGAAGGAGCAAGTATCTCTCAAAATAATGGTTGTTGAGTCATAACTCTATGATAACTTTTGTTATTAGAGACCTATTTTAAGAGTTTCATGGGCATTAGAATTAGAGTCGTTTATTTTTATGTCTTTAATTTCCTTTCTTTTATTGTTATTTGTTTGCTTTTATGTTTAGTTTCTATCTTGTTTTATCTTTATTACATGATTATTAGTGTTTAGAGTCTATGTCTTAAAGCTATGAATGATTCCATGAATTTCTCACCTTTCTTAAATAAAAAAAATGTTTTTATTTGCAAAAGTACAAGAAGTGCATAATTTCAAAATTTATCTTGAAATTAGTCTAATTATTTTGATGTGGTGGTAATACTTTTTGTTTTTTGAATGAATGCTTGAACAGTGCATATTTTTTGATAGTGAAATTTATGAATGTTAAAATTGTTGGCTCTTGAAAGATTAATGAAAAAAGGAGAAATGTTATTGATAATCTGAAAAATCATAGAAGTAATTTTTGAAGTAAGAAAAAGCAGTGAAAAAAAATGGAAAAAAATAAAGAAAAAGAAAAAGCAAGAAGAAAAAGCCAGAAACCCTTTAAACTAAAAGGCAGGGTAAAAAGGATCCAAGACTTTGAGCATTAATGGATAGGAGGGCCCAAAGGAACAGAATCCTGGCCTAAGCAGCTAAATCAAGCTGTCCCTAACCATGCGCTTGTGTCATGAAGGTCCAAGTGAAAAGCTTGAGACTGAGTGGTTAAAGTCGTGGTCCAAAGCAAAAAGAGTGAGCTTAAGAGCTCTAGGCACCTCTAACTAGGGACTCTAGCAAAGCTGAGTCACAATCTGAAAAGGTTCACCCAGTTATGTGTCTGTGGCATTTATGTATCCGGTGGTAATACTGGAAAACAAAATGCTTAGGGTCACGACCAAGACTCATAAAGTAGTTGTGTTCAAGAATCAACATACTGAACTAGGATAATCAATAACACTATCTGAATTCTGAGTTCCTATAGATGCCAATCATTCTGAACTTCAAAGGATAAAGTGAGATGCCAAAACTGTTCAGAAGCAAAAATGCTACTAGTCCCGCTCATCTAATTGGAATTAAGCTTTATTGATATTTTAGAATTTATTGTATATTCTCTTCTTTTTATCCTGTTTTGTTTTTATTTGATTGGAGATAAGCAACAATTTAAGTTTGGTGTTGTGATGAGCGGATAATCTATACCCTTTTTGGCATTGTTTTTAGGTAGTTTTTAGTATGTTTTAGTTACTTTTTATTATATTTTTATTAGTTTTTTATGCAAAAATCACATTTTTGGACTTTACTATGAGTTTGTGTATTTTTCTATAATTTCAGGTATTTTCTGACTGAAATTGAGGGACCTGAGCAAAAATCTGATTCAGAGGCTGAGAAAGGACTGCAGATGCTGTTGGATTCTGACCCTCCTGCACTCGAAATAGATTTTCTAAAGCTACAGAAGCCCAATTGGCTCGCTCTCAATTGCGTTGGAAAGTAGACATCTTGGGATTTCCAGCAATATATAATAGTCAATACTTTTCCCGAGACTTGATGGCCCAAATTGGCGTTAAACGCCAGCCAGAGACCATTTTCTAAAGTAAAACGCCAGAACTGGCACCAAAACTGGAGTTAAACGTCCAAACTGGCACCCAAGCTGGCGTTTAACTCCAAGAATGGTCTATGCATGTGAAATCTTCAATGCTCAGTCCAAGCACACACCAAGTGGACCCCAGAAGTAGATTTCTGCACCTTCTACACTTAGTTACTCATTTTTTGTAAACCTAAGTTACTAGTTTAGTATAAAAACTACTTTTAGAGATTCATTTTGGTAACTCATGACATTTTACATCTCATATTATATCTTCTACGGCATGAGTCTCTAAACACCATAGGTGAGGGTGAGGAGCTCTGCTGTGTTTCAATGGATTAATACAATTACTACTGTTTTCTATTCAATCATTCTTGAATCTATTCTAAGATACTCACTCGTACTTCAATATAGAGAATATGATGATCCGTGACACTCATCATTATCCTCAACTCTATGAACGCGTGCTTGACAACCACTCCTGTTCTATTTGAGCTCAACGTAGTCATTGGGCGACAGCTTGAGTGCGTATCTCTTGGGTCTCTGATCCACGGACCGAGTCTGTGAGATTAGAACCTTCGTGGTAGAGGCTAGAACCAATTGGTAGCATTCCTGGGATCCGGAAAGTCTAAACCTTGTCTGTGGTATTCCGAGTAGGATCTGGGAGGGGATGACTATGACGAGCTTCAAACTCACGAATGTTGGGCGTAGTGACAGTGTGCAAAAGGATATAGAGATCTTATTCCGACACAAGTGAGAACCGATAGATGATTAGCCGTGCGGTAGCTGTACCTGGTATTTTTCATCTGAGATGAGACATCCGACAGTTGATTAGCCGTGCAGAAATCGTACCTAGTATTTTTCCTTCGAGAGGATCATACAGCTTGCCATTGAAGGAAGCCATGCGTGTTTGGAGAAGAAGACAGTAGGAAAGCAGAGATTCAGATGACAGAGCATCTCTGGAACCTCAACCTGTTCCTCATTACTGAATCACAAGTACCATTTATTTCATGTTATTTACTTTTCATAAACAAAATCAATTTTATCATTAATCTCCTGACTAATATTTACAAGATAACCATAGCTTTCTTCAAGCCGACAATCTCCGTGGGATCGACCCTTACTCACGTAAGGTATTACTTGGACGACCCAATGCACTTGCTGGGTAGTTGTGTGGAGTTGTGAAAGGTGTAATCACAATATCGTGCACCATAAATCACTTAACCATTGTTGCTTAGTCCATCAATCCTCATGGGATCGACCCTCACTCACCTGAGGTATTACTTGATACGACCCGGTGCACTTGCCAGTTAGTTTGTGGTTATAAATTCCGCACCAAGTTTTTGGCGCCGTTGCCAGGGATTGATAGTGATTAACAACTCTCAGTTGATTGATTGCTTAGATTATGCATTTTAGTTTAAATTCTTTTTTTTTAATTTTTGCTTAGTATTTTCGAGAATTTTTTTATATAAATAAATAGCACTAATATTTTTCCTTAATTTCTGAAATTAAGTTTGGTGTCACCTAGTTAATTTTATTTTAATTTTCTTGTTTATTTTCCCTGTTAATTTTCAAAATTTTCTCTCTAATTTCATTTATCATTTTCGAAATTTATTTACTTATTTTATTTAGTATTTTTATTTTATTATTTTACATATGTTACCTCACATGGGCTTCTCTGCACTCTGACGTAGAGAATCCCATCTTTTCTTGTTTTTTGTCTGTGTATGCACAGGAACAGAGGCAAGGAACCTCTATTAGACGTTGATCCTAAACCTGAAAGGACTCTCAGGCGGCATTTGCAACAAGTAAGACTCTGCAAGGCTGTAGACTCCACGATGGATGCTAATAATGCTGTTAATGCCAATGTGGCAAATCCGAATAGGAATGAAGAACAAAGGAGAGTGCTTGGATCTTACTCTGCTCCTACTGCAGATCTTTATGGAAAAAAATTATTGTGGTGCCTCCTATAGCTACGAACAACTTTGAGTTGAAGCCACAATTTCTCACCCTGGTGCAACAAAACTGCCAGTATAATAGTCTTCCCCACGAAGAACCAAATCAATTTATTTCTAATTTTATGTAGATTAGTGATACTGTGAAGACAAATGGAGTGGACCCAGAGGTGTACAAACTCATGCTCTTCCCGTTTGCTCTAAGGGATGGAGCAAAGCTATGGCTAGATTCTCAACCCAAGGAGAGTTTGGATACTTGGGACAAGGTTGTTACTAAGTTTCTTACTAAGTTTTTCCCACCAAAGAAGCTGACTAAGCTTAGGGTGGAAGTTCAGACCTTCAGGCAGAGGGATGGTGAAACTCTTTATGAAGCTTGGGAGAGGTATAAGCTACTGATTAAGCAATGCCCTCCGGACATGTTCTCTAAATGGACCCAACTAGACATCTTTTATGAAGGCTTGGGTGAAATATCCAAAATGTGCTTAGATAATTCTGCAGGTGGTTCATTGCACAAGAAGAAGACACCGGAGGAGACTATTGAGCTGATTGAATTGGTTGCTAGCAATCAATATTTATACTCATCTAACAGGAATCATGTGAACTCTGAGGCTCCTCAGAAGAAGGGTGTTATGGAAGTAGAAGCTCTTAATTCTCTTCTTGCTCAGAATAAGCTTATGTCTCAGCAAATAAGTCTACTTACTCAATAGATGGGTGACATGCAAGTCTCAGCTATCAACACCCAAAATCCAACCCAAGAAGTCTCTTATGACATGACAGGTAATTTTGTGCAAAATAATAAGTATGATTATGCTCAATCCTCTTCTGAACAGGTCAATTACATGGGGAGTGGTTCTAGAAACCCCAACAATGACCCATATTCCAAGACATACAATCAGGGATGGAGAAATCACCCAAATTTTTGGTGGAGGGACCAACCTCAGAGACCTCAGAATTTCAACAATAACGCCCAGGACGGCTTTCAACAGAACAATTACAATAACCGCCAATTTTAGTTACAGCAGCAACAACCACCTCAGCAGGCAAACTCTAAATCCCAAGAAGATTCTAATTGGGAGATGATGAGGAGTTTTATGCAGGAAACCAGAGCCTCCATTAGAAACTTAGAGGTGCAAATGGGCCAACTGAGCAAGCAAATACCTGAGAGGTCTGCAAGTACATTTCTAGGTGATACAGTGGTGAACCCAAGAGAAGATTGCAAGGTTATTCAATTAAGAAGTCGTAAAGTAGCTGGCTCTGAGACCAAGGTTAATGATGAGTTAGTTGAAAAAGAAGCTCCAGAGGAGAAAAAGGGAGAAGTAGAACACGCCCCTCCTAAGTCTGTAGACAACCCATTCCCTGATTCTCTTGACACTTATCCTTCCTTGCCAAAGGCTCCTGAATACAAGCCAAAAATGCCATATCCTCAGAGGCTTCAGAAGGCTTCCAAAGAAAAGCAATTTTCTAAATTTTTAGATGTCTTCAAGAAGCTACAGATCAACATTCCTTTTGCAGAAGCTCTTGAGCAAATGCCTCTTTATGCTAAATTTATGAAAGAATTGTTGACTAACAAGAGGAATTGGAAGGAGCAAGAAACCGTGGTGTTAACCAAGGAATGCAGTGCTATTATTCAACATAAACTTCCTGAGAAAATGCAGGATCCAGGGAGCTTTGTGATTCCTTGCACCATTGGAGATGTCACCATTCTGAGAGCTTTATGTGATCTTGGAGCTAGCATTAATCTCATGCCACTTTCAGTGATGAAAAAGCTTCAAATTTAGGAGGTAAAACTGATGAACGGATATTTTATACGCTTTTTGGGGTTAATTTCATGTAGTTTTTAGTATATTTTCATTAGTTTCTAGGCAAAATTCATATTTCTGGACTTTACTATGAGTTTGTGTGTTTTTCTATAATTTCAGGTATTTTCTGGCTGAAATTGAGGGAGCTGAGCAAAAATCTGATTCAGGCTGAAAAAGGACTGCTGATGTTGTTGGATTCTGACCTCTCTACACACGGAATGGATTTTCTGGAGCTACAGGAGTCCAATTGGCGCGCTCCCAATTGCGTTGGAAAGTAGACATCCAGGGCTTTCCAGCAATATATAATTGTCCATACTTTGCTCAAGGATAGATGACGTAAACTGGCGTTCAACACCAGTTCCATGTTGCAGTCTGGCGTTAAACGCCAGAAACAGGTTACAAGTTGGAGTTAAATGCCCAAAACAGGTTACAACCTGGCATTTAACTCCAGAAACAGCCTAAGCACGTGTAAATCTTAAGTCTCAGCCCCAGCACACACCAAGTGGGCCCTAGAAGTGGATTTCTGCACTATCTATCATAGTTTACTTATTCTCTGCAAACCTAGATTACTAGCCTACTATTTAAACAACTTTTAGAGGATTATTTTATATCTCATGACATTTTAGATCTGAACTTTGTACTCTTTGATGGCATGAGTCTCTAAACTCCATTGTTGGGGGTGAGGAGCTCTGCTGTGTCTCGATGAATTAATGCAATTATTTCTGTTTTCTATTCAAACATGCTTGTTTCTATCTAAGATGTTCATTCGCACTTCAATATGATGAATGTGATGATCCGTGACACTCATCACCATTCTCAATCTATGAACGCGTGCCTGACAACCACTCCCGTTCTACCTTTGATTGAATGAATATCTCTTGGATTCCTTAATCAGAATCTTCGTGGTATAAGCTAGAAACCATTGGCAGCATTCTTGAGAATCCGGAAAGTCTAAACCTTGTATGTGGTATTCCGAGTAGGATTCAAGGATTGAATGACTGTGACGAGCTTCAAACTCACAAGGGTTGGGCGTAGTGACAGACGCAAAAGGATCAATGGATCCTATTCCAACAGGAGTGAGAATCGACAGATGATTAGCCGTGCGGTGACAGCGCACCTGGACCATTTTCACTCAGAGGACGGATGGTAGCCATTGACAACGGTGATCAACCAACACACAGCTTGCCATAGGAGGAACCTTGCGTGCGTGAAGAAGAAGACAGGGGAAAGCAAAGATTCAGAAGACAAAGCATCTCGAAAACTCCAACATATTCTCCATTACTGCATAACAAGTATTTATTTCATGCTCTTTTATTTTTCGCAATTCAAACTGATAATCATAATTGATCTCCTGACTAAGATTTACAAGATAACCATAGATTGCTTCAAGCCAACAATCTCTGTGGGTTCAACCCTTACTCACGTAAGGTATTACTTGGACGACCCATTGCACTTGCTGGTTTGTTGTGCGGAGTTGTGAAAAGTGTGAATCACAATTTCGTGCACCAAGTTTTTGGCACCGTTGCCGGGGATTGTTCGAGTTTAGACAACTGACGGTTTGTTTTGTTGCTTAGATTAGGAAAAATTTTTCTTTTTGGTTTAAAGTCCTCTATTATTGTTTTTGGTTGAATTTTTTTTTATTTTTAAAATCCTTATTTTCTCTTTTTAAATTTTTCGAAAATTTTATAAACTGATAATTGAGTTTTTCTGTTTGAGTTTAGTTTCATATCTTAAGTTTGGTGTCAATTGCATTTTTTTTATTTATTTTCTTTTAAATTTTTGAATTTGTGTTCATTTTTCTTTCTTAATCTTTAAGTTGTTCTTGTTTATTTTCCTTGTTTGATCTTTAGCTTTTCTTGTTCTGTCTTTTCTTGTTTTTCTTGTTCTTTTTCAAAATATCAGTTTTCAAAAAAAAATCTTTATTTATTAAATACCTTATTAAAACACGTTAAATTTATAGCTCAATTGGTTAGAGCGTTGTGCTTATGTTCTTGGTAATTGACTATCTTCTTTTTAAAAACTTTTTCAAAAATAATTTTTCTTTGAATAAATCTTGTGCCAAACTTTAAGTTTGGTATTTTCTTGTTGATTTTTCTTTAGTTTTTGAAAATTTTATTTTGGTTTTCTAAAAATTTTAAGCTTGGTGTTCTATCTTCATGTTCTTGTTGTTCTTGTGAGTCTTCAAAGTGTTCTTGAGTCTTCCTTGTGTTTTGATCTTAAAATTTTTAAGTTTGGTGTTCCTTGGTGTTTCCCTCCAAAATTTTCGAAAATAAGGAACATTAGATCTAAAAATTTTAAGTTGTGTGTCTTTGGTGTGTTTTTCTCTTTCATCATAAAATTCAAAAATAAAAAAATATCTTTTCTCTCTATTTTAAAGTGAATTTTCGAAAAGAGCTTTTAAAATTCAGATTTCTATTTCAAAATTTAAAATCTTTTTCAAAAATCATATCCAAATTTTTTCAAATCTTCTTAATTAAGTAATTATTTTAGTTTTAATTTTTTTATTCTTAATTTTCGAAATCTATATTTAATTTCTAGTTATTTTATTTCATTTTTTTATTCGTTCTATTTTTATAAAATAAAAATACAAATATATTTTAATTGTAATTCACATCAATTCCCTTTTCTCCATCATGGACCTAAGTGGAAATGAGCAGTCCAGAAGGACTCTGGGGTCATATGCTAACCCCACTACTGCTTCATATGGGAGCAGTATCTGTATATCCTCCATTGGAGTCAGTAGCTTTGAGTTGAATCCTCAGCTCATTATCATAGTACAGCAAAGTTGCCAGTATTCCGGTCTTCCACAGGAAGAACCTACAGAGTTTCTGGCACAGTTTTTACAAATTACTGACACAGTACATGATAAGGAATTAGATCAGGATGTCTACAGATTATTACTGTTTCCATTTGCTGTAAAAGACCAAGCTAAGCGGTGGTTAAATAACCAACCTAAGGCTAGCATAAGGACATGGAAACAACTGTCAGAAAAATTCCTGAATCAATACTTTCCTCCAAAACGGATGGCACAACTAAGGCTGGACATCTAAGGCTTTAAACAAGGAGATAATGAATCCCTTATGATGCCTAGGAGAGATACAGAGAGATGTTAAGAAAATGCCCCTCTGAAATTTTTTCAAAAAGGGTGCAGTTAGACATCTTCTATTATGGGCTTACAGAGAAAGCTCAAATTTCTCTAGATCACTCAGCTGGTGGATCTATACACATGAGAAAGACAATTGAAGAGGATCAAGAGCTTATTGATACAGTTTCTAGAAATCAGCATCTGTACCTAAATAGTGAATCTTCTATGAAAGAAAAGGCTAAAACAGTAACTGCTGAACTTAGTCCTGTAGAACAAATTACTGAATTCAATCAGCAATTAGACTTTATAACAAAATAGCTGGCCGAATTCAAGGAGATACTACAAGACACAAGAATGGCTAATATAAATATGGAGGTACAGTTGAAGCAAACAGAGCAACAGTTATCAAAACAAATAACAGAAGAGTGCCAAGCAGTTCAATTAAGAAGTGGGAAAACATTAAATACCTCACTTCAAGGTAGCAGGAAGCCAAGAAATGAACAAACTGCTATTCAAAATCCCTCTGAGGATAGTAAGAGCCCAGAGAGGAATAACTCTGGCGTTCAAACGCCAGAAACAAGCAAGGAGTTGGCATCAAACGCCCAATGAAAGCTCAGTTCTGGCGTTCAAACGCCAGGAACAAGTAAGAAGTTGGTGTCCAACGCCAATCCAGCTTCTAACCCTGGCATTCAAATGCCAGTGAGGGATCAGACATACACAAGTGCTGATAACAACCCCTCTAAAAAGGCTTCTCAAACCACCTCTGTAGGAAATAAACCTGCAGCAACTAAGGTTGAGGAATACAAAGCCAAGATGCCTTATCCTCAAAAACTCCGCCAAGAGGAGCAGGATAAGCAATTTGCTCGCTTTACAGATTATCTCAGGAC
>NC_029792.2:70800464-70826620 GCF_000816755.2 Arachis ipaensis
AAATCAGAGCTGGAAGACATCTTTAAAGATGTTCAGCCTAATTTGGAGGGTTTAGAGGAATCGAAAGAGCCTCTGAGACTTCCTCAGGAAGAGGAGAAACCTCCTAAACCTGAGCTCAAGCCATTACCACCATCCCTGAAATATGCATTTCTTGGAGAAGGTGACACTTTTCCAGTGATCATAAGCTCTGCTTTAAATCCACTGGAAGAGGAAGCACTAATTCAAGTGCTAAGGACACACAAGACAGCTCTTGTGTGGTCCATAAGTGACCTTAAGGGCATAAGCCCAGCTAGATACATGCACAAAATCCTATTGGAGGATGATGCTAAGCCAGTGGTTCAACCATAGAGGCGGCTAAATCCAGCCATGAAGGAAGTGGTGCAGAAAGAGGTCACCAAATTACTGGAGGCTGGGATTATTTATCCTATTTCTGATAGCCCCTGGGTGAGCCCTGTTCAAGTTGTTCCTAAGAAGGGAGGCATGACAGTGGTTCATAATGAAAAAAATGAACTGGTTCCTACAAGAACAGTTACAGGGTGGCGCATGTGTATTGACTACAGAAGGCTCAACACGGCCACCAGAAAGGATCATTTTCCTTTACCATTCATAGACCAAATGCTAGAGAGACTAGTAGGTCATGAATATTACTGCTTTTTGGATGGCTATTCAGGTTACAACCGAATTGCAGTAGATCCTCAGGACCAAGAGAAAACAGCATTCACATGTCCTTCTGGAGTATTTACTTACAGAAGAATGCCTTTTGGTCTGTGTAATGCACCTGCAACCTTTCAGAGGTGCATGCTTTCTATCTTCTCTGATATGGTTGAGAAGTTTTTGGAAGTCTTCATGGATGACTTTTCAGTATTTGGAGACTCATTCAGCTCCTGCCTTGACCATTTAGCACTTGTTCTGAAAAGATGCCAAGAGACCAATCTAGTTTTAAACTGGGAAAAATGTCACTTTATGATGACTGAAGGAATTGTACTTGGGCATAAAATTTCAAACAAGGGAATAGAGGTGGATCAAGCTAAATTGGAAGTAATTGAAAAATTACCACCACCTGCTAATGTTAAGGCAATCAAAAGCTTTCTGGGGCATGCAGGATTCTACAGGAGGTTTATAAAGGATTTTTCAAAAATTGCAAAACCCCTGAGCAATCTGCTAGCTGCTGACACACCATTTGTGTTTGACATAGAGTGTCTGCAGGCGTTTGAGACTCTGAAAGCTAAGCTGGTCACAGCACCAATTATTTATGCACCAGACTGGACTTTGCCATTTGAACTAATGTGTGATGCCAGTGACCACGCCATTGGTGCAGTACTGGGGCAGAGGCATGACAAGCTTCTGCATGTCATTTATTATGCTAGCCATGTTTTAAATGATGCCCAGAAAAATTACACAACCACAGAAAAAGAATTGCTTGCAGTGATTTATGTCATTGACAAGTTTAGATCATACTTAGTAGGATCAAAAGTGATTGTGTACACTGACCATGCTGCTCTTAAATATATACTCACAAAGCAGGATTCAAAACCCAGGCTCATAAGATGGGTGTTGCTTCTGCAAGAAGTTGATATAGAAATAAGAGACAGAAAAGGGACAGAGAACCAAGTGGCTGATCATCTGTCTCCGATAGACCCAGTAGAAGGGGAGTTCCCCACTCTATTGAGATCTCTGAGACCTTTCCGGATGAGTATTTGTTTGCCATTCAGGAAACACCATGGTTTGCAGACATTGCAAACTATAAAGCTGCAAGGTTCATACCCAAGGAGTACAGCAGGCAACAAAAGAAAAAATTAATTACTGATGCAAAGTACTACTTGTGGGATGAACCCTATCTCTTTAAGAGATGTACAGACGTAATAATCCGTAGGTGTGTGCCTAGAGAAGAAGCACAGAGGATCTTATGGCATTGCCATGGATCACAATATGGAGGCCATTTCGGAGGTGAGCGAACAGCCACCAAGGTCCTCCAATGTGGCTTCTACTGGCCTACACTATATAGGGATTCCCGAGAGTTTGTACGTAACTGTGACAGTTGCCAAAGAGCTGGTAATCTGCCTCATGGTTACACCATGCCTCAACAGGGAAACCAGGACAAAAGGTTCTGTTGTTTAACTCTAGGCTCAGGCTATTCCCCGGGAAACTGAAATCCCGGTGGAGGGGACCATATGTGATTACAAGTGTATCACCATATGGTTATGTGGAGCTTTAAGACATTGATTATGATAAGAAGTTTATTGTTAATGGACAGAGAATCAAGCACTATCTTGAAGGCAATGTTGAGCAAGAGTGCTCAAGGCTGAAGCTAGATTAAAAGCTCAGCAAGGTCCAGCTAAAGACAATAAAAAAGCGCTTGCTGGGAGGCAACCCAGCCATTAGCAAAACTTTTTCTTTAATTTTATTTTATTTTATTCTTCATTTTATTTATTTTTGAAATATATGAGCTTAATATTAACAAGGTAAAGAATCAATTGCATAAGTCTATAGGGTTACAGAAGAATTCAGAGCATAAAACAGGAAAAAGGAGCTCACTGGCAAGAAAACGCCAGTAAGAGGAACAATTGGGCGTTAAACGCCCAAAAGGAGTATCTACTGGGTGTTTAACGCCAATAAAGATAGCCATCTGGGCGTTAAACGCCAGAAAGAAGCAGCTTCTGGGCCTTTAACGCCAGATTTACAGCATCCTGGGCGTTCAGAAAAACGCCAAGTGACAAAGGGGTTTCTGGCGTTTAACACCAGCTAGAAGCAACAGCTGGGCGTTAAACGCCCAAACCAAGCACCAACTGGGCGTTAAACGCCCAAAACATGCAGCAGTTGGGCGTTTAACGCTAGGATTGTGGGGAGTAGGCAATTTCATTTTCAATTCAAAATTTTTTCATTTTTTATGTTTCAATTCATGATTTCTTGCACAAACATGTTACAAATCCTAATTTTTTAAATCCTTTTTCAAAAGAAATCAAATGTATCTTAATTCATAAACCCTTTTTCCTCTTCAAATTATTTTCAAATCCTTTTTCAAAACAAATCTATCTCTTTTCCTTCTAAAATCTTTTCAACTCATCAATATCTTTTTCAAATCTTCACATCATCTTTTTCAAAATCTAGATTTATCTTTTTCAAATATCTTTCATATCTTTTTAATTTTAAATCACATCTTTTCCTATCATACTTATCTTTTCCAAATAACTTTTTCTATCATATCTTTTTCAAATAATTTTCAAAACCCACCCCCCTTCCCTTTAAATTTTTGTTCGGCCTCTCTCCCTCTCCTCCACAAGTTGCGCTTGGCTCTCCCTCTTTCTCTTTCCTTTCCTTTCTTTTACTTGAGGACAAGCAAACCTCTAAGTTTGGTGTGTTTATGAAGAGCAAGGGCGTGAACTGAAGGAATTAAAGTGTCAGAAACTATCTCTTAAAGGGCCAAGCACTCCACAGACTAAAGAGGCATCCACCTCCCAAATTCAAGGTTGTTGAGTTCTAATCTTAGCCTTAACTCTGTGATAATTGTTCTTATTTGAATTTTACCTTAGAAGTTATATATGAGTAGTAGTAATTAGTATCTATATTTTGATTTTATCTCTAATTAAGCTATAATTTATTTTTCTCATCATCATTAAACATGAATAAAATAGCAGATTTTCTTTAGAATAAGGAGGCAATATTTTTTGAGTTTTTAATAAGAAAAATTCTAATTATTTACATGTGATGGCAATGCTTTTTGTTTTTTGAATGAATGCTTGAACAGTGCATATGTCTTTTGAATTTGATGTTTATGAATGTTAAATATGTTGGCTCTTGAAAGAATGATGAAAAAGGAGAAATGTTATTTGATAATCTGAAAAAAAAAATTGATTCTTGAAGCAAGAAAAAGTAGTGAATACAAAAGCTTGCAGAAAAAAAATGGTGAAAAAAAAGAAAAAAAAAAAGAGAAAAAGCAAGCAGAAAAAGCCAATTGCCCTTAAAACCAAAAGGCAAGGGTAATAAAAAGGATCCAAGGCTTTGAGCATCAGTTGATAGGAGGGCCTAAAGGAATCAAATCCTGGCCTAAGCGGCTAAACCAAGCTGTCCCTAACCATGTGCTTGTGGCGTGAAGGTGTCAAGTGAAAACTTGAGACTGAGCGATTAAAGTCAAGGTCCAAAATAAAAAGAAGGGTGTGCTTAAGAACCCTGGACACCTCTAATTTGGGACTTTAGCAAAGCTGAGTCACAATCTGAAAAGGTTCACCTAATTATGTGTCTGTGGCATTTATGTATCCGGTGGTAATACTGGAAAACAAAGTGCTTAAGGCCACGGCCAAGACTCATAAAGTAGTTGTGTTCAAGAATCAACATACTGAACTAGGAGAATCAATAACACTATCTGAATTCTAAGTTCCTATAGATGCCAATCATTCTGAGCTTCAATGGATAAAGTGAGATGCCAAAACTGTTCGGAAGCAAAAAGCTACTAGTCCCGCTCATCTAATTAGAATCTGAGCTTCACTCAAAAACTCTGAGATATTATTGCTTCTTGACTTATTTTTATTCTATTTTATTTGTCTAGTTTCTTGGGGACAGGAAACCGTTTAAGTTTGGTGTTGTGATGAGCGGATATTTTATACGCTTTTTGGGGTTAATTTCATGTAGTTTTTAGTATGTTTTAGTTAGTTTTTAGTATATTTTTATTATTTTCTAGGCAAAATTCATATTTCTGGACTTTACTATGAGTTTTTGTGTTTTTCTTTAATTTCAGGTATTTTCTGGCTGAAATCGAGGGAGCTAAGAAAAAATCTGATTCAGGCTGAAAAAGGACTACTGATGCTGTTGGATTCTGACCTCTTTGCACTCCGAATGGATTTTCTGGAGCTACAAGAGTCCAATTGGTGCGCTCCCAATTGCGTTGGAAAGTAGATATCCAGGGCTTTTCAGCAATATATAATAGTCTATACTTTGCTCAAGGATAGACGACGTAAACTGGCGTTCAACACCAGTTTCATGTTGCAGTCTGGCGTTAAACGCCAGAAACAGGTTACAAGTTGGAGTTAAACACCCAAAACAGGTTACAACCTGGCGTTTAACTCCAGAAACAGCCTAAGCACGTGTAAAGCTTAAGTCTCAGCCCCAGCACACACCAAGTGGGCTCCAGAAGTGGATTTCTGCACTATCTATTATAGTTTACTCATTCTCTGCAAA
Source organism: Arachis ipaensis (assembly GCF_000816755.2). Classification (NCBI taxonomy): domain Eukaryota; kingdom Viridiplantae; phylum Streptophyta; class Magnoliopsida; order Fabales; family Fabaceae; genus Arachis; species Arachis ipaensis. The sequence goes on from NC_029792.2 coordinate 70,805,637, forward strand.
CCTAGATTACTAGCCTACTATTTTAACAACTTTTAGAGGATTATTTTATATCTCATGACATTTTAGATCTAAACTTTGTACTCTTTGATGGCATGAGTCTCTAAACTCCATTGTTGGGGGTGAGGAGCTCTGCTGTGTCTCGATGAATTAATGCAATTATTTATGTTTTCTATTCAAACACGCTTGTTTCTATCTAAGATGTTCATTCGCACTTCAATATGATGAATGTGATGATCCGTGACACTCATCACCATTCTCAATCTATGAACACGTACCTGACAACCACTCCCGTTCTACCTTTGATTGAATGAATATCTCTTGGATTCCTTAATCAGAATCTTCGTGGTATAAGCTAGAATCCATTGGCAGCATTCTTGAGAATCTGGAAAGTCTAAACCTTGTATGTGGTATTCCGAGTAGGATTCAGGGATTGAATGACTGTGACGAGCTTAAACTCACAAGGGTTGGGCATAATGACAGACGCAAAAGGATCAATGGATTCTATTCCAGCAGGAGTGAGAACCGACAGATGATTAGCCGTGCGGTGACAGCACACCTGGACTATTTTCACTGAGAGGACAGATGGTAGCCATTGACAACGGTGATCAACCAACACACAGCTTGCCATAGGTGGAACCTTGTGTGCGTGAAGAAGAAGATAGGGGAAAAGCAGAGATTCAGAAGACAAAGCATCTCCAAAACTCCAACATATTCTCCATTACTGCATAACAAGTATTTATTTCATGCTCTTTTATTTTTCGCAATTCAAACTGATAATCATAATTGATCTCCTGACTAAGATTTACAAGATAACCATAGATTGCTTCAAGCCAACAATCTCCGTGGGATCGACCCTTACTCACGTAAGGTATTACTTAGATGACCCAGTGCACTTGCTGGTTAGTTGTGCGGAGTTGTGAAAAGTGTGAATCACAATTTCGTGCACCAAAAACTCACTCGTATTTCTCTTCAACTTGCTGATCTTTCTATTAAATTACCTGTGGGTGTTGTTGAGGATTTACTTATGAAAGTAGGACCATTTATTTTTCCTACTGATTTTGTTATATTAGACATGGAAGAGGATGTAAAATCCTCTATTATTCTTGGTAGACCCTTTTTAGCTAAAGGAAGAGCTCTGATTGATGTGCTAAAGGTTGAATTAACCTTGAGGGTAAATGAAGAACAGGTGGTCCTTAATGTTTTTGAAGCTCTCAAGCACCCTAATGATTTTGAAGGGTGTATGAGAATTGATGTTGTTGAACCACTTATTCAAGACGTACTGGAAGCTGAGGTACTTGATGACATTCTGGATCCTATTTCTGAGTATGAATTAGTTGAAGTTGATAATTCACCACCCCAGAAGGCTATGGTTCACACGCCTAAATCAGAGGAGGAAGCCCCCAAGCTTGAGCTCAAACCTTTACCTCCTTCTCTGAAATATGTGTTCTTGGGTGAAAATGATTCCTATCCAGTGATTATTAGCTCTTCTCTGAAGCCTGAAGAGGAAGAGGTGCTTATTTCAGTGCTCAGGAGCCATAAGACAGCTCTTGGGTAGACCATTAGTGACTTAAAGGGGATTAATCCAACCAAGTGTATGCACAAGATTCTCCTTGAAGATGATGCTAAACCAGTTGTGCAACCATAAAGGAGACTCAATCCAACTATGAAAGAGGTGGTCCAAAAAGAGGTAATAAAACTATGGGAAGCAGGTATTATTTACCCTATTTCTGACAGTCCTGGGGTAAGTCCTGTGCAGGTAGTTCCCAAGAAAGGAGGGATGACAGTGATCAAGAATGAAGAGAATGAGCTTATTCCTACAAGAACAGCCACAGGATGGAGAATGTGTATAGACTACAGGAGGCTCAACACTGCTACCAGGAAGGATCAATTCCCCCTGCCTTTCATTGATCAGATGCTTGAGAGGTTAGCTGGTCATGCTTTTTACTATTTTCTAGATGAATATTCTGGATATAATCAAATTGCAGTGGACTCTCAAGATCAAGAGAAGACAGCATCACATGCCCCTTTGGAGTATTTGCCTACAGGAGAATACCTTTTGGACTTTTCAATGCTCCAATAACTTTTCAGAGGTGTATGCTTTCAATTTTTTCTGATATGGTTGAAAAGTTCATTGAGATATTTATGGATGACTTTTCTGTTTTTGGTAATTCTTTTGAATCTTGCCTTAAGCATTTATCTCTTGTCTTGAAACGGTGTCAAGAATCAAACCTTGTTTTAAATTGGGAAAAATGTCATTTTATGGTTACAGAAGGTATTGTTCTTGGACACTGGATTTCAAGTAAGGGAATTGAGGTTGATAGAGCAAAGGTGGAGGTAATTGAAAAATTACCACCACCAGCTAATGTTAAGGCAGTCAGGAGTTTCTTAGGTCATGCAGGATTTTATGGAAGATTTATAAAGGATTTTTCTAAAATTGCTAAACCTTTAAGCAACCTGTTGGTTGATGATGTTGCTTTTGTCTTTGATTTTGATTGTCTGCATGCTTTTGAAACTCTGAAAGTAAACCTTACCTCTGCCCCCATTATAGCTCCCCCTGATTGGGATTTACCATTTGAATTGATGTGTGATGCCAGTGACTTTGCTATAGGAGTTGTTTTAGGATAGAGGCATGGTAAGCTTGTACATGTCATTTACTATGCCAGTCGTGTGTTAAGTGATGCCTAAAAGAATTACACAACTACAGAAAAGGAATTATTAGCTGTTGTGTATGCTGTTGATAAGTTTAGGTCTTATTTACTTGGTTCTAAGGTCATTGTTTATACTAACCATGCTGCTTTGAAGTACCTTCTAACCAAGCAGGATTCTAAACCAAGATTAATCAGATGGGTGTTGCTCCTTCAGGAGTTTGATATTGAGATAAAAGACAGAAAAGGGTCAGAAAATCAAGTAGCTGACCATCTCTCTAGAATTGAGCCTGAAGCAGGAGTACAACCACCTACAGCTGTGACTGAGATGTTTCTGGATGAGCAATTGTTCCTCATTCAGCAGGCTCCATGGTTTGCAGACATTGCAAATTATAAGGCCATGAATTTTATTCCAAGGGAGTATAGTAGGCAACAAGTGAAGAAGCTATTGACTGATGCAAAGTACTACATTTGGGAGGAACCATACCTTTTTAAAAGGTGTTCAGATGGTATCATCCGGAGATGTGTCCCAGATGAAGAAAAATAGCAGATTCTTTGGCACTGTCATGGTTCTGATTATGGAGGTCACTTTGGTGGTGAAAGGACAGCTACAAAGGTCCTTCAGAGCGGGTTTTACTGGTCGACTCTCTTCAGAGACTCAAGAGCATTTGTGAAGCACTGTGACAGATGTGAAAAAGCTACAAATCTCCCTGCCAACCATGAAATGCCACAGCAGGGGATTCTTGAGCTTGAGTTGTTTGATGTGTGGGGTATTGATTTCATGGGACCTTTCCCACCCTCACATTCAAATAACTATATTCTACTGGCAGTTGATTATATGTCCAAGTGGGTGGAAGCTGTGGCTCTTCCCACCAATGATGCCAAGGTGGTAATGAGTTTTCTTCAGAGATACATCTTTAGCCGGTTTGGTGTCCCAAGGACACTCATTAGTGATGGAGGAAGTCACTTGTAACAACCCTGATTTTCGAGTACATGAGATCTTTTCTGAAAGTACGGATTTCTCCAGAAGATCAGTAAAGGGAACACCTCTATTATATCATCAAGAATCTCAATCCTCATTATCATTATGTCATCCTTAAGCTAGAACCTCCTCTGAGGCAAGCTCGATAATGCAATCGCGAAGAACCTTGTTTTTGAACCGTATCGATTGGCAGTTTTGATTCTGATTTTCGTAAATAGTCTCTATTTGACGAACCGGACTCGATTCATGAGAGGAGAGAGATAATAGTATAATATTATCATTATATTAGTATTAGAAAATGCTTGAATGACATTATAAGGTTACCTGGTCTGTTTTTGTTAAAAACAGAAAATCGGTTTAATCGGATTTACGGTTTACTGGTGCAGCTTAGCACCAGCACTCTCTGATGAATTTAGCAATGCTAAGGCCTCATTATACATGTTCTATTCTCATAATAAATATGTTACTAGTGTCATTTATGCTAGTAGCTCAGAAAATAATTTTTAGAGATGTTTTTACGAGTGTTCCGATACACCTAGTTTTAGTAGTTGTACACCAGAGGTATTTTAATATTATTTTAATCCACCTCCAAGCCAACCAATCACAACTCACCTTACACCCCCAAGACCTCCAAGGCTGTCTCATTTCATCATTTTGGCCGAAAATAACAAGAGAAAAAAGCGAGAAACTTTCATGAACACTTAATCTTCAAAGCTTGATTTCTTCTGAACTAAAACTCAAATCAAAACTCCGATTTCACCAAAATGATCCTCTCTTCTTCCTCTACATAACCATGTAACTTATCATGGATGGAAATAAGGTGAGATGGCTGTCTCCCTCCCATTTCAATTCGGTTTTCAAGGAAAACCATGCAAAACATGTGTTTTCTTGATGTTCTTCCTTAGGAATCATGCTTAACTTGACTTGAGGGCCAAGAAACGTGAATTTCCAGCAAGTCTAAGGTGAGATATCTCTTCCTAACATACTGAGTGAGATTTGGTCAGTTGAGAGTTTTTGGATTTAAAGTTGTTCTTGATGTGATTTAGGAGGAAAAAGTGCTTAAGGACCACCTGAAAGTTTAACCGAATTAAGAGCAGCAAAACCAGGTAGGGATTGACGAATTTAATCTTGATTGATTGTGTTTGAGTTTTGTGATTATGATATGGTTTGGCTGTGCTTGAAATTGATGATTTATATGAGTGATTCTTGTTGAAATTTTGGTGAAAATTTGATGAAATTTGATGATATTCAACTTTGAAATTATGTTCTTTATGGCTGCTGGAAAAAAGAACCCTAGAGCTTAAATTGAGGTTCAATTTGTGTTAAAATCATGTAGAAAAGATGGGGTTTTAGTGGCTGGGAATTTATTTTGAATTTTGGTAAAAATTGGTTGCTGAAAAGACTGAAAAACGGGTAAAAACAGAGAAAGAATCTGAAGAATTTATGAAGAACATAAAGAACACTTTGAGTGTGGTGAAGAACAATGAAGAACACCTTTTTGATTCATAAAAGGGCAAGGAAGTAATTAATTTGGTGTTTGAGGGGTTATATGGTAATTTCTGGAAGTTAGGGTGGTAAAAGTAGAAATATTAAAAGTTACGAGTGGTAAAAAGTGAATTTTAAAGGTTAAAAGTTAAAGTAAATTTAATTTTCGAAAATTTAATAATAAAATAATAAATAATAATAAAATATTAAATAATAATATTTAATTAAAAATAATATTTTAATAAAAATAATAAAATAATACGGAAAATGCAGTTTTCTGTAAAAGCTTTAGAAAGACAACTTTAAGTGCAGAATCTCATAATTACCTTCATAAAACACTTAGGGAGTGGTAATAACATGATAGTGAGGCAAAGATAAAGAAAAGATAAAAAGTTAAAGAAAAGATAAAAACCAAAGAAAATTCTATAAAGTTTTAATGACAGAAAAACAGACAGAAATTAGTGAACGAACTAGGGCAACATAGTTAGTCCTTGAGTTGCGACGAGGTTTAGGTATTATATGAAAAGTTAAACTGTTTCAGTATAGACTTAATGAACCTATACTTGGGACAGACATACTATTCATACCGAAATTTACATAAGCTTTAAATGCAAACGTTAAGTAGAGAAATCAGAGCAGAGTAAAGAAACACAGAGAACATAGTAACCAGAGAAAAGTAAAGAGATACAGAGAAAAGAGTAATCAAAGCAGAGTAAAAAGACAAAGTGAAAAGAGTAATATGATAAAGAGAAATAGTTTGAGCTAAGATATTGTGAAAGTGAAAGATGTAAAGTTTGTATAGTATGATTGAATAGAGAAAGAAAGAAGTACTGCATAAGAATGTGAAAGTGATGATGAATAATGAGAATGATAAAGCCGAAGTTCACTTACAGGAGTGCTATTTCTGTAGGCCGAAGTTCACCTACAGAAAGTTGTTGTGATTAAACTATTTCTGTAAGCCGAAGTTCACTTACAGAGGTGCTATTTCTGTAGGCTGAAGTTCACTTACAGAAAGTTGTTGTGTTGTGTTTAGACTATTCCTGTAAGCCGAAGTTCACTTACGGGAGTGCTATTTCTGTAGGCCGAAGTTCATCTACAGAAAATAAGCCATATCTAGGACTAGTTCCTAGGTAATGTCGGGCTGCAGGGTGTAAACCGACATGTGAGCTCATGGCCTGCATAGGACAGACATGCATTATACTTGGTTGCGCATTTCCTCTGTTATGATTGTTGTTTGAATGTATGTTTTCTTTGTTTTCATTCTATTCTCTGTGTCTGTGTTTTGTTTCCTTGTATTCTTTTGTTTGTGTTTTGCTTTCTTAGTTTCTTTATTTATCTGTATCTTTTGTTTACTGTTTCTCTGTATTCTGCTATATGTCTGCTAAGCGACACGGAATTAATGAACTTAACTAATAACCCCGACCATACTAAGAACTCCCCAGTTCTTACTCCTTCTCTCTCCCTTCCCCCTTCAGATGGAAGTAAGAGTACCTTACCATAGTTCGCTGATGACCGTTCGCAAGAAGAGGATTCTGCTCTAGATAGTCTTCTGAGTCTAGGGTGAATATCGTTCTCTGATTATATGTATATACTGTGAGACCAGCCAACGTCTGCACCCCGTTCGTATGCGCACTTTAACCTAAATCCTGTGTACGAGATTCCTGTTGTGTTGCTACTTCATGAGGTACCAGAGAGACGTCCTGTGGAAAAGTCTGATCGTGCAGAGGAGTAGTAGATGATGTTCTACCTTTTGGTAATGTTCCGCCTGACTTGAGTTTTAAAGACCTAGAACGTACTTTCCCTCGCTTTAGTAGTTTAGAGGGACTAGGCGAGTATAGAGTTTAGGCTAGCCTGGGCACCAGCTTAGGGACTTCTTGAACAGGTCAGGGCCTAGGATGTTGTATGTATATATATGTATATAGTTATTATCTAGCTATATCTAGGGGTGTTCTAACTAAGAGTCTATACTCTAATAAAGCCTGAATCACTGAATGCTATTGACTACCTGTGATATATTTATGTGTGGTTATTTATAACTGTTTTATCTGTTATCAGTTCTGAATTAATTATGAATGATTCTGCTTATTAATTCAAACATTTTCAAAAAAAAAAAGTACCTCGCAAACTAACTACGCTTTTAACAACGAATCAGGCTCATATAATAAATAATAAATAATAAATAATAATTAGGATGACAAATTGGTAGCACTCAGTTTCCGGTATGTCCTAGGCGTATTGAAAATTGGGTTGTTACATCACTTCTGTAACAGATAGCTGGATTCCCTTCTGCAGAGATATGGAGTCTCTCATAAAGTGGCAACCCCCTATCACCATCAGACAAGTGGACAGGTTGAAGTTTCCAATAGGGAACTCAAGCGGATTCTAGAAAGACCGTCAGTGTTTCAAGAAAGGACTGGTCTAGGAAACTTGATGATGCTCTCTGGGCATACCGGACAGCTTACAAGACTCCTATTGGCATGTCCCCTTATCAGTTGGTCTATGGCAAAGCCTGTTACTTGCCAGTTGAGCTGGAGCATAAAGCTTACTGGGCAATCCGGTATCTGAATCTTGATTCAGAAGCTGCAGGAATCAAGTGAATGCTTCAGTTGAATGAGCTTGATGAATTCAGATATTCAACCTACGAGAATGCCAAGCTCTATAAGGAGAGAACCAAGTTGCTGCATGACAAGAAGATTGCCATCAGAGTCTTTGAGCCAGGACAGATAGTGCTTCTGTATAATTGAAGGCTCAAACTCTTTCACGGGAAGCTGAAATCCCGGTGGTCAGGACCGTTTGTGGTTACCAGAGCTTTACCATATGGTTATTTGGAAATACAGGAAGAGAATTCTGACAGGAAATTTACAATTAATGGCCAGAGGTTGAAGCACTATCTTGGAGGCGAGATCGATCGCCAGAGGTCCGCTCATCCGCTGAATTAGCAAAACTGACCGTCAAGCTAGTGACATTAAAAAAGCACTTGTCGGAAGGAAACTTGATAATTTCGAACCGAACACTTCAGGCAACAAAAAAAAAACGAGCACACGACGCACAAGCGTCGCTGACGTGTACGCGTCATATGTGTGTGCGTGAAAAATAAAATTTGATAGAGAGTTGAGTGGGAGTAGCGCTGAAACTATGCTGGAAGCACAAGCCGCATTACGCGTACGCGTCCCTGACGCGTGCGCGTCGTTTGCGCTTTTCGCCACCCATACGTGCGCGTCCTTGAAAAATCGGCATAAAAGGTGTTTGTCCAGAGAGTTATGATGGTGTGGGGCTGGAATTGTGCTGGGCGCACAAACCCCATCACACGTATGCGTCCCTGATGCGTGCGCGTCGTTCTCCAATCCGGCCATCCACACGTACGCGTCCAGACGCGTACGCGTCACTTGAAATTAGCGCGATCCACGCGTACGCGTGCCTTGCGCGTACGCGTCACATGCGACGCCCAAATTAAACCCCTCAGCGCCGAATTTCAATTCATCTACCCTAATCCTAATTCTCTCTTGTTCTTTTATCCTTTTATTATTCTTTCATCTTACTATTTATTTTTATCTTCAGTTCTTCTTTGCTTGAGGACAAGCAAACCTTTAAGTTTGGTGTTGTCGCTTCGCTTATGGCTTTTCTGTTTATTTCAATAGCACAAAAGGGAGATGAAGGTTTTTCATGGAGGAATGAGATGGCCATTAGAATAACTGAGGTGGTTGAGTTCCTTTCATTCTATTTCTCTTCCGTTCTTATTTTGTTATTTTCTGTTTTCTGTTGCTTTGATTGCCTACATGGTCTTTAGTACTTTCAGTTCTTAGAATTAGTTCCATTCTGTTATTTGTCTCATGTACCGCTCACTGAACTTGAATCTAAAAAGAAAAAAAAGAAGTGATATATTGCATGAGAAATTGAGTTTATATTGAAGAGTAGTCTTATTCACTTAAATGTGGTGGTATTTTGTGTGACTCTGAATGCATGACATGAACAGTGCATATTTAAATTTAAATCAAAGAATGTTGATGTACAAGGAACAGGAATTTAGAAAATTATTATGACTTCTCTGAAACAAACAAAAATTTAATCCTTGAAGCAAAAGAGACAGCAAAAAAAAAAAAGAAAAAAGAAAAAAGAAGAAGATATAAAAGCAAGGTCCAAGACTCTGAGCATCAATGACTAGGGAGGTTAGACATGATTAAAAGCTCAAAGAGTTATTTCCCTAGTCACATGCTTGTGGTGTTCTTGTGTCAAGTAATCCTTGAGACAAAACATTTAGAGTTTAGATCAATTGCAATTAGCAGAGTATGCCAAAGGCTTTGAGCACCACTGTCTGGGAGTAACTGAAAGAAAAATTAGAACTTAAAGAGAGTTCCCCAGTTAAGTGCTTGTGGTGTTTATATGTCAAGTGAAGCTTGAGACAAAAAATTTAAAGTCATGGCTAGGCTCAAGGTGCAAAGCACCAAGGACAAGAAAAATTGCTGTGTTCAAGGGTTAAATTGAGTTACAAAAGACCAGAGAATTCATAATATTATCCGGATTCTAATTCTGAATGACAGTAACATCCCTCTGATTCAAAGGAGAGTGAGATGCCAAAACTATTCAAGATTTACAGCTGTAAATCCCACTATAAGAAGAGACATGAGCTTAATCAAACTCTCCTTCTCATGCAAATTCACATTCTAAGCTTATATTAATTTGGTTGCTTGAGGACAAGCAACAATTCAAGTTTGGTGTTGTGATGCATGAGCATCTTTCCTATCTTTTCCTAGTGAATTTGCTTTTAAATGGTTGAGTTTAATCAAGAATTCATTATCTTTTAGCCACTATGAATGCTACTTTGAGTCTTGTGCAATTCTATTTTTTTTAGGTAGCATTTGGTTGGATTTTATAGAGCTTCCACAGAAAAAGAAAAGAAGGCTATATAGGGGAGAAATGCTTAGAGGATGGAGAGGAAGCTTGCATAAATGGAAGGAGCATAAGAATTAAAGGAGATGACAGCGAGGAGCGACGCGTGCGCGTACCTGACGCGTGTGCGTACCTGACGCGTACACGTGGATTGAAGATTTGCACAGCGACGTGTGCGCGTACCTGACGTGTACGCGTGACACGCAAAGAAGATCATCGACGCATACGCGTGACTGACGCGTACGCGTGACAAATGCGAAGTGCAGAAAACGCTGATTAATTAATTCTGATTTAAAATTTTATTTTTATAGGAAAAGATATTATTTTAGTTTTAGAAGATAGATTTTAAATTAATTAGGATTAGATATAAAAGGGGATTGGAATTATTCCACAGGGGGATTCCACTTTTCATTCCACCTCTACCAAAATATATTTTTTCAGAATCCTTATTTTCTCTTTGCCATGAGCAACTAAACCTCCACTGTTAAGGTTAGGAGCTCTATCTATTGTATGGATTGATAATATTATTTTCTATTTTAATTCATGTATTGATTTTTATTTCAAGAATTGTTTTCGTTCTTTATTTTTTGAATTTGGGTGGAACGGAAGTATGACCCTCTTTCTAATTGAGTTCTTGTATAACTTGGAAAAGCTCTTTACTTGAACAACAGCTTGAAAACATATTCTCCTAAATTTCTAGTATCTGAATTTAACGGGATACGTGACATATAATCCTTTTATATTTGGATAATTAGAGTTTCTGTGGCATATAAACTAGAATTAAACTTCACCCCCTAATTGGAATTAATTGACCAAGGAATTGGCGGTTGATGAATTTTAGAGGAGACTAGAAAGGTCTAAGGAATTAGGGTCTAGTCATATATAGTTTGCCATGAATTAAATCTTGCATGATTAAAATAAATTAATAAGAAAAGTCAATTCGGAAAATAGGTAACTCTGAAGCCTTAACTGCCTCTCCATATTTTATTCCTAACTTATTTATTTGACTGTCTTCTATTTAATGATTTTTGAACTCTCAACACTATTTTCTGTTTGTCTAACAAAGTAAATCACTTAACCATTGTTGCTTAGTCCATCAATCCTCGTGGGATCGACCCTCACTCACCTGAGGAATTACTTGGTACGACCCAGTGCACTTGCCGGTTAGTTTGTGGTTATAAATTTCGCACCACGTACGCGTGGATTCAAAATCTATAAACCCCTAGGGATGCGAGAACACCACCATTCGCACGCCCTAACCCCTCTCTCCTCCAATGTTCCCTCTCCCTCTTCTCCTTCTCAACCATTGAACAACCGCTACCGTCCGGCGCTGAACCCGCCGCCGTCTAACCACTATCTGCTTCCCTCGTCTCTTTCTTTCTTTCTTCTTCTTCTCTCCCCTCCCACTGCCCGTTCTCCTTCCACCTCTACCGAATCACCGCCACAGCTACTCCAACGCCGCCAGTGACCTCACATCACCCTTGTCTCTCCTCTCTTCCCATTGCATACCTTCCTTTACTGCTCGTCACCAACATTCTGCTCTGCCTCTACTCTGTTTTGCTATTTTCCGTGCACGCCAACTGCCACCGCGAGCTCCTCTATGCTTCCATCACTACTGGGTGGCGCTGCTGCCTTCCCCCTCCATTCTTCCTTTCTATTTTACTTCTGTATTCCAGGTTCACCATGCTCCTGCCCTTGCTCTGTTTCTTTACTTTCATTTTAATTTTGTTTACTAAATTTAGTTAGATTAGCAGATTAATTTTGTTTGCTAGATTAGCTTAGAAATGCATGCTGTTAGGTAGATAGGATGTGGTTAGAAGATTCTAAACTTGATAAGTGCTCCGTTCTTGTTTATTTTTTGACTGTTGAATGCTTTGTTGAATGATGATTGGTGTGCTGTGCTGGTTTCTGTTTATATGTCTTGTTTCATTGTTGCCCTGCTGGTGTTATATATGCAATCCTTGTTGGTTTCATGTTTGTTACCAATTTTGGATTTATATGACTGTTTTTGCTGCTGTTTGCCATCCGAGAACGTCCAATTTACTGCTGGGATGCTGCCCAATTTTTTTGAAATTGTTTTGGTTTTAAACTTGCTACCTACATTTGAACTTGACACTTTTAGAATTGAGTTTTACTCGACTTACACCAAGTTCAATTCCCAGGTTACTTTGGTTAGCAATTCTGTGTCCATTTTGTCTCCCGTGATATGCATTGAACCTCCATCTGCCTTCACTTCTCAAGTTGACTCAAATGCTTTCTGACTCATGCTAGCTTACCATTTGATCTTGACTTGCAATTTTTTTTAATTGGAATATGGTTCATTCTTTTGCAATGATTGGTGCTTTCTACTTGTGTGACACTTTTAACTCAAATTGGCTCTTAACTTGTTTTTCGTTACACAAGGTGCATCTTTCACTCTTTCTATACCAATTATTGCATATTTAGTGACCATGGGCATTGTTGATGAACTGCTCTTCAATTCTATGCTTTTGAGCAATATTTCATATTTCATCATCAATGACTGTATCGTCCTCATGAGTGTGACTGTGCTTGTTAACCTCATTTTCTGCATTTACCTTAATTAAGCCAATAACCGCCAAACCACTAATTTTTGAACCGATTTTCTAACTCCTAACTTGATTAACCAATTGACTTTCTTTTTAGTTTAAAACTAACTCGTTCACCATTCCTTTGGGTATGACACTTATTGAGCTTAATAAACAAGCATTGCGCAGATATTGCTTGGATTCTTGGTTCATGGCTTTGATTGTTTTCTGACTCATGTGCTTGCTTTCCAAGAATTATATCCTTTTTACCTCACTTCATGAATATGTCTATCATCTTGCCTTCTGTATATGCTTAATGACTTGCTTTGTTTTCCTCTATGTGGCTAAATTGTTTATACCCTGTATATCTCTTTCAGGATGGCCGACCGAGGAAAATCTAAAGTTACCTCAAGGAAGCGCAAGAAACCTCAGCCCTCCACTTTGTCCCCTTACTATGACTATGCCAAAAACCTTCAAAATGATGAGGACAAAGCAAACCAGCAACTACCGGCCACCAACACAAATAAGTTTCCTAACCTCTATTGCGAGCTCCGCTTTCCGACATACCGGAAGAAGAATATGAATATAGAGAAAAAACTGGTCCTCCCGACTGATGTGAGACGAGCCATTACGACACGTATTTAGGGGATGGGCATGGGCTTTATTGATAGGGATCTAGGCAGGGTGAACTCCTCCTGGGTGAAGGAATTTTACTGTAACTTCTTTAGATATACCCTTGAGTCAGTTCACCTGTGAGGCAGGTAGGTCTTGGTTACGTAGGCGGCTATTTAGGATAGACTCGGTTATTTTCCTAGGACCGGTACTACAGATGCCATTGAGCAGGCGGAGGTGGTGATCCATTGTATGACTTCTGATTATGATGCTCTGAGAGACGTTATTGCCACCCCGGATGCCCCTTGGGTGATGGACGCTGACAACAGGAAGCCCAAGGGGATGCTGTTTACTCATCTTTCTAGGGTGGCCAGGACGTGGCAACAGATTTTTGCCCATTACGTCATGCCGACCACCCACTTCACTGAGATCCCGGTGGACATGCTGGTCTTGATTGGATGCGTCATGTAGGGGAAGGAGGTATACTTCCCTCGATTGATCAGGCGATACATGTGGCGGACACATGTCCATGGTGTACTTCCCTTTCCCACCTTAGTCACCACGATGATTCAGCTAGCGGGCACCCCGTGGGAGGCGGATGATGAGACACCACCCCGGGTCTACGAAAAGGAGGAAGTGATTCTGTGGGGGGAGTGGGTGCACGAGAAGTCCCCATCTCGGTGCCACTCTAGAGCCACAGCCAGAGCAGCAGCGACACCTGGCCCGTCCTCTTCCTTAGCCCCAGCAGCACCAACAGCACCACTACCACCAGCTCCCCAGCCGACCTATCTATTAGTCCAGCACCTGATCCGCTTCATGGAGTGCAGTGAGCGCTGCATTATGCGATGCTTAGACAGAATGGATCAGATGTTTGTGGCACTGGGCGTTGAGTTACCCCCTCTTCCTGAGTCTTCTGCATCAGAGGAGGAGCATGCCAAGGAGCATGAGGCAGAGCCAGCTCAGACAGAGGCACCATCACAGACACCGGCCACTCCAGAGGCATAGCGGCCACCGAAGGAGCTACAGCCTGAGACCCAGCCAGATGCGACAGTTGACCCTCACCATGAGCCCGAGCAGTAGCATCGAGGACGATGCTCCATTTTAAGTGTGGGGAGGTCACCTTCATCGCCGTCGGTGGAGTAGCTATTTTGGATGATAAGTCGGACATTTATCTTTTATTTTGTGTTATTTTAGTACTTTGCACTTTATTTTTATCGCACTTTTGGATTATTGTAGATATTTGTTATTTTGAGATACTTTATTTTAGTTTGTTGCATTTTGCACCTTGCATTCTAGATATTTCATATTTTAGTGTATTTTTGCTTTATGTAGTTGTTTTGGCTTAATGGTTGTGATTAGAAAAAAAATATTTTGGATTGTTGAAACCTAAGTTTACCCTTTTTGCATAAAAAAAATGTTTTGATTGAAGAAAGGGATAAACTACGGAGATTTCAAATTTCTAAATCACAACATTGCATTTAGGATAAGTTTAATCAAAACAATAAATTTTCAAAAATATTTTTCTATAGGGCACCACCCCAATTGATTGAGAAAATTTTTGTGGAACTTGCTTGAATCATATATATTTTGTGGAGCATGTTTTTGAGCTAAGAACACAAGCAAGTGAGATTTGAGCCTAATGATGTGGTTACATCTTATAACCACTTATTTTTCTTCTTGTGTGCAATTGTTCTCTTTCTATGATTGTGATCCTTGATTTGCTTAATTCAATATGTCCATTATTCCTTGTATTCATGTATTTACATGATTGGGGCCATTGTTTCATTAGCTCACTTAACCAAAAAGCCTACCTTTTACCTTCCATTGTTAACCAATTTTGAGCCTATGCTTAACCCACTTGTTCTTAATTTTAGCACGTTACAAGCCTAGCTTAGGCTAGTGAGTGTGTATCATTCAAGAGTGGGGAAATTTGGGACATTGGTTGGGATAAAAGGGTGCTTTGTATTTTTATATTTGGGAATTGGGTACATGCTCATGTATTAATAAAATGTTAGACCTTATGCATTGGTGCTCTTGAAAGAAAAATGAGAAAAACAAAAGAAAAGAAAAGAAAAGAAAAGATAAAAAGAAAAAAAATAATAATATGGAAAAAAATATAGAAAAAGAAAGAAAAAGAAAAAGAAAGAAATAAAAAGGGGACAAAATGCCCCTAAGTGAAGTTCAATAAGGATCAATACACAAGTGTTAGGAAATAAAAAAATGCATGAATATGTGAAAAAGTGAAGAATGGGTAGTTAGTTTAGAACTTAATTGTATAGGTTATTATATAGGTTAGGTGGGAAAGTCTAGGTTAATCAAAGATTCAAAATTTAGCTCACTTAACCATATATGACCATACCTTGACCCTAGCCCCATTACAACCTTAAGAAAGACCTCATGATAATTATATGCCTGCATTGAATAGTTGTTGATTGTTAGATGAACAAATCTTGGAAAGCATGATTAAGGGAGAATTGAGTGAATCAACCCCTAAACACTTGAGTGACTAGAGCGGATACACATCCGGTGAGGGTTCGATTGCTCAATTATATGTTCTCACCATGATCATTCTTATTCATGCAAGTTTGTAAATCATTTTTTATTATTCAATACAATTGTGGGTTGGATTTTGATTTTCATTACTTTAGCCCTTGTGCTTGCATATATCTCTTGGAAGTTGATTTGTTTTGACCAAGCAATTGCATTCATATAGGTAGTTGCATTTAGATAGGTTACATATAGTTTAGTTGCATTGAATAAATGCCATACCCGTTACTTCATTCTTGGTATAGCATGAGGACATGCTATGATTTAAGTGTGGGGAGGTTGATAAACCCCGTTTTTAGGGTTTATCTTGTGATGAATTTAGAGTATTTTATCAACCTTTTCTCACATTTATTCAATGAAATGGCATGGTTTTGTGATTCTCTCTTGATTTGTGCTTAAACGTGAAAACATGCTTTTAGACCTTTAATTTGATCATTTTGATTCACCTTTGATTCCACTAGATGCCTTGATTTGTTTGTCAAGTGATTTCAGGTTGAAAAGGGCTAGGAATAGATCAAAGGAGTGAAGAAAAAAGCATGCAAAGTGGAGAACACATGGAAAAGCCAAAGAATTGGATGAGCTCATGGACGTGCACGCAAAATCTATGTGCACGCGTGGATCGCGAAAACTCAGGACGTGCATGCGTGCTGTACGCGTACGCGTCGATGCTGGCACGTGATTTTAAAGTAAAAATGTGCCCAGCGAATTCTGAGAAGTTGTGAGGCCCAATCTAAGACAACTTTGGCACCAAAGACACTTAAAAGAGCCCAGGATTAAAGAGCAAAATGGGGGGATTCCATCATTCTACACACATAGTTTAGTTTAGGGATTAGTTTTGAGTTAGTTTTAGAGAGAGAAGCTCTCACTTCTCTCTAGGATTAGGATTAGGTTTAGTTCAATAATCTTAGATCTCGGTTTTAATTCATGCTCTCTTCTATTTCTACCTCTCAATTCGTTGTTGTCACATGTTGTTCTTCTATTCTTGTGTTGTAATTTCTTTTACTTTGCTTCCGTACTTATTGTTGATCTATGATAAACCATTATTTTATGATTTATATTGTATTTAATTATGTGGTTTTATCAAATCTTTACCCACTTATTCATATGATAAGCATGTATTTACAATTCCTTCTCAAAATCACTCCATGGTTGAAAACTTGCTTCCTAGAGACTTTTAATTATGTATCTTAATTCTCCTTTATCCCATTCAATGTCGTGATCTGTGTGTTAAGTGTTTTAGGCTTCATAGGGCACGAATGACTTGGAAATTAGAGAGGAGGCTTGCAAAAATGGAAGGAACACAAGAAACTAAGGAGATGACCAGCGAGCAATGACGCGAGCGCATGGCCCACGCGAACGCGTGAATTGGAGAATTCGCAACAACGCGGATGCATGCCTGACTTAAACGCGTGGATTGGAGTCTGCACGAATGACGCGAACGCGTGAACCACGCAAACGTGTGGCAAAGAAAAACACTAAATGACACGAACGCGTGGATGACGCGTACGCGTGACTTGCGTGATCTGCAGAAATAACAGAATTCACTGGGGGCAATTTCGGGCCGCATTTTGACCCAGTTTTCGGCCCAGAAACACAGACTAAACCTAGGGAACATGCAGAAACTCAGGGAGGCATCCACACACATTCAGATTCTACACATTAGGATTACTCTTAGTTTTAGATCTGAATCTAGATTAGTGTTACATTGATAGTTTATGCTTTTGCTTTGGATTGTGGATGTTGAAGGGCCATTACCTCCGTCGAAGACATTACTTTAGTTTGTTTCTTTACCCCCTTTATTTTTAATTAATTACTCATTGACTCTGTTCAGATAATTATGTTGCGTTTTGAATTTATTAATATATGAAGTTATTTTTATTTTAATTAATTTTAATTCTCTATTTTATTTTATTTAATTATGTCTTCTTATATTTTTATGATTATTTTTTTCATGTCAATGGAGTAAAATTTCTACTTGACATGGGGGTTGATTAAAAGGAGATACTTGAGTTAGAATGCTCAAGTGCTTGGTTGAATTGGACGTTGTTAGCTAATTCCATACCTACTAACACTAGACCTCCCTAAGGGAGAGGACTAGGAATTGAGGGTGAGAGTTAGTTTAATCACCATACTTTTTCTTATTTAGTAAGGGGTAACCGAGTGAGAACAACAACCTTTTTACACTACACCACACTTGAGAAGATTTCAACAAGGATAGAAATTCCATTTAATTATTCCCCCAGTCAAGGCCCTTTATTCAGAGTATCAATAACTATTCTTAGTTTATTTCTATTTCTTTAATTCATAATTATTTTAATTACTCATTATCAAACTCAACTTTCTGGGAATTTTCTGATTAATAAATTAGCACTCTCTCCTGCAACTCGTTGGGAGACGACTTGGGACTCATACTCCCAGTATTTTATTTCTAAAATTAGTGACAACCCCTTTTAAATTGGTGAGGCAGATCTTAGCCGGTTAAGAGCTATACGTACAACGCTGTCCTCTTAATTGGAATCTCTAAATTGGTTAACTTCTGCCATGCATCAATCTACTCTTGTTTCTTCTATTTTCTTTCAATTCAATTTGAGGTAATTCATGTCAATAATGTTCCTTTTGATTGTTGTTGTTAATTTCTTGCAATAATTGTTGATAAATTTCATTCTTGTTGTCAATTTACTATGCTTTTCTTTTGTGCCTTCTAAGTGTTTGTCAAAATGCTTGAGAGGATGTTAGAATAGAATTTTATGTTCTTGGCTTGGGAAGGTAATTTAGGAATTCTTGAGTTACTAATGTCCAAGTGATTGATAGTTGATAGCCACTGACTCTAGTTCTCATTAATTCAATTAGTGAATAGCTAGGACTTATAGACTTGGATTGATATAGCTCATTTGACTTTCCTTTACTTATTAGAGGATGAATTAGTGGGATTAATCATTGCAATTATCATATTGTGGTTAGTAATAAGGATAGAGATCCTTGACCACCAAACCTTTCCAAGACCATTTTGTCATTTGATTTCCTTTATCATTTACTTTTCTTGTTTCCTAATCAAAACCCAAAAATATACATGTCCGTGACCAATAACAAGAACACTACCCTGCAATTCCTTTGAGAGACGACCCGAGGTTTAAATACTTCGGTTATTAGAATAATTAGGGATTTGTACTTGTGACAAACAAATGTTTGTATGAAAGGATTATTGTTGGTTTAGAAACTATACTTCGACGAGAATTCAATTGTGAAATTCTATACCATACAAAAATCCATTCATCAGTGCCAAAGCGGACAATATCGTGCTAGCGGGTGGTCTGGGCTGTTACAGATGGTATCAGAGCCGGAACCCGGATCGATGTGCCAGCGAGGGCGCTGGGCTCCCTTAGGGGGTGGATTGTAAGGTCCCACATCGGTTGGGGAGGGGAACAAAGCATGCCTTATAAGGGTGTGGATACCTCTCTCTAGCATGACATGTTTTGACGAGTGAGTGTGGGGTGCTTCGGCTATCATCCCTTTCATCAAAGGCAAAACCGTGAGGCCTTGTGTGCCAAAGCGGACAATATCGTGCTAGCGGGTGGTCTGGGCTGTTACAGGGGTGTTTGGTAGTAGGTGGCTTGTGAGTATGGTGGTTCAAAGCTATGTTGAGGAGGGGGTTCATATGCATATAGTGGGGCTTGTTGGTAACTACAAGGAGGTCCACCATATCCATTATCTTGGTACGCACCATGGAATGGCTCTTGCTCATAGTATGTTGGTGGGGGTTGTTGATTGTCATGGAAAGGTCCACCATAACCATTGTCTTAGGATGCATAGTAGAATGGTTGTTGCTCATAGTGCATTGGAGAAGGTTGTTACCAAAAGGGTTGATCAAATCCTTGTGGCTCCTCCCATCTTTGATTGTTCCAGCTTTAATGCATGTTCTCATTATAGCTTCCATTTCCTACAGCATAATTTGAACCAAACTCGTAGCCAAGGGGTGAGAATTCATAGTAGCAAGTAAAAACAAAAACTAATAAGAATTAATGAAAATAAACTCCTAAAACTAGAAATACTAACAAAGAAACGAAAAAGCAAAACTATTCACAATATTCACAATAACCAATAATAAGGCACACGCTTGCAATTCCCCGGCAACGGCACCATTTTGATGAATGGATTTTTGATGGTTTAGAATTCCTCAATGAATTCTCGTTGCAAGTATAGTTTCTAAACCAACAAATAATCCTTTCATGCAAAAAATTGTTTGTCACAAGTAACAAAGCCTAATAAAAATAATAACCGAAGTATTCAAACCTCGGGTTGTCTCTCAAAGAATTGCAGGGAAGTATACTTATAATTGGTTATGGGATTTTATCTTTTTTGGGTTTTGAAATAAGGAACAAGTAATGTAAATAACAAGGAAATAAAATAATAATTAAGAAAAGTCTTAGCAAGGATTGATAATTGGAATTCCTATCCCCATTATCATAGTAACTTGTGATGGTAATTGCCTTTTGCGATCACTTAGTTAATGGTGCACGAAATTGTGATCATCAATGGCGCCAACAACTTGGTACGCACAATTGTAATCTCAACTCTTTATCACAACTTCGCACAACTAACCAGCAAGTGCACTGGGTCGTCCAAGTAATAAACCTTACGTGAGTAAAGGTCGATCCCACGGAGATTGTCGGCCTGAAGCAAGCTATGGTCACCTTGTAAATCTCAGTCAGGCTGATTCAAATGATTATGGTAAATTGATAATAAAAAGATAAATAAAACGTAAAATAAAGATAGAGGTACTTATGTAATTCTTTGGTGAGAATTTCAGATAGGCGTATAGAGATGCTTTCGTTCCTCCTGAACCTCTGCTTTCCTGCTGTCTTCATCCAATCATTCCTACTCCTTTCCATGGCAAGCTTTATGTAGGGCATCACCGTTGTCAATAGCTACATCCCATCCTCTCTGTGAAATGTTCCAATGCGATGTCACTGCATGGCTAATCATCTGTCGGTTCTCGATCATACTAGAATAGGGTTTACTATCCTTTTGCGTCTGTCACTACGCCCAGCACTCGCGAGTTTGAAGCTCGTCATAGCCATCCCTTCCCAGATCCTACTCGGAATACCACAGACAAGGTTTAGACTTTCCGGATCTCAAGAATGGCCATCCATGGGTTCTAACTTATACCACGAAGATTCTAATATCTCGGACTCGGTCCTCTGTACTAGATATCTAAGAGATATTCATTCTAGCTTATTTGCATGTAAAACGGAAGTGTTTGTCAGGCACGCGTTCATAGGT
>NC_029792.2:70827105-70828142 GCF_000816755.2 Arachis ipaensis
CATTCTAGCTTGTTTGCATGTAGAACGGAAGTGTTTCTCAGGCACGCATTCATGGGTGAGAATGATGATGAGCGTCACATAATCATCACATTCATCATGTTCTTGGGTGCGAATGGATATCTTAGAGAAGGAATAAGCTTGAATTGAATAGAAAAATAGTAGTACTTTGTATTAATTCCTGAGGAACAGCAGAGCTCCACACCTTAATCTATGAAGTGTAGAAACTCTACCGTTGAAAATACATAAGTGATAAGGTCCACGCATGGCCGAATGGCCAGCCCCTAAATGTGATCAAAGGATCAAAAGATAATCCAAAGATGTAAATACAATAGTAAAAAGTCCTATTTATACTAAACTAGTTACTAGGGTTTACAGAAATGAGTAAATGATGCAGAAATCCACTTCTGGGGCTCACTTGGTGTGTGCTTGGGCGGAGCATTGAGCTTTACACGTGTATAGGCTTATCTTGGAGTTGAACGCCAGTTTGGAACCTATTTCTGGCGTTTAACTCCACTTTGCAACCTGTTTCTGGCGTTTAACTCCAGAATACAGCATGGAACTGGCGTTGAACGCCAATTTGTATCATCTAAACTCGGGCAAAGTATGGACTATTATATATTTTTGAAAAGTCCTGGATATCTACTTTCCAACGCAACTGAGAGCGCGCCATTTGGAGTTCTGTAGCTCCAGAAAATCCACTTTGAATGCAGGGAGGTCAGAATCCAACAGCATCTGTAGTCCTTCTTCAACCTCTGAATCTGATTTTTGCTCAAGTCCCTCAATTTCAACCAGAAAATACCTGAAATCACAGAAAAACACACAAACTCATAGTAAAGTCCAAAAATGTGAATTTTAATTAAAAAGTAATAAAAATATACTAAAATCTAACTAAATCATACTAAAAACTATGTAAAAACAATGCCAAAAAGCGTATAAATTATCCGCTCATCACAACACCAAACTTAAATTATTGCTTGTCCCCAAGCAACTGAAAATCAAATAGGATAAAAAGAAGAGAATATACTATAAATTCCAAA
>NC_029792.2:70828194-70830314 GCF_000816755.2 Arachis ipaensis
GACTTTAACCGCTCAGTCTCAAGTTTTCACTTGACACCTTCACGCCACAAACACATGGTTAGGGACAGCTTGGTTTAGCCGCTTAGGCCAGGATTTTATTCCTTTAGGCCCTCCTATCCACTGATGCTCAAATCCTTGGATCCATTTTATTACCCTTGCCTTTTGGTTTTAAGGGCTATTGGCTTTTTGCTCTTGCCTTTTGGTTTTTAGAGATTTTGGCTTTTTCTGCTTGCTTTTTCTTTTTCTTTTTTTTCGCTATTTTTCTTTTTCTTTTTTTTTTTCGCAAGCTTTTGTATTCACTGCTTTTTCTTGCTTCAAGAATCATTTTTATGATTTTTCAGATTATCAAATAACATTTCTCTTTTTTTATCATTCTTTCAAGAGCCAATATATTTAACATTCATAAACAACAACTTCAAAAGACATATGCACTGTTCAAGCATTCATTCAGAAAACAAAAAGTGTTGCCACCACATCAAAATAATTAAACTAGTTTCAAGGATGAATTCGAAACCATGTACTTCTTGTTCTTTTGTAATTAAAATATTTTTCATTCAAGAGAGGTGATGGATTCATATTCATAACTTTAAGGCATAGACACTTAGACACTAATGATCATATAATAAAGACACAAACATCAATAAAATATAAAGCTCAAAAATTGAAAAACAGTAAAATAAATAGACAAGGAGATTAAGGAATGAGTCCACCTTAGTGAGGATGGCGTCTTCCTCTTCTTGAAGAACCAATGGTGCTTTTGAGCTCCTCTATGTCTCTTCCTTGCCTTTGTTGCTCCTCCCTCATAGCTCTTTGATCTTCTCTAATCTCATGAAGGATGATGGAGTGCTCTTGGTGCTCCACCCTTAGTTGTCCCATATTGGAACTTAATTCTCCTAGGGAGGTGTTGATTTGATCCCAATAGTTTTGTGGAGGAAAGTGCATCCCCTGAGGCATCTCAGGGACTTCATGGTGAGGAATTTCCTCATACTCTTGTTGAGGTCCATGATCTATTGTTTGTTCCATCCTTTTCTTAGTGATGGGCTTGTCCTCTTCAATGAGGATGTCTCCGGCCTTAGGTGCCCTAGATGGTTATGGAAAAACAAAAAGCAATGCTTTTACCACACCAAACTTAGAAGGTTTGCTCGTCTCCGAGCAAAAGAAGAAAGAAGTGAGTAGAAGAAGAAGAAAATGGAGGAGATGGAGGTGTGTGACTGGTTCGGTCAAGGGGGTTTAGGTGGTTATGATGTGTAAAAAGGAAGGAGTGATGGTTTGAATTTAAGTGGGTGGGTGTAGGTAGGTTGTATGATGGTTTTGGAGGAGCAATGGAGGTGATTGGTGGAGGTTAATTGGGGAAGAGAGTTATGAAAAGCTATGAAGGGGAGAGAAGAAGTGTGGGGATCCTGTGGGGTCCACAGATCATATGGGAATCCTGTGGAGTCCACATATCCTGAGGTGTCAAGGATTTTTCATCCTTGCACCCTTTAGATGTGTAAAACGCCATATACATGCAATCCTAGCGTTTAACGCCAGACTGCTTCCTGTTTCTGGCGTTAAACGCCACTTCCATGCTCTGTTCTGGCATTTAACGCCAGGTAGATGCTTGTTTCTGGCGTTAAACGCCAGCTTGGTGCCTGTTTCTGGCGTTAAAC
Source organism: Arachis ipaensis (assembly GCF_000816755.2). Lineage (NCBI taxonomy): Eukaryota > Viridiplantae > Streptophyta > Magnoliopsida > Fabales > Fabaceae > Arachis > Arachis ipaensis. The sequence goes on from NC_029792.2 coordinate 70,829,844, forward strand.
ACCAGACAGATGCTTGTTTCTGGCGTTTAAATGCCAGACTGTTCTCCTCCAGGGTGTGCTATTTTTCATTCTATTTTTCATTCTGTTTTTGATTTTTTAGTAGTTTTTGTGACTTCACATGATCATCAACCTAAAGAACACATAAAATAACAATGGAAAATAAATAAATATAATTAGATAACATTGGGTTGCCTCCTAACAAGCGCTTCTTTAATGTCAATAGCTTGACAGTGAGCTTTCATGGAGCCTCACAGATGTTCAGAGCATTGTTGGAACCTCCCAACACCAAACTTAGAGTTTGACTTTGGGGGCTTTGGTTGACTCTGCAGTGAGAGAAGCTTTTCATGCTTCCTCTCCATGGTTACAGAAGGAGATCCTTAAGTTTTAAACACAAGGTTATCCTCATTCAGTTGAAGGATCAATTCTCCTCTGTCCACATCAATCACAGCTCTTGCTGTGGCTAGGAAGGGT
>NC_029792.2:70832411-70839101 GCF_000816755.2 Arachis ipaensis
TCCTTCCCAGTGTCTAGGATTATGAAATCAGGAGGGATGTAAAGGCCTTTAACCTTTACTAGCACGTCCTCTACTTGTCCATAAGCCTGTTTTCTTGAGTTGTCTGCCATCTCTAATGAGATTCTGGCAGCTTGCACCTCAAAGATTCTCAGTTTCTCCATTACAGAGAGTGGCATGAGGTTTATCCCTGACCCAAGGGCACATAGAGCCTTCTCAAAGGTCATGGTGTCTATGGTACAAAGTATTAAGAACTTTCCAGGATCCTGTTTCTTCTGAGGCAATGTCAGTTGATCCAGATCACTCAGTTCATTGATGAACAAGGGAGGTTCATCTTCCCAAGTCTCATTACCAAATAATTTGGCATTCAGCTTCATGATTGCACCAAGGTACTTGGCAACTTGCTCTTCAGTGACATCTTCATTCTTTTCAGAAGAAGAATATTCATCAGAGCTCATGAATGGCATAAAGAGGTTCAAAAGAATCTCTATGGTCTCTAGATGAGCCTCAGATTCCTTTGGTTCCTCAGAGGGAAACTCCTTGTTGATCACTGGACGTCCCAGGAGGTCTTCCTCACTGGGATTCACGTCCTCTCCCTCCCTCGTAGGTTCGGCCATGATGGTTAAATCAATGGCCTTGCACTCTCTTTTTGGATTCTCTTCTATATTGCTTAGGAGAGTACTAGGAGGAATTTTAGTGACTCTTTTACTCAGCTGGCCCACTTGTGCCTCCAAATTCCTAATAGAGGACCGTGTTTCATTCATGAAACTTACAGTGGCCTTAGATAGATCAGAGACTATATTTGCTAAGCTAGATGGATTCTGCTCAGAACTCTCTGTCTGTTGCTGAGTGGATGATAAAAAAGGCTTGCTATTGCTAAACCTGTTTCTTCTACCATTATTAAAGCCTTGTTGAGGCTTTTGTTAATCCTTCCTTGAGAAATTTGGATGATTCCTCCATGAGGGATTATAGGTGTTTCCATAGGATTCACCCATGTAATTCACCTCTGCTATTGTAGGGTTCTCAGGATCATAAGCTTCTTCTTCAGAAGATGCCTCTTTAGTACTGTTGGATGATTCTTTCAATCCATTCAGACTCTGAGAGATCATATTGACTTGCTGAGTCAATATTTTATTCTGAGCCAATATGGCATTCAGAGTATCAATTTCAAGAACTCCCTTCCTCTGAGGCGTCCCATTACTTACAGGATTCCTCTCAAAAGTGTACATGAACTGGTTATTTACAACCATGTCAATGAGTTCTTGAGCTTCTGCAGGCGTTTTCTTTAGGTGAATGGATCCACCTGCAGAATGGTTCAGTGACATCTTTGATAGCTCAGACAGACCATCATAGAATATATCCAGGATGGTCCATTCTGAAAGCATGTGAGAAGGACACTTTTTGGTCAGTTCCTTGTATCTCTCCGAAGCTTCATAGAGGGACTCATCTACTTTTTGTTTGAAGGTTTGAACATCCACTCTAAGCTTACTAAGCTTTTGAGGAGGAAAGAACTTGGCTAAGAAAGCCGTGACCAGCTTATCCCAAGAGTTCAGGCTATCTTTAGGTTGAGAGTCCAACCATATTCTATCTTTGTCTCTTACAGCAAACGGGAAAAGCATGAGCCTGTAGACCTCGGGATCAACCCCATTGGTCTTAACAGTATCACAGATCTGCAAGAATTCAGTTAAGAACTGAAAAGGATCTTTAGATGGAAGTCCATGAAACTTGCAGTTCTGTTGCATCAGAGAAACTAGTTGAGGTTTAAGCTCAAAATTGTTTGCTCCAATGGCAGGGATGGAGATGCTTCTTCCATGTAAGTTGGAATTTGGTGCAGTAAAGTCACTAAGCATCTTCCTTGCATTGTTATTATTTTCGGTCATGTCTCTTTCTTTTTCAAAAATTTCTGTCAGATTTTCTCCAAAGAGTTGTGCTTAGCTTCCCTTAGCTTCCTCTTCAGAGTCCTTTCAGGTTCAGGATCAACTTCAACAAGAATGTTCTTATCCTTGTTCCTGCTCATACAAAAAAGAAGAGAACACAAAAGAAAATATGGAATCCTCTATGTCATAGTATAGAGATTCCTTATGTGAGTAGAAGAAGAGAAGAATATAAGAAGAAGAAGAAGAGAAAAATTTGAAAATAATTAAAAAGAAAAGAAAAATATTTTTGTTTTTATTTTATTCATTAGTTAAAATTCGAAAATTAAGAAGAAAAATAAAATTAAATTGAAAATTTAAAGCAATTAGTTAATTAAAAATATTTTGAAAAAGGGGAAGGTAATTTTCAAAAATTAAGAGTGAAAAAGTGGTTAGGTGGTTTTGAGAAAGATAAGAAATAAATTTAAAAAAAGATAAGAAGTTAGAAAGAGATTTGGAAATTAGAATTTCAAAAAGATGTGATTGAAAAAGATATGAATTAAAAAGATATGATTGGTAACAATTTGAAAAGATTTGATTTTTGAAAAAGATATGATTGTAAAGATATGATTGAAATTTATTTTGAAAATAGATATGATTAAAAAGATATAATTGAAAAGATATGATTGAAAAGATATTAAGAAGATTTGAAAATTAAATTTGAAAAGATAAGAAGTTAGAAAAGATTTTGAAATCAAAGTTGATTACTTGACTAACAAGAAACAAAAAGATATGATTTAAAATTTTAAAGATTGAACCTTTCTTACTAGGCAAGTAACAAACTTAAAAATTTTTGAATCAATCACATTAATTGTTAGTAAAGATTTTCTAAAATATGAAGTAAGAATAGGAAAAAGATTTTTGAAAATCAATTTTTTAAAAAAAAATTTTGAAAATATATAAAAATAAATAAAAAAGATTTGATTTTTGAAAAAGATTTGAAAAGATAGAATTTTGAAATTGAAATTTATGAGTAAAACAAGGAAAGATATATTTTTTATTTTTGAATTTTTAATGATGAGAAAGAAAAACACTAAATTGAAAGAAAACATAAAAATTATGAATCAAAACAACTAATACATGCAAGAACACTTTGAATGTCAAGATGAACACCAAGAACACTTTTTGAAAATTTTTAAGAAAAGAAAAACATGCAAGACACCAAACTTAGAAATTTTCAAACTTTAGATACTAATAATTCAAAAATGCATATGGAATATAAGAAGAGACACAAAACAAGAAATTTTAAAGATCAAACAAGAAGACTTACCAAGAACAACTTGAAGATCATGAAGAACACCATGCATGAGTTTTCGAAAATTTTTAGGGAAAAGTTAAAACATGCAATTGACACCAAACTTAAAATTTGACACTAGACTCAAATAAGAAACACAAAATATTTTTGGTTTTATGATTTTGTTAAATTTTTTTTTGGACTTTTCGAAAATTATATGGAAAAAGAAAATAAGAAACTCAAAATTTTTAATAAAGATTCCAGGAATCATGCAATGTTAGTCTAAAGCTTCAGTCTAAAGAGATTAGACAATTAGACAATTAATAAAGATTCCAGGAATCATGCAATGTTAGTCTAAAGCTTCAGTCTAAAGAGATTAGACAGGGCAGAACAAGCTTCAGCAGGACATTACATACAACAGCCAAATTGATGGGAATCAACTGACTCCTGTGATGATAAAAGTATCATCTGAAACTCTAGAATTCATTCTTAGAAATTCTGAAGAACATAGAATAATTTGTTTTTTTTTTATTTTTTTTCGAAAATAAGAAGAATAAAAGCAAAAACTTAAAACTAAAATAAAATTACATAATCTGAGCAACAAGGTGAACCATCAGTTGTCCAAACTCGAACAATCCCCGGCAACGGCGCCAAAAACTTGGTGCACGAAATTGTGATCATCAATGGCGCCAACAACTTGGTACGCACAATTATAATCTCAACTCTTTATCACAACTTCGCACAACTAACCAGCAAGTGCACTAGGTCGTTCAAGTAATAAACCTTACGTGAGTAAGGGTCGATCCCACGGAGATTGTCGGCCTGAAGCAAGCTATGGTCACCTTGTAAATCTCAGTCAGGCGGATTCAAATGGTTATGGCGAATTGATAATAAAAAGATAAATAAAACGTAAAATAAATATAGAGGTAGTTATATAATTCTTTGGTGAGAATTTCAGATAAGCGTATAGAGATGCTTTCGTTCCTCCTGAACCTCTGCTTTCCTGCTGTCTTCATCCAATCATTCCTACTCCTTTCGATGGCAAGCTTTATGTAGGGCATCACCGTTGTCAATGGCTACATCCCATCCTCTCTGTGAAAATGGTCCAATGCGCTGTCACTGCATGGCTAATCATCTGTCGGTTCTCGATCATACTGGAATAGGATCCATTGATACTTTTGCGTCTGTCACTACGCCCAGCACTCTTTAGACTTTTCGGATCTCAAGAATGGCTGTCCATGGGTTCTAACTTATACCACAAAGATTCTAATATCTCGGACTCGGTCCTCTGTATTAGATATCTAAGAGATACTCATTCTAGCTTGTTTACATGTAGAACGGAAGTGTGTGTCAGACACGCATTCATGGGTGAGAATGATGATGAGCATCACATAATCATCACATTCATCATGTTCTTGGGTGCGAATAGATATCTTAGAGAAGGAATAAGCTTGAATTGAATAGAAAAACAGTAGTACTTTGTATTAATTCATGAGGAACAGCAGAGCTCCATACTTAATCTATCGAGTGTAGAAACTCTACCGTTGAAAATACATAAGTGATAAGGTCCAGACATGGCCGAATGGCCAGCCCCCTAAACGTGATCAAAGGATCAAAAGATAATCCAAAGATGTAAATACAATAGTAAAAAGTCCTATTTATACTAAACTAGTTACTAGGGTTTACAGAAATGAGTAAATGATGCAGAAATCTACTTCTGGGGCCCACTTGGTGTGTGCTTGGGCTGAGAATTGAGCTTTACACGTGTAGAGGCTTCTCTTGGAGTTGAACGCCAGTTTGTAACCTGTTTCTGGCGTTTAACTCCACTTTGCAACCTGTTTCTGGCGTTTAACTCCAGAATGCAGCATGGAACTGGCGCTGAACGCCAGTTTGCGTCATTTAAACTCGGGCAAAGTATGAACTATTATATATTGCTGGAAAGCCCTGGATGTATACTTTCCAACGCAATTGAGAGCGTGCCATTTGGGGTTCTGTAGCTCTAGAAAATCCACTTTGAGTGCAGGGAGGTCAGAATCCAACAGCATCTGCAGTCCTTCTTCAACCTCTGAATCTGATTTTTGCTCAAGTCCCTCAATTTTAGCCAAAAAATTCCTAAAATCACAGAAAAACACACAAACTCATAGTAAAGTCCAAAAATGTGAATTTTAATTAAAAACTAATAAAAATATACTAAAAACTAACTAAATCATACTAAAAACTATGTAAAAACATTGCCAAAAAGCGTATAAATTATCCGCTCATCAGTTAACCTCTAATAATTGAAGGTAAGTTAAGTGAGAAAATCAGCATGAACCCTCAAGTCCTAGTCAACTCCTAAGGAAAGACTAGAGTTAGTGGAATTCAAGTCAACTAGCAACTTTTAATTGTCAATCAACAAGAGACTTTGACAATTCAAGAGTCTCCAGTTACTCAATCTTAGCTAAGAACATAAAAAGCTAGTTTAAAATCCAACCAAGCATTTCATCAAACACTTGGTGGGCGTAAAGTAAAGGCATAGAAAAATAATAGAGAATGTAAAATCTAAAACCAACAATTGCAAGCATCAAGGATAACAAATAAAGGAAGAAGCAATAAACATGAAATACCTCAAATTGCATTAAAAGGGAAATCAAATCTAACATGAGAATTCATAAACTAAATTGGTAACATAAAGCAATCAATAAGGGAAATAAATAAACTAGAATGCTAGAGCAAATAAAAGTAGAAGAGAAACTAGATTAAACTAAGATAGAAATCTGAAATTGAAAAGAACTAAAAGGAATCCTAAAATCTAGAGAGAGGAGAGAGCCTCTCTCTCCAGAAAACTACATTTAAAACCTAAAATTATGTGAATGAAAGTTGTATGAATGATTCCTCCATTCTTCAGCCTCTAATATGTGTTTTCGGGCTTGGAACTGGGCCAAAAACAGCCCATAAATCACCCCAGCGATTTCTGATATGTCCAGCACGTGGCTCTGTCACGCGTACGCGTCGCCCACGCGTACGCGTTGCTGAACTTTTGCAACGTCACGCGTACGCGTAATCCACGTATGTGCGTCGCCTAACTGCATTGGAGACTATGGCAAATTACATCTCATTTTGAAGCCCCGGATGTTTGATGAGCGGATAATTTATACGCCTTTTGACATTGTTTTTAGTATGTTTTTAGTAGGATCTAGTTACTTTTAGGGATGTTTTCAGTAGTTTTTATGTTAAATTCACATTTCTAGACTTTAATATGAGTTTGTGTGTTTTTCTGTGATTTCAGGTATTTTCTGGCTGAAATTGAGGGACTTGAGCAGAAATCAGATTCAGAGGTTGAAGAAGGACTGCTGATGCTGTTAGATTCTGACCTCCCTGCACTCAAAGTGGATTTTCCGGAGCTACAGAACTCGAAATGGCGCGCTTCCAATTGCGTTGGAAATTAGACATCCAGGGATTTCCAGCAATATATAATAGTCCATACTTTGGCCAAGAATAGACGACATAAACTGGCGTTCAACGCCAGCTTTCTGCCCAAATCTGGCGTCCAGCGCCAGAAAAGGA
>NC_029792.2:70839777-70840362 GCF_000816755.2 Arachis ipaensis
TCTGTCTATGATGTTCATCTTGGCATTCAAAGTGTTCTTGGTGTTCATCTTGACATTCATAGCATTCTTGCATGCATCACATGTTTTGATCTAAAAATTTCATGCATTGCATCATTTTTCCTGTTTTCCTCTTTCATCATAAAAATTCAAAAAAAAAAACAAAAAAAAAACAAAAAATATCTTTTCCTTTTTTCTCTCATCAAATTCGAAAATTTGAGTTGACTTTTTCAAAAATTTTTAAAATCAAGTTGTTTCTTATGAGTCAAATCAAATTTTCAATTTGAAAATCTTATCTTTTTTCAAAATCTTTTTCAAAAATCAAATCTTTTTCAAAATTCTTAGTTATTTTCGAAAATTCCAAAAATATTTTTCAAAAATATTTTTCTTATTTTTATATCAAATTTTCGAAAATAACATAATCAATTAATGTTTTGATTCAGAAATTTCAAGTTTGTTACTTGCTTGTTAAGAAAGATTCAAACTTTAAACTTTAAGTTCATATCTTGTTATTTCTTATGAATCAAGTCATTAATTGAGATTTTAAAAATCAAATCTTTTTCAAAACTAATTTCAAAAATCAAAAAT
>NC_029792.2:70842217-70857619 GCF_000816755.2 Arachis ipaensis
AAAAATATTTTTCAAAAATCTTTTTCTTATTTTTATACCAAATTTTCGAAAATAACATAATCAATTAATGTTTTGGTTCAAAAATTTCAAGTTTGTTACTTACTTGTTAAGAAAGATTCAAACTTTAAGTTCTAGAATCATATCTTGTGATTTCTTATGAATCAAGTCATTAATTGAGATTTTAAAAATCAAATCTTTTTCAAAACTAATTTCAAAAATATCTTCTTATCTTATCTTTTTCAAAAAGTTGGTTTCAAAATATCTTTTCTAACTTCCTAACTTCTTATCTTTTCAAAATTCATTTCAACTAACAAACTAACTTTTTGTTTGTTTCTTAACTTTTTCAAAACCACCTAACTAACTCTCTCTCTCTCTCTAATTTTCGAAAATATATCATTCTTTGTCTCCCCCTCTTTTCTTCCACTCACAAAGGAATCCCTATACTATGGTATAAAGGATTTCTATTATTATTATTTTTCTGTGCCCTCTTCTTTGTCATATGAGCAGGAGCAAGGACAAGAACATTCTTGTTAAAACAGATCCAGAACCTGAAAGGACTCTGAAGAGAAAATTAAGAGAAGCTAAAATACAACAATCCAGAGATAACCTTTCAGAAATTTTCGAACAGGAAGAGGAGATGGCAGCCGAAAATAATAAAAATGTAAGGCGCATCCTAATGGTTCAAGAGTTCTATGCCAATGCATGGATCACCAAGAACCATGATCAAAGTAAGAACCCAGATCCAAAGAAATAACACTATTCGAAATCTGAAGTTCCTATAGATGCCAATCATTCTGAACCTCAATGGATAAAGTGAGATGCCAAAACTATTCAAGAGGCAAAAAGCTATAAGTCCCGCTAATATGATTGAAGCTATGTTTCATTGATAGTTGGAATTTATAGTATATTCTCTTCTTTTTATCCTATTTGATTTTCAGTTGCTTGGGGACAAGCAACAATTTAAATTTGGATTACCTTATAATCCTTTGATCACGTTTTGGGGGCTGGCCATCTCGGCCATGCCTGGACCTTTCACTTATGTATTTTTAACGGTAGAGTTTCTACACTCCATAGATTAAGACGTGGAGCTCTGCTGTTCCTCAAAGATTAATGCAAGTACTACTGTTTTCTATTCAATTCATCTTATTTCGCTTCTAAGATATCCATTCGCACCCAAGAACGTGATGAAGGTGATGATTATGTGTGACGCTCATCACCATCTCCCCTATGAAAATTAGGAAGGAAAATGTAAAACATGCAATTTATATGCATAAGTGTGAGAATAATGGATAAAATCCACTGAATTTAGCATAAAATGTACCACAAAATAGTGGTGCATCAAATCTCTCCACACTTAAATATTAGCATGTCCTCATGCTAAGCTTAAGAGAAGCTATAAAGATGTGAAGAGGAATGGTAAAACTTATGAAATGCAACATATCTATATGAATGCAACTAAATGCAAAAATACTTCTACCTACTTGGTTAAAAGTAAACAAATTCTCCAAGACAAACATAAATCAGATTCCACTAATTCAAATCACACAATAAAAGACAAGTAAACTTGTAATAAGATAGCTCATGAAAGCCGGGAACAGAGAATCAAGCATTGAACCCTCACTGGAAGTGTATATGCACTCTAATCACTCAAGTGTCTAGGGTTAATTCACTCTAATCTCCTCTAGTCATACTTTCTAAAACTTTGTTCTTCATCTAACTAATCAACAAATATTTAATGTACAAATGCAAACACCATGAGGGCTTTTTAAGGTTGTAATGGGGCTAAGGTAAGGGTGAGGATACATGTATGGCCAAGTGAGTTATACTTTGAATATTTGACTAACCTAAATTTTCACCTAACACACACATATACTCTATATAATTCTAAAATCATGCCTAGCTACCCAAAATCTCACTTTTGTATATTTCACATACTCATGCATCAATTTTTAATTCCATCATATGTGCATTGATCTTTTTATTGAACTTAGCATTGGGGTGATTTTATCCTGTATTCATTTATTTCTTTTTTCTCTTTCTTTTTTTTATCATAAATGAAAATATAATATATTCAATACATATGGTTTTTCTGATTTCATATGAGTAAGCACCCAAATTTCCAATATTTGTCAATAAAAACACAACACTATCTTAAGCTAACCATACTTAGTTGACACACACTATCTTAAGCTAACCAAAAATTCAAATCGGGTAATTAATTATTTTTTCGCTTAAGGCTAGTGATGTGGTAATATAAAGAACAAATGGGGATTAAAAAGGCTCAAAGTGGCAAATAAAGGTAAATAAAATGGTGGGCTATTTGGGATAAGTGAGCTAGTAACAAATGATGGCCTCAATCATATGTATGCATGGATATACACTAAACAATGGACATATAGAATGAAACAAACCATAGATTGCAATCATAAAGAAGAAAACACACAAGAATAAAAATCATGGTTAAATAATGTAACCATATATTTAAGCTCAAAATCTCACAGGTTGTGTGTTCTTAGCTATAAACCATTTTCCAAATTATAATCTTCAAATAAGTTTAACAAAAAAGTTTTAATTTAAATTAGTGAAATGCTATAAAAAGTGTCTTGAAAAAGAACTTATCACTCCAACCAAGTAGTGGTAGAAGAACATGCACAAAATCAAACAAACATGCAATCAAACATGCAAATGCAACAACAAATTTAACAAGAAAAATTAAACATTGGTGTTGAAATAGGAATAACTAACCCACAGAAGTCGATATCGACCCCATTTATTCTAGGAGACACGCGGGAGGGGTGCTGGGCACATAGCCACCAACATACTATGAACAAGAGCCATTCCAAGGTGCGTACCAAGACAATGGATATGGTGGACCCCCTTGTAGTTACCAACAAGCACCACCATATGCATATGAACCCCTTCCTCAACATAGCTTTAAACCACCATACTCACATATCAAGGCATCGAATGGTAATAAGAAAGGGTTAATAATTAGCAATTTTAAGGCCAAAGAAGCATGTTTTCAATCAAAGCACAGAATTAGGAAAGAAAATGTAAAACATACAATTTATATGCATAAGTGTGAGAATAATGGATAAAATCCACTCAATTTAGCATAAAATATATCACGAAATAGTGATGCATCACTTACCTTTAGCAACTGGAGAAGACGACACTACAACTCCTTCTTACGCTGTTGGAATGCGAGGAAGGCGTTGCTAGAATTAATGGCAATCACTTGCTAGCTCATATGGAAGAGGAGAAATAGAGTGCTCTCTGAGGAAAAACCATTCTTGGTGGATATTGTAGCATCTTCTATACTAAAGTTATGCACCAAAGTCCAACTCTCTCACAATCCCTAAATTCTGAAATGTTACTTTCCTTTTCTTCTTTGAGTTTATTTATTTATGGTACTACTCTTTTTTTAGAGTGTTGGGAGAACACCCAATTTCTTTCTTTGTCCTATATATGGACACATGTAACTTTTTTTTAATTGATGAATGAAGTTATCTATCTTAGGAAAAAAAATAAATTCAAGAGATGACGATTAAACAATCTAAACAATATAAAACTTACTATTGTCACTAAGAATTCAATTTGAGAGATGACGTTTAAACAATCTATCATTATTTTAGGCAACATACTTCAATCATATGATTATTTCTATTATGCTCTAATATAGGTGTTCTAAACAAAAATAGTTTACTGAGAATATAACTAAATGAGAATATTACGTTACTAGCTCATTGAAGCTTAACGAGTATATCATTAAAATAAATAAAGTCATTAACTCGTAAAGCTGTTAAATCATGACATTAAAAACATACATTAAAGGAAATAAATACCTAATAACTATTACATCAGAAAGGTATAATAAAGGGAAAAGTGGAACTCAACATGTAATACATCTTTCTCACTATTTGTGAAGAACACTATTGACTTAAGCATTAGAGTGTCTTTGTAGGTTGTCTTCTAAGCCTAGTATCAACGTTGCTCAGATTTGGATCTCCGAATCTCATAAGCCCATGACCTCAGCAAAAGGCACAAACATTTGGTGTCGTCTATAGAGATCTTATGTCCTTGATACCATGGTTGATCACAAGATACAATCAGTCATTAGTCCGAATACTCCCATCAAAATACCATGAGGAGAGGATGGATATGAAATGGATCCTAATACAGAAGAACAACATCATCAAGCTCAAAACACTGGAGGTCCTCATTTCGCTGGCTTAGCTGAGGATTATGTATATGCCCTGCAAGAAATCATAAATGTGCCATTGAGTGCAATAATTAGAACACAAACTTGCAAAGCAATCACAATCGCAGCATTCTCGATCCCGAAGTTGTACGACAAGGGATCATTGTGATAGTCATGAAAAGGGGACTCTAGAAAGAACTCATGCTCGATGACTAGAAGATGATCGTTGTTGTTCGCATTCACCTCAAAGGGTTAGGAGGGATTCTCCCCGACATAAGGAAGGACGTCGTGATCCTGAGAAAAAGGTCAAGGACTGAATCTCGTTCAGCCCAATCTAAAAGGAAATGGACTCCATAAAGGAGTCCGAGTCCTGAAAGACACAAGAATACTCGAGAGCATGTAATAATGAGACAAATCCCATTTTCCCCTCATGTTTTGCAAATTCAATTGCCAAAACATTTTGATAAACCAATATATTTGAAGTATGAAGAAAAGTTGGATCCTCAAGAACACATAGATGATTTTGGGCGAGAATGAACCTGGAGGGATTACGGGATGATATATGATGTAAAGCTTTATAAGTGACATTATCAAGACTAATGATGGTGTGGTTTAATACTTTGCTCTCTATGTCAATATCTTCTTTTGAAGATATCAAAACAAAATTTCTAACTCATTTCATTACCAAAAGAACTTAGGCCAAACACCCAATTTCATTCTTTATGTAGAACAAAGAGTGGGTGAGATCATTCAAGATCATTTGGATCGGTTTAATAAAGCACTGTTGGTGGTTAACCAATGAACTCTTTAAGTCGTGTGCTTATGCCTTATTGCTGGTTTGCTAGAAGGTGATTTCAGACATATTTGACATCCAATAATGTCAAATCTATGGAGGAGATTCATCAAATCTCTTTGGAGTATATGTGGGATGAGAACATCTTGAGGGTGCTGTTGACTAAATGGAAAAGGTTGCTTCTTATTAGGGTTAAGTACCATTTTGGTCCCTAAGGTATACGCTGAAAATTATTTTCGTCCCAAACCTTTTTTTGCATACAAAATCATCCCTAAGGTTTAACTTGGTTTTAAAATCATCCTTACCTTAGGGACCAAAACTGTGTACGGAGGTAGCGATGGAAGTGGGGACAAAGGTGGATCGTGGACAGCTTCTTTTTCTTCTTCCCTTCCCTCTTCTTCTTCTTCCCTCCCCCTTTCACAAGAGCAGAAACACTCTCTTTCTCTTCTTTTTTCCTTTTTTTTATTTTATAATTTTTTATTATGAGTAACTTGGTCTAAAATTTTAATATTTAAGTAAAAAGGACGATTTTAAAACTTGGTTTTAAACCTTAGGGCTTAGGGATTATGCAAAAAAGGTTGGAGACGAAAAACATTTTCGGCCTATACCTTAGGGACCAAAATCGTACTTAACCTTTCTTATTACCTAACATTAATAACACAATTGATTCAGCCTTGGGATATCAAGTATTAAGTTTCTTCTAAGCTTATAGTGGTTATATTCAGATACCAATGCATCTACCTAATGAAGATAAAACTGCTTTCATTATCCCAGAAAGGATATACTATTATACTGTGATGCCATTTGGTATAATAAATGTAAGAGCCACTTATCAAAGACTGATGACTAAGGTGTTCAAGTAACAAATTGGGAAAACATAGAAGTTTATATTGACGACATGAATAAAGATAAAAAAAGATTCTAATTTGATTGTTGATTACAAGAGATCTTTGATTGTCTTTGACTTCACCAGATGAGGTTAAATCCAGCTAAATATGCTTTCGTAGTCTGGAAAGATAAATTTCTAAGCTTTATGGTAACTCAAAGGAGTATTGAAGCAAACCCTGAAAAGTGTCAAGCTATTTTAGATATATCGAGTTCTCAAAACCTCAAAGAGATACAAAGACTCACAGGTCGGTTAGCCGCCTTGTCTAGATTATTGGGAGCTTTCGCTGAAAAAGCGAAGCCATTTTTTAATTTAATGAGGAAAGGTGTAGATTTTATATGGACAGAGGAATGTGTGACTACTTTTCAGCATTTTAAAAATTTGCTGTTGTCTCCTCTTGTTCTAGCAAAATCGGAACCTGGAGAACACTTATTTTATACTTGTCTATGACTGGGGAAAGTGTGGTTTTAATTCTAGTCCTTGAGGATGCAAGTAAGCGTCAACGACCTGTATATTTTATTGGTAAGGTCCTCTAAGGACTTGAATTAAAATATTCAAAATTAGAGAAGCTGGCTTTTGCATTATTAACGTCGGTGTGTCGGTTACGTCAATACTTTCAAAGTTACTTAATCATAGTACGAATCGACCAACAAATCAAAAAAGTTTTGCAAAAGCCAAATTTAGGAGGTTAAATGGTAAGTTAGTCCATAGAGTTATCTCAGTTTGACATACAATACAAACCATGTTTTGCCACTAAGGCCAAGCGATGGTAGATTTTTTGGTTGAAATGACTCATTCGGTTAATGAGGTACTGAGATTGGAAGTTTACGTGGATGGAGCCTCTAATGTAAAAAATGGAGGTGCCGATCTCATCCTAATTAAAGGAAAAGACATGGTAATTGAAGCCTCAATAAGATTTTACTTTCCTATTTCTAATAATCAAGCTAAGTGTGAGGCTTTGCTTGCAGGCTTGGCATTAGCTCGTGATGCTGGAGCAACGGACATCACTGTATTTAGTGAACAAAAGCGTGGCAACTGATCACCGATCTAGCTGAGTCTACCCGAATGCAAGGCAAAGGAACAATCATCCCAAGGCTATTGCGAAAGTTTCCTCTAGTAGTGATACTGCTGCTCTCACTACTCTGGGAGAGATGACCAATATACTGAAGCAACTCCAGCTTAATCAACAACAATCTCAGCCTCCTCCACAACAACATTGTCAACAGTTAGTCCCTCAGAGAGTGTGTGGAATATGCGCTTGCTATTCTCACTACACTGATGAATGCCCACAACTCCAAGAAGACAACACCTTGGCAGCTACCAATACTTACTACAACTGTCCGAATCAAGGGTACTATCAACAAGGTGGTAATTATAACCAAGGATGGAGAGACAATTCCAACCAATGATGGAGAGACAATTCCAGCCAATGATGGAGGGACAACTACAACCAAGGAGGCAGAGACAATGGTGGAAATCCAAGGTGAAACAATAACTCTCAACAGAATCGGTACCAATAAAATCCCCCATACCAACAGCAAAACCAAGGCCAAAGTTACCGGACACCTCACCAAAGACAAGCTCAAACACCCCAACATAACCAACCACAAGCCCCTCAAATTACCTACCCTCCTTCTTCCTCTAACTAAGATGAAACACTTCGTTCTATCCTTCAAGGACAAAAAGAGCTTCAAAATTTACTTACCTCTAGCCTCACCGGTCTTACCTCTACTTTTCAAGCCCTTATAACCCGTATGGAACCACCCTCTACCCCCAACAATCAACCTTCAAGCTCTAGTGAACTTCTCTCTCAACCTTTACCCAACCCCAAGGGTGGAATCAATTCCATCACTTTGAGGTCCGGAACTACATTGCAAGAGAGGAGTCCCGAGGAGCCAAGCTGAAGAGAAGTGATGGGAAGCAGAAGCTGGTGAATTAAAAATTTATTAAAATGGTTACGTTGCAAGTATAGTTCTTAAGTCACCGAAAATCTGCCTATCAATTTAGAAATGTGTCACAGAAAGTTTAAATTAAAATTACTGGGAGTTTTAAGTCCCAGGTCGTCTCCCAACGAGTTGCAGAGAAGTGTGCTGTTTTATTAATCAGATGTTCCAAGAAGTTGAGCTAGGTAAATTGGAAATTAAATTGAGGAATTTTAAATAATATAAATAAAAGCCTTGACTGGGAATCAATTGGTTAGAATCTCTATCATTGATGGTGTGATTGTAAGATTAATTTATAATTAATGGTTGTTCTGTTTGGTTATCCCTTACTAGGTAAGGGAAAGTCAAACAAGTGGGAATGCCAGATCTGTTCATAAGTTGCAACCCACTTAGTTCAAAGGGATTGGCATCGGTGACAGGATAGCAATCCAACATTTAACTCAATTAAAAATTTTCTTTCAATCCTTCCAACTCAAGAGTTCCTTTTAATCAACTCCCCATCAAGTAAGGAAACTACTCACGCATTGTAAATAAAGAATCCATAGCATATGAAAGGGAATTAAAAGAAGACATGATTATTGGAATAGAAATTGAATTAAAAAGAAATAATCCTTGCATTAATTAATCATAAAAGTATCTGAATGACAAAATTGAACATAACAAAGAACATGGAAGATTAAAACCAAGTTAAGAGAACAAACTAGAATGATGAATTCTTGATGAAGAAATAACTCTTCTCAATGTTCCAATGCTAAGACCAATTGAAAATTAAAATCCAAAAAAAACTAGAGAGAAAAACCTAAGAGAGTGAAAAACTAGATCTAAAACTGCTGAATGAATGTGTCTCCTTTGTTTCTGCATATTCCCTGACTCTAGTCTGTTGTTCCGGGCCGCAAACTGGGCCGAAATAAGGTCCAAAATCGCCCCCAGCGGATTCTGCAAATTATGCAGATCGCACATGTCACGCGATCGCGTCATCCATGCGGACGCGTCGCTTGCGCTTTTTTTTTCTCTCCACGCGTTCGCGTCGTCCACGCTACCGCGTTGCTTGCGCTTTCCAATCCGCGTGGCCGCGCAAGCCATGTCGCCGCGTCGCTGCGATTTGCGCTCCTTCACGCGGTCGCGTGAGCCATGCGATCGCGTCACTTCTCGCTGGTTATCTCCTTAAATTCTTGTGTTCCTTCCATTTTTGCTAGCTTCCTCTTCGATCTCCATCTCATTCATGCCCTATAAGGCCTGAAACACTTAACACACAGATCACAGATCACAAAACCACACAATTAAACATAATATAAACCATAAAATAGTGATTTATCAACCTCCCCACACTTAAACATTAGCATGTCCTCATGCTAAATTGAAGGAGACAAGGAAATAAGTATGAACATGCAGAAACTCATGAAATGTCGGGACCGTCATGGCTCCTAGTGCTAGTAAAGGAAGTGGAGTCCGGGGTGTCTGAGTCTCTGAAGCGTCCCTTGAGTAGCTCCTTGAGGTGTTTGAATAGGCGCTCATTACGGCGCTCTCTCAGCTTTGCTTTTTGTTCTTGCCGATCCAACCGTTCGATTATCTGCTGGAGTAATTTCTCAGTTGTAGATGCTTGTGGTGTTGAAGAAGGATTATCTTCAACTGGCTCAGTAGGCTGGTTTGTAGTGGCTGCTGAAAGTCTGAGGTATTTCCCGTTAGGGACATATTGATCATCCCGTGGAAGCATGGCTTTGGTGTCTCCAACTTTGTAGGAGACTCCGGCTGCTGAGACAAGATCTGAGACGAAGGCGGGGAAAGGTAAGTTGCCCGCAATTTGTACGTGTTCCATAGCATTCCGGATATGTCTTGAGAGATTCAGAGGTTGGTCTGTAAGGATGCACCATTGTAGAACAGCCATGTCTGCAGTGAAAGAGGACTCATGAGTGCTCGGAAAGATGTAATGGGACATGATCTGTGCCCATACGCGAGCCTCCAAGGTAAGTGCGGAAGCCAAGATTTCCTTAGGGTGGGTACGGTGACGCGATCGCGTCGGTTATGCGGTCGCGTGACCTATGTTGCGCTGCTGGCGCGAGTGCAGCCTCGCTCCAGCACAACTCTCTATTTGATTTATTTTAATTGCCAAAATTGGGTGACGCGATCGCGTCGGTCACGCGATCGCGTGAGTGTGCATCAGAGAATAGTCGACGCGGCCGCGTCGTTGACGCGGACGCGTGACAAGGATTGTGCTTCCAGCACCAATCCAGCGCCACTCTCGCACAATATAGCATTGTGCACCCTTTTACGTCGAAAATGCAGGGCACGCGGCCGCGTGGGGCACTTGGTCGCGTGGAAGGCCATGATTTCCATGCGACGCGGTCACGTGGGTCAATTTGTGCCATTGGCACGACTCCAGCGCTCCTCCTGCGTAACTTTCTGTTCATTTTTATTTTTCTGTACCCCTCCTGCTACGCGGACGCGTCGCTAGTGCGATCGCGTCACGCGGCAAAATATTTTTTTTTAAAAGAAATATAAAGACATGCATATGAAAGAGCACGAAAGCACGAATAAAGAGAAGAGTTATTTAAGGAAGAAAAACTAAAAGTGAAGAAAAGAACAATCATACCGCGGTGGGTTGTCTCCCACCAAGCACTTTGGTTTTACGTCCGTAAGTTGGACGCTCCAATAGCTCAATCTGCTGCGATGTGGGGATCTTCCAAGCGGAAGATCTCAAGCTCCTTAATTTTCTGCACCTTTTCACCATGGTACAGCTTCAGACGTTGTCCATTAACCTTAATAAGTTCAGAGCTTGAAGGATGGCTTAGGTGATAAACTCCGTACGGTTCAGCCTTCTCTATTTTGTATGGACCTTCCCATTTTGATCTCAACTTACCGGGCATGAGCCTTAGTCGAGATTTGTAAAGGAGAACAAAATCTCCAGGTTGGAACTCTCTCTTCTTGATGTTTTGATCATGCACAGCTTTCATCTTTTCCTTGTATATTCTGGAGTTCTCATAAGCTTCCAGGCGAAGGTTCTCCAGTTCCTGCAGTTGCAACTTTCTTTCAGCTCCAGCATTCTCAATTTCTCTAATTCTGATTTGAATTGTCCTACCATCCATGGTTATTATTTCCACTTTGATTATACCCTTGGTTGGGGCGGTCATAGAAGTTGTGAGTGGATGCCACCATGTTGTCTTCTTGTTGGAGCTGCGGGCATTCATCAGTGTAATGACTGTAATCAGCACAAATTCCGTAAATTCTTTGTGGGACTAGTTGTTGGTTTTGCTGCGGTTGAGTTTGCTGAGCTTGTTGATTTAACTGCATTTGCTTCAGTAGGTTGGTCATTTCACAGATGCTTCGATTTAGAGCAGCAGTCTCTATGCCAGAAGATACTTCTGCAACGGCCCTTGAACGGCCTTGCTTTTGTCTGTGGTTCCGAGTAGATTCAGCTAAATCACTGATCAATTGCCAAGCTTCATCAGTAGTCTTGTACTTCTTCATAGACCCATTGCTGGCACTTTCCAATGTGGTCTTATCTTGGGGCCTCATTCCTTGTGTGACATAGTTGAGTAGCACGATCTTGTCGATCATGTGGTGGGGGCATGCTTCCAGAAGATTATTGAAGCGCTCCCAGTATTCAAAGAGAGTCTCATTGTGGTGGGGGCATGCTTCCAGAAGATTATTGAAGAGCTCCCAATATTCAAACAAGTGGGAATGCCAGATCTGTTCATAAGTTGCAACCCACTTAGTTCAAAGGGATTGGCATCGGTGACAGGATAGCAATCCAACATTTAACTCAATTAAAAATTTTCTTTCAATCCTTCCAACTCAAGAGTTCCTTTTAATCAACTCCCCATCAAGTAAGGAAACTACTCACGCATTGTAAATAAAGAATCCATAGCATATGAAAGGGAATTAAAAGAAGACATGATTATTGGAATAGAAATTGAATTAAAAAGAAATAATCCTTGCATTAATTAATCATAAAAGTATCTGAATGACAAAATTGAACATAACAAAGAACATGGAAGATTAAAACCAAGTTAAGAGAACAAACTAGAATGATGAAGTCTTGATGAGGAAATAACTCTTCTCAATGTTCCAATGCTAAGACCAATTGAAAATTAAAATCCAAAAAAAACTAGAGAGAAAAACCTAAGAGAGTGAAAAACTAGATCTAAAACTGCTGAATGAATGTGTCTCCTTTGTTTCTGCATATTCCCTGACTCTAGTCTGTTGTTTCGGGCCGCAAACTGGGCCGAAATAAGGTCCAAAATCGCCCCCAGCGGATTATGCAGATCGCACATGTCACGCGATCGCGTCATCCATGCGGACGCGTCGCTTGTGCTTTTTTTTTTTCTCTCCACGCGTTCGCATCGTCCACGCTACCGCGTCGCTTGCACTTTCCAATCCGCGCGGCCGCGCAAGCCATGCAGCCGCGTCACTGCGATTTGCGCTCCTTTGCGCGGTCGCGTGAGCCATGCGACCGCGTCACTTCTCGCTGGTTATCTCCTCAAATTCTTGTGTTCCTTCCATTTTTGCTAGCTTCCTCTTTGATCTCCATCTCATTCATGCCCTATAAGGCCTGAAACACTTGACACACAGATCACGGCATCGAATTGAATAAAGGAGAATTAAAAGTAAATAATTAAAGTCTCTAGGAAGCAATTTTCAAACATGTACTGAATTTAGGAAGGAAATCTAAATGCATGCTAAATTGATGAATAAGTGGGCAAGGATCATGACAAAACCACACAATTAAACATAATATAAACCATAAAATAGTGGTTTATCAAGAAGACATTCAAGTTGAAGACATTGTTGAGGTAGAAGATGTTGAAGAAGAGGATGAGGTACAAGATGCGGTTGAAGAAGAAGTTGCTCAACCAAGGAATGGAATATCTAAGGAAGATGATGTTGTGAGAGAAGCCATTCCCATTTCTTTCCACACCTTGCTTGGAGGACTAAGAAGCAAGTGGAGCTAGACCCCAAAATGGTGGAGATCTTCAAAAAGGTTGAGGTAACTATTCCCCCTTTTGATTCTAATCGCCAGGTTCCTAAATATGCTAAGTTTCTAAAAGATTTGTGCATGAATAATAATAAGATACATGATTTAGAAACTATTCCTTTAGGTAGCTATTTCTGCTTTAATGGGTGCTATCCAGAGAAATGTGGTGATCTCGGTCCTTGATGGTTACTTGTACTATAGGAGGAGTATAATTTGTTGACTGCATGTGTGATTCAGGTGCATGTGTTAGTATTGTGCCATTATCTGTATATGATGCTTTAAAGCTCCCACCCTTGAAAAGGTCGGCAGAACGTTTTGTTTTGGCAGATAAAAGCATAATCTCAGTGGTTGGCATTGCGGAAGACGTCTTGGTGAGCATTAAGGGGTTGATGTTTCCTATTGACTTCTATATTCTAGAGATGCCCCCTAATGACTCAAGAAGACCTTTACCATCTTGCTTGGAAGGCCATTTTTGAAGACTTCGCGGTTTAAATTGGATGCCTTCTGATAAACCACTATTTTATGGTTTGTAATGTGTTTAATTGTGTGGTTTTATCATGATCTTTACCCACTTATTCATATGATTAGCATGCATTTATATTTCCTTCCTAAAATTATTACATGATTGAAACTTGCTTCCTAGATACTTTTAATTATGTATTTTAATTCTCCTTTATTCCATTCGATGCCGTGATCTGTGTGTTAAGTGTTTCAGGCTTTATAGGGCATGAATGAGTTGGAGATTAGAAAGGAAGCTTGCAAAAATGGAAGGAACACAAGAGATTAAGGAGATGACCAGCGAGAAGTGACGCGGCCGCATGGCTCACGCGACCGCGCGGAAGAGAGAAAATCGCAGTGACGCGGCCACATGGCTCACGCGACTGCGCGGATTGGAATAGCACAAGTGACGCGGAGGCATGGATGATGCGCCCGCATGGCAAAGCAAAACGCCGCATGACGCGTTCGCATGAATGACGCGATCGCGTGACATGCGCAATCTGCATAATCTGCAGAATTCGTTGGGGGCGATTTTGGACCCTGTTTTGACCCAGTTTTCGGCCCAAAAAACTCAAACTCTTTTTGAAAACCTCTGATTAATAAATTAGCACACCTTTCTGCAACTCGTTGGGAGATGACCTGGGATTCATACTCCTAGTATTTTAATTTTAATTTTTGTGACAACCCTTCTAAATTGATAAGCGGAATTCTGGTTAGTTAAGAACTATACTTGCAACGCACATCTTATAACAATTCTTAACTCGCCAATTTCCGCCACGTCAATTTTTGGTGCCGTTGCCGGGGAGTTACAATAGAGTGCTAAAGTTATTGATTGGATTTTATTTATTTGCATTTTATTTTATTTTGCTACTATGAGCTGCTTGTTTCTTTCGTTAGATGACGCGTTCACTTCCTGATCCAAGCTTGCCAGTATTCGATCTTGAGATTGAAAGAACTATTTCACGAATAAGGCAAGCTTGGCGTCGGTTAGTCCTCTCTGAGGGCGGATCTGAAACGTCATTTGAGGAAGAAACCAGCCCCCGTTCTACTGATTCGGTCGATTTACGTATAGGTGACATGGCAGCACCTAGGAGAGTTACTATCCAGGAGGCTGGAGCCCCTGATTTTACAATGCAACCATTTCAAGCGCATCACCCAGCGGTGGCTACAGACTTTGAAATAAAGACTGCACTGCTCAATCTGATGCCCAAGTTTCATGGCTTACCTGCTCAAGAGCCTATCAAGCACCTGAGAGAATTTCAAGCAGCCTGTTCTACTGTCAGGCGTGATGGTGCGGATAAAACTTCTATTTTGCTAAAAGCCTTCCCGTTTTCTCTTGAGGGAAAGGCAAGAGAGTGGTACTACACTCAACCCGCAGCAACTGTATCCAACTGGGATACACTGAGAAGAGAATTCTTGGAAAAATTCTTTCCAGCTGAAGTTACTGATAAACTGAGGAAAGATATTTCCATGATTGTTCAGGATGAATCTGAGACTCTCTATGAATACTAGGAGCGCTTCAATAATCTTCTGGAAGCATGCCCCCACCACATGATTGACAAGATAGTATTACTCGGTTACGTCACACAGGGCATGAGGCCCCAAGATAAGACCACATTGGAAAGTGCTAACAATGGGTCTATGAAAAAGTACAAGACCACTGATGAGGCATGTCAATTGATCAGCAACTTAGCTGAATCTACTCGGAATTGTAACAACCCTAATTTTCGAGTACATGAGATCTTTTCTGAAAGTACGGATTTCTCCGGAAGATCAGTAAAGGGAACACCTCTGTTATATCATCAAGCATCTCAATCCACATTATCATTATGTCATCCTTAAGCTAGAACCTCCTCTGAGGCAAGCTCGATAATGCAATCGGGAAGAACCTAGTTTTTGAACCGTATCGGTTGGCAGTTTTGATTATGATTTTCGAAAATAGTCTCTGTTTGATGAACCGGACTCGAACATGAGAGAAGAGATATAATATTATAATATTATCATTATATTAGTATTAGAACATGCTTGAATGATATTATAAGGTTACTTGGTCTGTTTTTGTTAAAAACAGAAAATCAGTTTAACCGGATTTACGGTTTACTGGTGCAG